>NC_138202.1:269515926-270115926 GCF_964194415.1 Vipera berus | reverse complement strand
CCCAGTTGATATCTGGATAGTTGAAGTGTCCCATTACTACTGTGGTATGCTTCCTACATACATTTGTTAGTGGGTTGGCAAAGACTTCATCTATTTCTTCTGATTGGTTGAGTGGCCTGTAATACACACCTATGGCAATGCCACTTTTTTCCTCTTTTATATTGACCCATATACATTCTGAAGAGGTTTTATCTTTGATCATATGCATTTCTGTAGATGTGTAGTGTTCTCTTACATATAGTACAACTCCCCCTCCTCTTTTTGTAAACCTGTTTCTTTTGAACAATTTGTATCCATCCACCAGTCCATTCCATTCATGGGTTTCATCCCACCAGGTTTTCTGTAAAGATAGAATCACTTGCTGGCCTTATTACTGAGCCATAGAAAACCTTGAAGGAAAGGATAGCATAGTTTATGTTGACATGTTTTTCTGCTGATTCAAGAATGAAAGGAGTGCATTATAATGAAGCCATGACAAAGATCCACAGTGTGATAGCAAATCTTGGTTTGCTGTTAATGATGCAACAGTCTGGTTCTTTTAGCTAGTCTTGGTCATACGGCCAGGCAGAATTCCCTAGTTATTTCATATCATCTAGAAACAATACAACCAGAAACATACAGCCAAGAGGAAATGAAATAATAGAGTCATTAAGTTGGAAATACTTTGGAGGTCACTTAGAAGATCTTTGATAGGTGGCGAGCCAGTCTTTGTTTGAAAACCTCCAGCGGATTGATTTGTTTGATTATGGAGGGAACAACAATTGCTTTTGTAAGAAATTGGAGACCCTTTTTGAACTTTTTGCTGAAAATAAATACAAATGAACTGGTAATTTCTGGATTTATTAATTAAAAAGTTTTGTTTGTGGTTAAAAAGCGAACCATGGTGTGTACAGTAATGTGGGAGGGTAGAGATGGTTATTACTGGAAAATGCTGCGAAAAAAAAGATTTAAAGTCATTTTTAGATATCTTTCTTTTTCTCTTTTTCTCTCTTTTGATCTCTTTCACTTTTTCCTTTATTCTTCCAGATTTCCTTCTTCTTTCTACTTTTCTTTTTATGCTTCTAGTTTTTTTTAACCTTGTGTGAAATTTTCTTTTAATAAAAAATTGTATTAAAGAAAAAGAATAGAAAACTTCCAGTGAATTATCGCTGATCACTTCATCTGTCTGGCTGTTCCGCTGGGTGACAATTTGTTGTCAGGAAGTTCCTTCTGATATGTAGCTTAAATCTGCTTCTTTGTAATGTTAATCCATTGGTCCAATTTGTCTAATCCATTTTCTGTGTGATAACCTTTCAGACATTTGAAGATTGCTATAATATCATTCTCCAGTCATCCTTCTGTAGGCTAAACATGTTTAGATCCTTTAACTGTTTATCATAAAGCATGGTGCATATCAGAATTAAGCAAGGCAAAGTAAAAATAAAATAAAAATTTAGGTATATACCTATTTATTTATGAATACCATTTATACCAGCCTTTTTCATACATCATTTTAAAACTGCAAATTAAATTTTCAGTATCATTGAGAGAGTAACATAAAAGAAAGTGATAGAAAAAAAACTACTGGGTAAATGGTAGCAAAATATTGTATCAATTTTACTAAGTGGTCACATTAGACAAGATATTGGAAAACTGACTGAAACTTCCATCTCTGTTTTAGACACACACACACAAACAAACAAACAAACACAGAGAGAGAGAGAGAGAGAGAGAAAACAATTTTCAGATGATTTGCAGTCACTGTAGGTTGTCCTCCCAGGAAAATAGCAGCTATGAGAGGGAACATTTTTTTTATTAAAGATGTAATGTGAGGATATTACTCCATCTCTGTGTGGATGCTGCTATTGGAATTATTAAAACTAAACTCAAGAATCACAGTGTCTTTATTCATGCCTCATCTAATTTGGCCCTGAGTGCCCCTTGCTATCTAGCTGGAAAATTAATTCTAATTCTAAGCCCTCTTAAATGGGTGTCATTTTAATCCAGGAACCAATTTAGTGAAGTATACTGTACCTAGGGAATTATTATGACAAATGGGAGATCAATTGCATAGATGAAATTGGATTGATTGCCAGGAGTTAGGGTTAGATTCTTAAACAATCTAATCTCATTCTTGGCTCAGTGGATAAAGGGAATTCAGCATAGGTAAGTATATTTACTTTAGCAAAGGACTTTATACAGTTGCCTGTGAAAGCTTCACAAATGAAAAAAGTAGCTTTAACATTTTTGACATGTTCGGTTATGTAGACATGAGGTATATAATACACAAAAGTTACCAGTATGTAGTGAACATGCAATGAAAATTTAATTTATTTCAATCACTCCATTTGCATGCATTCAAGTAGCACATAACTTGAAAACTGGCAGATAGAACCCATCCACATCCATGCAAATAAGACAAATCCATGTGAGGAGTATGTACATACTGTATTTTATAGCACTTCTAAGGATACTTCAACAGCATAATTTTTATTAGTTTCCACATTGCTTGCATAACATCTAAAACATGCCCAATTAGAGACTTGCTCATGTTTTCTCAACCTGAGGCTTAAACACTTATTCATCTTGAGTTAATTTCATGCTGTTGTGAAATAGGGTGTACATTAAGAAATGAAAAAGCAGAAATGTACGAAAACTATACTAGATGTGGATTAAAGTACAAATCTGTTAAAGCCAATAGAAACATCACTATTGAATTAAATGTAGCTAGAATCACACTCTTATGTCTTAGCCCTGATCACTATGAAAAATTAGGACAGTTATTGGGAATTAAGTTCACCCAATGAGAAGAAAGCTGGATGTGCTTGCTTTTCTTAGCTTTATCCTCCACACTTGTCTTATATTTTTTTCTCCATACTTTTTTGCCCACTATCATCATAGGCAGGGGCAAAATTAAGTCCCACTGCTTATCCACTCCTGCCACTGCTCCAATCAGGCTTAATCCCATCAGAATCTCTCAGAAAGACTTTCTTAGACCTCTAGATATGGGCTGCTCAAACTCAGATACTGATGATGATGACAAAGAGAACTTCTGAGATCTTTTTGCTGCCATGATCAAATCATGATCAGATATTTTCAGTATAGAAACTTCAACCCTACATTCTCTTCCCTTGTTCCCTTTTAAGCCCAAAGGAGGAGTCTGAAAAGAGAAAGAGAAGGGCCTTTAACAATTGCCAGGGAATCTACCAGGTCTTGCAAGGTCTATTATTTTCCACTCATGGTGCTGCTCTTAAGATGACAGCAGCGGCAATGGTGACAACACTGGAAGCACTGGCTCTTGCCTCACAGACTCAGTCCCCCTTTCTCTCCTGTCCATCTGCTAGAGTTCTACTACCATATCTGGGCTGCTACAATCCCAGCAACCACTAGACAGAGCAACAAAGAGATACAGAAAACTTTTCCTCTTTTCTACCATCTAGTAATTCAGGAGATTTATTTTTTTTTGCACATCCATACAGTAGCCTTTCCTTGAACAATTACAGAAAACAAAATGGTGGCAGGAGAGAACAAGATGGAACTTCTGGGCCACTGCCTCTCCCCCAATGGCTCCAACTTCACTATATTTATGTCACTGCCATAAAGACTAAAAATGTAGTCCTTTGGCTGTTTGTGGCCCACCAACTGATATTTGCCAACATTCCCCTTCAATTCAGGCTATCCAATTGAATCTTCCCTCTGTAATGAGCCAAACATGGAAATGTGATTAAGGTAGCCTCAAGCAAGCATGGTCCACCCTCTCCTTTCTTCTACTGAAATTGTTGTTGTTAGTTGCAAAGTTGTGTCCAACCCATTGCGACCCCATGGACAACATTCCTCCAGGCCTTTCTGTCCTCTACCATCTTCTGGAGTCCATTTAAGCTCACACCTACTGCTTCAGTGACTCCATCCAGCCACCTCATTCTCTGTCGTCCCCTTCTTCTCTTGCCCTCAATCTTTCCCAGCATTAGGCTCTTCTCCAGTGAGTCCTTCCTTCTCATTAGGTGGCCAAAGTATTTGAGTTTCAACTTTAGGATCTGGCCTTCTAAAGAGCAGTTGGGGTTGATCTTCTCTGACCGGTTTGAACGCCTTGAAGTTTCAGGGACTCTCAGGAGTCTTCTCCAGCACCATAGTTCAAAGGCCTCAATTCTTTAGCGCTCAACCTTTCTTATGCTCCAACTTTCACAGGCATACATTGCAACTGGTAAGTCCACAGCCTTGACTACACACACTTTTGTTGGCAGGGTGATGTCTCTGCTTTTTAGTGTGCTGAAATTATGGGAGGAAAAAAGAAAAACAGATGTCTGAGAATTGTTTTTCATATCCAAAAATGAGCGACTTCACAATGTTTAAGTACTCATGCTAAGTTGAATAAATCTGAATAATGATTAAGGGCATGCAATTACTTCTTTTAAAAAATCTAAATATATGTATTCCCATATTTATACTGTACATATGTGCAGGAATTCTATAGTTTATTCCAAAAAGCCTGTAAATTCAGTTCTAAACACTGCCTCATTCCTTTTCAGGAGCTGAAGCTTTTTCTTTTTTTAAAGGACATGAAAGGTATATTGTATGATCTGCTTTATTAAAATGTCTGCCAAATTAGACTTCTGTTACTTTTTTATTCCTAAATGGCACCTTGAAGCAAAATGTATATCCAGTTCGCATCATTGCTTTTCCTTCAGCCTATACAGTTTCATGTGTCCTTTGCAATATTTTTTTTTGCCCCCTGCTCTGCTCATGTAGCTAGTGAGCACCGCACTGCAGTGAACAAGTTGTGAAGGTCATCATTTCTATAGGCTGACTTTAATTTCAGGGCTCTGTTTCATAGCATGTAAGCTGGGGAATTTGGGGAGTTGGAAGTCCACACATTTTAACTTTGGTAACACTGAGAAACTGATCTAGTGATGTTAACCTCTCTGCTGAACACCTGACAGAAACAAAGGTGGGTAAAAATCTGTAAGCTTTTCCCCACTGCAGAACTGAAGGGTGCTCCAGTCGTTCTTGGCATTTGCCTCTGGTCTAAGTGCTAATCCTTTTCTGGGTCCATTGCCTTCATTTCCAGTCACGCCTAGTGCCCTGACTCCTTTCTGAGGAAAAGGATGACACCGTAATAGATTCAGCATCCCTTAAGGCTGCCCCAGGATGGAGTCAGAATAAAGAGGAATAAAAAGTTTTCATGCCAATGAACTAAGCCTGATTTAAACCTGTGTCACTTGGGGTCTGAGAGCAAGATGAAGGGGGAAAACATGTTCGTGTGATCTGGAAGCTGAATCATGGTAACCGAACTTCTTTTCTTGCTGGTTCAAAATGTTTCGCAGCTTATCCAAGCAGAATGCAGCTGCGCAGGCAGTTCTTAAGACCCCCTAGAAGGGCCCAAGTTACAACACTGCTCCACCGATTGCCAGTTTGCTTCTGAGCGCAATTCAGGATGTTGATCAACACCTTTAAAGCCCTGCATGGCATAGGACCAGGCTCCTTAGGGAACCATCTCACCCTGATGGGACTGACCTGCCCCACCTGCACCAGCAAAAGGGGCATACTGCCGATCTGGTTAGCCAAGGAATTTTGGCTGGTGGGATCCAGAAGAAGAGTCTTCTTTGCTGTGATTCCTGCCCTTTGGAACATATTAAACTCTGAGGTGAGATTGGCTCCCAGCCTCCTGACTTTTCATAAGAGCCTTAAGGTTTGGCTGTGCCAAATAACTTGGGGAACCCAATGGGGCACCTTCATACTGGAGGTGGCTGACTAATTAAAAACTAATCCCAGCACCCCTACCTCAAGTGTGTCCTCCTTTGCCATCTTGTGTTAATGATTTTTATCTGCTGTGTAATTTTATAATTGATTATTTTAATGTTTTTAATGTTTTATGTTGTAAGCTAGATATGAGAAAGATGGCTAATGTATGTATGTATGTATGTATGTATGTATGAATGAATGAATGAATGAATGAATGAATGAATGAATGAATGAATGAATGAATATTCTACCCAAATGACAGTATCTTCTGGTAGCCTAATTCTGGTCTGAGTCAATACTGACTTGTTTGCCCCATAGCAACTGGTGATTGTGCTCCATTTTCAGGAGATGTATACAATGGAGGCTTTTCGGTCCTGCTTTTTACTGGCAACAGCTTTCCTTTAGATCAGACATGTCAAACTTGTGATGTCACATAACGTCGCACAATGTATTGGGACGGTTTTCTCATTGCCGGCAATGGGGTGGGCGCAGGTTCCGCATGATGCATCTGGCCCACGGGCCGGCAGTTTGACACCCCTGCTTTAGAGGATCTTCTCCCTTGAAGTAGGTTGTGCCCCTTCATTTTTGGTCTTTCAACACCTACTAAAATTGAGCACTGGAGAATCTACAGTGATGCATGATCACTCAGATCAATGAATATATCACGGCTAGGGATTTTATGACTTTGTACTTGTGTAATTTTTTTTTTTACCATAAATATTTATTTCCTATGTTTTATTATGGTAAACAGCCAAGAATAGTGGTGGGTTATAAATAAATGAAGTAAATGAATACCCATTACATGCATTCAGACAATTTTTATTCCATATCATTTTATGTAATTTTTTAAAAAAAGAGAAACACCTTTGTTTGTTACCACATTCATTTTTTTCTGATGCTGTTTTTAATTCCATTTCCTCCATCATGAGAGAACTGCCACTGTCAGTCTATAGCAGAAATGTCAAACACAAGGCCCGGGGGCCGGATCCGGCCCGCGAAGTGGTTTCATGTGGCCCGCGAAGCCATCCTGGAAACAGTGAGGGAATGGCCCCCACTGCCTTGGCCCTGGCCCAGAGACCCTCCTTCCACCAGAGACCCTCAGATCTGTCCCACTCCTGCCCAGGCCCCCATAGGCACCCTTGATGCGAACGATGTAGAGCTGGCCACGCCCACCTAGTAGGCCATATGCACTCTAGTCACACCCACCCAGTAGGCCACGCCCACCCTGGCCATACCCACCCACCCCCCTGAGGGCAACCGCAATGCTGATGCGGCCCTCAATGAAATTGAGTTTGACACCCCTGGTCTATAGTGACAAAAATTTAGAAGGAGTCTGTCTGCCTCTCTGCATCCAATGAAGTGGACTACATCTGACCAAAGTGTGTGCCTTTTCATTGAATTTGTTAGTCTGAAAAATGCTACCAGACTCCTGACTTTTTTTTTTGTACATGTGTATTTCAGGTGTTCATTCCTCATTTTTGAGCTGTCAACCATGTACTGTTATACTACTGATTTTTGTGGGTGATCATTCTTTTGTTCTAAAATAAATTTGTGGCAGACTTCCTTTCACACAATATAGAGAAGCTAGAATTAAAAGACAGGCCAACTACAGGCAATCCTTGACTTAGGACCACAACCGAGCCTAAAATTTCCATTCAAAGTGAGTCAATTAAGTGACCTTTGCTGCATTTTACGACCTTTCTTGCCACAGTTGTTAAATGAATCACTGCAGTTGTTAAGTTAGCAATAGAGTTGTTAAATGAATCTGGCTTCTCCACTGACTTTTCTTGTCAGAAGGTCGCAAACAGTGAGCACATAATCCCAGGACACTTCAGTCATCATTAATATGAGTCAGTTGCCAAGCATCTGAATTTTGAGGATGTGACGGTCATAAGTTTGAAAGATGGTCATAAGTCACTTTTTCAGTGACATTGTAACTTTGAACAGTCACTGAATGAGTTGTTGTAAGTCAGGGACTACCTGTACAAATTACACAAGGTGGTGTTTTGTACATGGAAGATTGTGAATACTACAGTGCAGTTACTTAGTAGCTCTGTAATGTTTATATTTCCTTAGGTTGTATGGCAGAGAAATATTCATCCTATCACCTATGCCACTGCTGACAACTGTTAAGATATAAGCAGCCTGCCCCCCTATCCTTGCCTTCCCCCCCTCAATATGTGCATAGGTATGTATATTTTATTATTATATTCACAATGAAGTAATCATATAGCTAGAGCAGTGGCTCCCAACCTTTTCTATATCCCACACTCCTAAAATGCTTCTGATATATTCTCACACCTCTTTCAAAAGTTTGAAATAATGGCAACAAATTATTCATATACACTATAATTTTGAAAACCCAAGTTTTCGCACCCCGTGGAATATCATCTCGCACCCCCAGTTGGGAACCCTTGAGCTAGAGAGTGTACATTCTAAATAATAGTAATTTACAGGTACTTTGGTTATTGGTCACATTAATGCATTGTAGTCTGTATGAGCTCTTTTACCCAACATCTGAGAAAACAGCTTGAACATAATAAAAACCAAACTCCTTATGATCACATCTGGCAACTTTTCAATTAATTCAGCTATTATCACCTGCATTTTTATAAACCTGAAACAAGCTATAAAACACCTGCAGCTTTACTTCATGTTATCTATTGAATCCCCCCTTGTATCTGTCACTCCTCCCTTGGCCCCCTCCCCTGATACAGTAACTTCTGGTCTTAGAGATTTGAAGTTTTTTTTTTAAATTTATGAATGAATTGATATGCTTTTGTTTGCATCAATTCATTGACATCTCTGTTAATATGTGTATTCAAATAATTCATACCTGAACTGGAATTATTTTTGCTAGCAATAAATAATATCTTTTGAAAACTATTGATATAAACTTTTTCAAAATATATATTTTTAAAACCCCTTATATAACCATCTCAATTTTACAAATTACAAAGGAAATAAATACTACTGTCCTAACCTGGAATCCAAGATTGTTCCCCTAATATATGCAAGATGTAGTTGTTGATTCAATTTTGGGGCTGTGATGGACTATAGAGATCCACTTTCTGCCCTCTGTGCTTTCTGGTTGAGTATCAATTGACTTTCTTGTCGATGCTGTATACCTCACCTTTACTCATGGAGTGGCTTGTGCACAAACCTCTTTAGGTGACAGAAAAATACATCAAACAAATAAACAAACCAATAAACCAACAGTTATTTCATTGATTGATTTTTAATATATTTTTTCATTACAAAGAGTTCTAAATTATTCATTATAGTACTACTAATAATACATTTTCATTTATTGAAATCAATCCTGATTACAATGTCTGTACACTGCCTATTTCTAGGAATGCCACACAAGTTTAACCCAAATGGTTAAATACATCAAACAAATAAACAAACCAATAAACCAACAGTTTGGGGAACTCATCAAATTTGCAGACGACACCAAGCTGGCAGGAATAGCCAATACTCCAGAAGATAGGCTTAAGATACAGAAGGATCTGGACAGACTCGAACACTGGGCACTATCTAACAAAATGAAATTCAATGGTGAAAAAAGTAAGGTTCTACATTTAGGCAGGAAAAATCAAATGCATAGGTATAGTATAGGTGGTACCTTGCTCAATAGTAGTAACTGTGAGAGGGATCTCGGAGTCTTAGTAGACAATCACTTCAATATGAGCCAGCAGTGTGCTGCAGCTGCCAAAAAAGCCAACACAGTGCTAGGCTGCATTAACAGAGGGATAGAATCAAGATCAAGTGAAGTACTAATACCACTTTACAATGCTTTGGTAAGGCCACACCTGGAATACTGCATCCAGTTTTGGTCACCACGATGTAAAAAAGATGTCGAGACTCTAGAAAGGGTACAGAGAAGAGCAACAAAGATGATTAGGGGGCTGGAGGCTAAAACATATAGGGAACGGTTGCTGGAATTGGGTATGTGTAGTTTAATGAACAGAAGGGTGAGGGGTGACATGATAGCAGTGTTCCAATATCTCAGGGGCTACCACAAAGAAGAGGGAGTCAAGCTATTCTCCAAAGCACCTGAAAGCAGGACAAGAAGCAACAGATGGAAACTAGTCAAGGAGAGAAGCAACCTAGAACTAAGGAGAAACTTCCTGACAGTTAGAACAATTAACCAGTGGAACAACCTGCCTCCAGAGGTGGTGAATGCTCCAACACTGGAGGTTTTTAAGAAGAGACTGGACAGCCATTTGTCTGAAATGGTATAAGGTTTCCTGCCTGAGCAGGGGGTTGGACTAGATGACCTCCAAGGTCCCTTCCAACTTTATTATTATTAGTTATTTCATTGATTGATTTTTAATATATTTTTCAATACAAAGAGTTCTAAATTATTCATTATAGTACTACTAATAATACATTTTTATTTATCAAAATCAATCCTGATTACAATGTCTGTACACTGCCTATTTCTAGGAATGCCACACAAGTTTAACCCAAATGGTTATGGAAAAATGTAAATCAATTCTATCAGAGATAAAATCAGTGACTTCTTATATTTGCTAGAGGTTTTGAAAATTAAATGCATTTTCATCAGCTTGCTTCAACACAAAACCATGTTTTTTTCTTTTGCAACAAATGTTCTTAATGGACACAATTCCAGTTATATTATTTTAAAAATAATTAATAAACATTCCATTCCCAAAGTCTGTTTTGTTTTTTTCTTTTATTTTGATAGAAAAAACAACAAAAACAAAACAGACTTTGGGAATGGAATGTTTATTAATTATTTTTAAAATAATATAACTGGAGTTGTTTCCATTAAGAACATTTGCTGCAAATGTTTAAAATACTGTACCTATTTCTCATAATCTTTACATCAAGAAAATGCCTCTATTAACTTGGAATCTATTTTTTCCATTCTTCTTAATCTCAGGGATTTAAGTATAACCCTTTATGTTATATGACCTTATGAGATTTTTAGTGGGGAAAATATTATGGTACGAATATCCACAGAAAAACAGTGCATGCTAAGTAACTGTCAGCAGGTGGATTTTAAATTGTAATTTGATATTTATGTGGGCAAATACCAAGAGTTAGGCTGTTTCCACTGTTTCAAGTGAACATATAATTTCCTTCTTCTTGTATGGAAAATTAGCTGTTTTTCAGCTTCAGCACATCTGCTTCCCAAGTAAACCATAACTTTTGAGCTTTTCTTCTATTTCGCTTAAGTTTAGTTCTGTGTGTGATGAAAAACTAACCAAGAGCTCTAGGAAAGTTTTGCTTAAACAATCAATAATGACCATTTGTAAAGATTTGGAGAAAACATGCATTGTTTCTGAACATGCATTGATTCTAGTTACAGTAAAGCTAAATCAGGGAATATGTATGTATGTATGTATGTATGTATGTATGTATGTATGTATGTATGTATGTATACTTGTATTTTCTTATTTAGTTGATTTTTATAGCTGCCCAGCTCACATAAATGACTCTAGGCAGCTTATTAAACAAACAAATATATGAAACAGACTTTTATAGCTGCCCATTTACCAGAAGGAACTCTTGGCAACAAACAGAATAAAATCAGTCATACATGTTTGGTAAATTAAAACAGTGTCCTTTCCACATCTGATTCTACTAGCCTCTATTCAATTCTTTGTTAGGCTTTCTTTTTGAGTCACGTAACTCACAGTATATGAGTAAATGTTTGTATATGTTGTAATATTTATTGAGGATGTACATTGAAAAGATTTTTTAAAAAGTCTACCATCTTCTTTCCATGGTGACCAACCAGAAGCTCACAACCAGGGCACAGCTGCAGTCCCAACAATAAGATAAACAATGTCTTTACTCCTAGAATACTATATATCAAAAAAGATTTTCTAGTATATTTATTTAAATGATAAAATGGTGAAGAAATGAGATGAACTAATGGTCTGTGCATTACTTCATCTATCTCCTGGCACCATTTCCTACTCCCATGGACATCTAACAAGCAGGTAATTGAAGATCAGTGATTCCCAGCTATAGAGTTTTCTGGTGCTCAAGAACAAGATAACTGTCAGCTTTACATCAATGTGGCAGTATAAATGTAAAATGGCTTCTTGAATTAAAACTCTTCTCCCTATCTTACATTCCAGCTCCTGGTCCCAATTCCTTGCCTTTCTTCCATCATTAACCTGACATTTTCTGAGAGCTTTCTGGACTTCTGCTAGAACACTATTCACCATTCAGTTATGTTTACTATACTATGAAATCATATTACTCAAGTCATTCCAGATTATTTAAGATCAGATTTTATTCTGCATAACATACTGAATACTTACATTTGAAGTCCTACAGATGAACATATTTTCTTTGTCACTTTCAGAACACATTTAAAGTTTAAATCTGTTGATTCTTGCAGAATTTTATTTATTTATTTTATTTATTAATTTAATTTGTATACCGCCCTTCTCCCGAAGGACTCAGGGCGGTGAATTTTGACCTCTAGATGTAAATATCTATCTCTGGTCTGAGTTTATCACTGGATTTCTCTTGGATTATTTGGAAAATTGTCCTCTTCCCTCCTGAGCTTTTAAATAAATGCTTTTGAACTGGACATGAGAATCCCCTGGAGCATGATAGGAAAATTAATTGAAGATTCGCTGTCCTTGGAATTTGCTCTACTAGAATGTAATAGCCCAAATTAATTTCTCTCACATGTTAATATATTACAGTGACACTTAGGCATTTTGAGCTTGGCATTTCTTCAATTATTATTCTGCTTTCATTTCTGTTTGCCACCGCAAAGCTTTAGTCATATAATGTTCAATCTAATCATTCAATTTCTATTCTGTTGTTTGCCTGGTGAGATCACAAGGATTATAGTTTCTTCTACTATGTTTGTCCATACAGCACAAGCCTGTCTCCTATTCTCACTTGTGGGAGAATTCAAGGCAGAACTCCTGAGATTATTTATACAGTTACAGATAGTCATGCAAAAAAAACGATACCTGCCAAAGCTTTGAAACTCTCCAGAGACATTTTTAAATTAAAACATTTGGAGAAAAGACATCCAACCATCTTAAGATTGATTCTTAACTTGTAATGCTGCTTTCTTTTTTACTTTTATATTTTATACTTTTATATATTTTACTTTTATGTTTTAATGTTATATAAACTGAAAGACTATCTGTATCTGTTTATCTAAACTTATTGTAAGCATCTGTTGAAGTCCCAAGACTTCATATACTTATTACCTCTTTTTCTTCATGTTTTCATTTTTTTCCTTTGCTTTTTATGGTTGTTAGATTTTGTTTTTGTTTTCTCTTCCTGATAGGGCATTTGTGAATTCTATATATCCACACAGGCAATGCATCCATGTGGATTACTTGATCAAAAGGCATGACTCAACTGTTTCCTAACAGGTATATATGGCTGAAAAAAATGATTAAAGTAGTGTACAAAACTAAAGGAACATTACAAACAAAAAATAACACCTGAACCCTCATGAAATCAGTGAATGAGCTAGAGTAAATTGTGGATCAAAACACTCAGCAAAATGAGTGGTCTCATTATTATTTACAATGTCTTCAGTAAAATATTACACAATTCTCCATAAGTATATATTGATACTTCAGTGTCCATCACCGTGAAGCACCAAGTAATAATTTGATATGTAAAAATAGCTCTAAGGCAGACATGTCAAACTCATGATGTCAGGTGACATTGTGCAATGTATTGGGACAATTTTGCTATTGCCGGCAATGGAGTGGGCGTTGCTTCCAGATGACATGTCTGGCCTGCGGGCCAGCAGTTTAACACCCCTGCTCTAAGGGTACATGAGGATATCTATATTTTGCTGAAGCTAAGCATAACTGAGTTTGGTTTGGTCAGTTTATGAATGGGATCACTAAGTTCCACATAGGAAGGAAGACAGCATAATTATTTCCTCATTATTGACATCAACACAAATAAATGGGCATTCAATTAACAATATTTTCCCCTACACACAGTGGTGGGATTCAACCAATTCAGCAGAACCGGTAGCTAATTTTTTGTTGCCCAGGCCCAGAATGGACTTCTGGAAGCAGCATCCACACAGAGAACCGGTTGTTCACATATTTGAATCCCACCACTGCCTACACATTATAAAATGGATTATGAAAATGCTTTGGACGCAGTTTAAAATGGTTATCATCATATATTCCCACCCACCCATCCTGAAAAATATTAGCATTATTCTTTAGTTCTGCTTCTTTTCAATTACCATATAGCACCAAGCCTTAGGGTTTTTAAGGCCATAATTTTTTATTACTTTCCAGGTAACAGTGAAGTTCAATTTTCCACAATTTCTAAAACCCTAAAGTCATTATGAACATAAGAGATGATGGTGTTATTGCATCACGCATTATATGAAATGGAAGCTACTCCATGAAGCTTCTTCCATAGCAAATAGTTTACTCTTTAAAATGCCACAATGTTCTTTGTCTCGTGAACACGTGTGCTGTAACCATATCTGCTGTAGAACAGTTATTAATAGCTATGAGACACAATGTACATATTCCCAATAGGAAGATATTAATAATAAATTGCATTAAATATGGTACTGAAAGTAGTTCCAACTGATTTTCTACCATCATCATTTCCATGTGATGGCCTTCTGTTGCCTACTTATTTTTCTTCTTCATTTTTTAAAAGTCTGAATTAATTCCATTGGAACAACTCATGCTGGTAATTAAGATGTAAATCTGGAATTGTATGACTTGGGGCAGGGCAGTTAAAATAAGCTTTACAGCAATGCACTTAAAGTATTAAATAGATTCTGCAAAAGATTAACTACCAATTTCCCTTTTGTCAGAATGAAACACGAAGCATTTCTGTTATGATAACAAGCATGGAGGAATTTCACAGAGGAAGAGGTGCTGACATTCAAATTTACAGTACTTATACTTGTAAAATTTTGTCAGCCTGCCTAAAACATTTCTCATTACCAACAACACTTCCATGCCCTTTTGCCTTCACATGAATACCAACTTATATTTAATGCTTTATTTTACAGTTCCTCTCTTTGCTTCCCTCTACTCAGTTAATTCTGGTCATATCTCTTAATTGTTCAGTAGATATGTCAAAGCCAGGGATTTTCTAATGAAGAAAAGGAAAGGAAAGGGGTTTTTTATACAGATATTTTCTGCACATTTATCTTCGGACTTGTACACCCTAACTTGAATGTACATGAATATACAGGTGAAACTCGAAACATTAGAATATTGTGCAAAAGTTCATTTATTTCAGTAATTCAACTTAAAAGGGGAAACTAATATATGAGATAGACTCATTACATGCAAAGCAAGATACTTCAAGCCGTGATTTGGCATAATTGTGATGATTATGGCTTACAGCTCATGAAAACCCCAAATCCACAATCTCAGAAAATTAGAATATTACATGCAATCAATAAAACAAGGAGTGTACATAGAACAATATTGGACCTCTGAAAAGTATAAGCATGCATATGTACTCAGTACTTGGTTTGGGCCCCTTTTGCAGCAATTACTGCCTCAATGAGGCGTGGCATGGAAGCTATCAGTCTGTGGCACTGCTTAGGTGTTATGGAAGACCACGAGGCTTCAATAGCGGCCTTCAGCTCTTCTGCATTGTTCGGTCTCATGTCTCTCATCTTTCTCTTGGCAATGCCCCATAGATTCTCTATGGGCTTCAGGTCAGGCGAGTTTGCTGCCCAATCAAGCACAGTAATCCCACGGTCATTGAACCAGGTTTTGGTGCTTTTGGCAGTGTGGGCAGGTGCCAGGGCCTGCTGGAAAATGAAGTCAGCATCCCCATAAAGCTCGTCTGTGCCTGGGAAAGGAATCTGGGTTACCAAATTGACCGTGATAATTGGTGGTCCATTGGGGAGAAAAATGTTAGGCTAACGAAATCTACTGCGTATAAGGAGAATGCTTATAAGATGATGTTTCATTGGCATCTCCCTCCAGCTAGATTGGGTAAAATGTTTTTGGGTGTGTCCCCAGCATGTTGGAAGTGTGGAGAAAGAGAGGGCACCTATTACCACCAGTGGTGGACCTGCGGTGAAGCGAGGAAGTATTGGCATCGGCTTCATATATGGTTGAATGAGATTTTGGGACATTCTGTTAAACTGACTCCTGAGACGTTTTTGTTAGGCTTAAAACCAGACAAACTGAATAGATCTGCATGGTATTTGATGTCACATTTGTTAATGGCGGCACAGATATTATGGGCTCAATATTGGAAGAATTCTGTTAGTCCTCCCGAGGATCTGTTAATCAAGAATTTTATTGATTGTGCAGAATCGGACCGTTTGACCATGCTGTTGAAAGATAAGGGGGATACAGATTATTATTTATCTTGGAGACCGTGGTATGAATGGTTGACAAAAAGGGATGGTTACAGGAAGGATTGATTATATAATGTAACAGCAACTTGTCTAAATTATTAGAATGTTTATTATTATGTTTTGTATTTTTAAAAGAATTTTAATAAGCACCGCGATGTATTGTTATGATGTAGTTGTGGACAATTTCAATAAAATAAAAAAAAATATTCAAAAAAAAAAAGCTCGTCTGCGGAAGGAAGCATGAAGTGCTCCAAAATCTCCTGGTAGATGGCTGCATTGACCCTGGACTTAATGAAGCACAGTGGACCAACACCAGCAGATGACATGGCTCCCCAAATCAACACAGACTGTGGAAACTTCACACTGGACTTGAAACATCTTGCAGTGTGTGCCTTTCCATTCTTCCTCCAGACTCTGGGTCCTTGGTTTCCAAATGAGATGCAAAAGTTGCTCTCATCAGAAAAGAGGACTTTGGACCACTGAGCAACAGACCAGGTCTGTTTTTCTTTAGCCCAGGTAAGACGCTTCTGACGTTGTTTGTTGTTCAGGAGCGGCTTGACAAGAGGAATACGACATTTGAAGCCCATGTCCAGGATCCGTCTGTGTGTGGTGGCTCTTGATGCACTGACTCCAGCCTCAGTCCACTCCTTGTGAAAGTCCCCAACACTTTTGAATGGCCTTTTCCTGACAATCCTCTCCAGGCTGCAGTCATCCCTGCTGCTTGTGCACCTTTTTCTTCCACACTTTTCCCTTCCACATAACTTTCTATTAATGTGCTTTGATACAGCACTTTGTGAACATCCAACTTCTTTTGCAATTACCTTTTGAGGCTTTCCCTCCTTATAGAGGGTGTCAATGATGGTTTTCTGCACAACTGTCAGGTCAGCAGTCTTCCCCATGATTGTGATTCCTACTGAACCAGACTGAGAGACCATTTAAAGGCACAGGAACCCTTTGCAGGTGTTATGGCTTAATTAGCTTATTAGAGTGGGACACTTTGAGCCTAGAATATTGCACCTTTTCACAATATTCTAATTTACTGAGATTGTGGATTTGGGGTTTTCATGAGCTGTAAGCCATAATCATCACAATTATGACAAATCACGGCTTGAACTATTTTGCTTTGCATGTAATGAGTCTATCTCATATATTAGTTTCCCCTTTTAAGTTGCATTACTGAAATAAATGAACTTTTGCACGATATTCTAATTTTTCGAGTTTCACCTGTAGATGCTTCATAACAGTGAAATGCTCATTTACTCATTAGGTAAAGTTTGCAATTAAGCTTAGCCACCAATAGTGGGAAGAAGAGTCCCTTACAGAGAAATGTATCTGACTAGACTTTGGATGTTAGAGGGCTACTATGTTCTACATACATTGTAAAAATTCTCAGCCAGAACAATTTCCACTGAACTTATCTATAAACATGCCCTGGTAGCATAATTTCTTTCTGTTGTGTTCCCCTGACATTGCCATCATCTCATTCCCAGCTCATGGGTGAAACAAACCTAATTTTTCCTTAGATATACACCCTGCGAAAATAGTATTTCTCCATTTATTCCAAAAGTCTCAAAAGGAAGTTAGGATAGATTGGCAGTGAGGTTAGCAAATTTCCTCTTGTTTTCTTCTGATAACTTAAGAGTGGGTGGGCAGAATTTCAACTTCCCTATGGGTGGGGAAGGGTTCTCTCAAAAAGATGGTCAAAATAATTAGGAGGACAGAAAAGACTACAAGATGGGGGGCTTTTGATCATAGAGTAAGATAGAAAAGGAAATTCATAACATAGAATTACAAAATTACAAAATCATGTCCAAAGGGGAAAAGATAGATATACCCAGTGCTTTTTTTGTAAAAGAAAAAGGTGGCGGAACTCACACATGTCATACAACCCGCCTTGCCTTACCCTACAAGGTTCCATCCAAAAAAGGTGCCGGAACTCTGTTCTGAGCGTTCTATGACAAAAAAAGCCCTGGATATACGACAGTGTCAGTGGAATTAAATGGAAGAAATTAAGGACTGATAAAAGAAAGTGCTTCATCTCACAACATAGAGTTCAATTTTAAAAAGAGAACCAAGATAATATAGTAGTTAAATGGTTTGCATATGTGTGGGTGCCTTCAAGTCCATATTGCCTGGGCTAGTCCCTGCAGCTTTCTTGGTTTCATGGTTTCTCCTTGCCTTCTGCCTTCTTCCTGGGGGGGGGGGGCAGGAAGAGAGAAAGAGAAACTGCTCCAAGGTCACTCAGCTGGTTTTGGGCCTAAGGCATGACTAGAATTCATAGTTTTTCAGTTTCTAGCCTAGTGCCTTAACCTCTGTCTCCAAATGGCTCTTTTGGTTAAGGTGACATGTGGAAAAAGATCAGTTCTCAGATTTGATGGTACAAGTTGCTTTTTTCAGGTTTTATCAGGTTTACATGCAAAAGTTCTCTGATTCAGTCTATTAGGCAGGTTGAAAAAGGCCCGTTTCTGAAATCCTGGCAACTGCTGCATACTAATATTTGATAATACAATTGATTAATAGCAAAGGTGGTACCCATAATAACCATAGGCGCCTTGAGGGCAATCCCAAAACAGCTAGAGCACCACTTGAACACAATCATCATTGACAAATTCACCATCAATCAATTGCAAAATGCAGCTTTACTAGGAACAGCTTACATCCTATGACAATTCTTCTAACACCATTAAACATCAACATCTCCATATTCCTGGTCCTTGGGAAGGATTCGATAGGTGGATAAAAATGCCAAATCCAATCAACATCTGATTGATTTTGTGACAAACAATAATAACAATAATACTGGGATAGTACTGGCAGTGATACTGAAGTGGCTGGGTAAGTCAGCAGATTAGTCTAAAACACTTTCCTCCTATATAGGCAAGATCCTAGGCATCACTCCCTATTTTATATTTCTTCATATTCAACTATATATCCTTGGGAAGTAAACAATTTCAAGCTTTCTAATTTCTTGCTGTGGTGGAGAAATTGAATTTTTAACTTTTCATAAAGTGAAGGCTTCTGCTTCATTCATCACAAGGAAACTGTCACCCACATCAGACACTTCAGGTGGGCAAACTCTAATCCCTGTTCTGAAAATACAAATCACATCTTTCCATATTTAACAGACATATTTTTACTCTTAAATGGTTATTTTTAAGAGATATGACATAAGGAACAACTACTTCCCCCCCTCTTTATTTGTCTAGTAACCCTCTGTATTTGCTGTAGAACAGGGGTCCCCAACCCCTGGTCTGTGGACCAGTACTACTGGACCTGGCATGCCAGCAACCGGTCCGCACAAACAAGCAAAGCCCCATCCGCGAGATGCAGCCAGCACATTAAACCAGGCCCCCTCCAGTCCATGGAAAAACCTCTCTCCATGGAACCGCTCCCTGGTGCCCAAAAGATTGGGGACCTCTTCTGTAGAATAAGAGAATGATCACTTATATGCCTGATGTCAGAAAATTCAGTTAGCTAAATCAAACCAGTTTTTCAAATTGATCAATTTAGTTGAAATCACTTTTGTCCAGTTGATTGCCTCTGAACTGATGCAGTGTTTTGATATCATTTTATAAATGAACAAAATTATTTTTTCGAAGTAGACTCACCTGACCAAATGAATTAACTATCTTTCTCTATGTCTTTACTTTAAGGATATAGTTATGAGACCAAGGTTCGAATCCCCCATTATGCTATAATACTGATCTGAATTCAGAATGAATCAGATCTCCATTTGATTTTGTAATTCAGGTAGTAACTTAATTTTGAGAAAAATACTTTCTGTTCTTGGGCAAAAAAGCCATTGAATTATTCGATGGGTTTTGAGGCAACTAAACATTTCCCAACATTTTGCTCTTTCTTTTATTACATACAGTTCCTTTGAAGGAAAGAATATAATTTATGATAGAGATAGATAGATAGATAGATAGATAGATAGATAGATAGATAGATAGATAGATAGATAGATAGATAGATAGATAATAGATAGATAGATAGATGGATGATAGATGCAAAAAGATCCAAATAATATTTATGTGTCAGTAGCACAATCCTTTAACATATTACATCTAAGGCATAGAGAAACATGGCTTCTCCCATTTCTACTTTTTACAATATTAAAAGATTTCAAAAATTGATAGAGAATGTATTGCTTGAATCCATTCTTGAACATCAGGAATGCAGTTTTCTTTCCACCTCGTTAACGTAATTCTCTTTCCCATACCAGTAAACTATGGTAATATACAGAAGAGGTTTTCCATGGAGAGAAAAAAATCCAATTCACATTGGATCAAGAGTTTTAATAGGTCAATAAGGCCATCAAGATCATATTGCAAGTGTTCAAGAATTCTCAGAATAAATTCAAAACAAAAACAGTGGAGATGAAAATATAATGAACAGATGTTTAGATATAGATATATATTTAGTTACAGTTTTAGATATAATATGGAAATAGGCTATAAGAATATGGATTCATCCTACCAAGTGGAGAAATTATGCCCAGGACTCCCCCAACTGCAATTGGAATTTTTAAAAATATCAAGAAAAAAATGGATGAGGTCACTTAAAAAAAATCTAGTTGTGAAAACTCAGCTGAAAAAGGATAGAATAAACATTTAGTTGCTGCTGTTGTTATATTATTAATACACAGGAGAATATAAAAGGAAATATTTAAAATATACTGCTGAATCAAGAAAGGAGAGAGAATTCTATGTATGATGTACTGTAACTGAGTAAGAAAATATAGAAGTTGTAATTCATTATATTGCATTGAGAACAATAAATCTTAAACAAGTCTATTTATCTTAATATGATGAGCTTTTTAAAACTTGGCTGTATTCTAGCGTTCTAGTTTAGACAACAAATCTGAAAAATAGCAAGTAAATTGGGAAGAGTTCAGAGAATAAGAATGATTAAACATTTAGAAAACAAGGCACACAAGAAATAATCTAGGAAAAAAAAATAATGCCAGAGGGAGAGAGAATTCATAACTAAATATGCCACTGGGTGTTAAAAAAGGACAGGGACCAATTATTCTTGCTATGTTCCAACTGAAGAAAATTAATAGGCTTATGGTAAGTTACAGCCCAGTATATTATTATATTTATATGAAAAGAAAAGAAAAACTTTAAAGGAACAACAATCCTTAATTGCAGAGGCTGCCAGAATGATGTGAAATCATCTTAAATAGAAACTGTCAAGGTTAAATTATTATTGCCAATCAGTGCAATAGCATCAGTTTTGAAGGAAGAGCAGTTTATATGCAAAGCATTATTCAATTTGCATCCTTTGTCAGTTGCTATAACATAGCCTTTCCTGATCTGATATCTGAGAATTATTTTGGACTATGTGTTCTATAGTCGCCAGCATCTAGCAATGGAATGTTTTTCATACACAAAAAAAGAAACAACAACAACAACAATAATAAAGTTGGAAGGGACCTTGGAGGTCATGTACTCTAATTCCCTGCTCAGGCAGGAAACCCTATACTATTTCAGACAAATGGCTGGCCAGTCTCTTCTTAAAAACTTCCAATGTTGGAGCATTCACAACTTCTGGAGGCAACTTGTTACACTAATTATTTAATTGTTCTGTCAGGAAACTTCTCCTTAGTTCTAAGTTGCTTTTCTCTTTGATTATTTTCCATCCATTGCTTCTTGTCCTGCTTTCAGGTACTTTAGAGAATAGCTTGACTCCCTCTTCCTTGTAGCAGCCCCTGAGATATTGGAACACTGCTATCATGGTCCCCCCCCCTCATCCTTCTCTTCATTAAACTAGACATACCCAATTCCAGCAACCGTTCCTTATGTTTTAGCCTCCAGTCCCCTAACCATCTTTGTTGCTCTTCTCTGTACTCTTTCTAGAGTCTCAACATCTTTTTTACATCGTGGTGACCAAAACTGGATTTATAGATGGGTGCTCTAAGCCAAGGGTCCCCAACCCCCAGTCCGTGGACCAGTACCGGGCCATTGCATGCTAGCACCCAGAGCTGCTCCGAACCCCGACCCAGAGCTGTGTTCCTCATGACAGTGGTCTCCGGCGCCAAACAGCTGATGGCCTCTGGCACTGGCACTCATTCACTTACTGCCCCGTTGCTTCCAAATGCAGTAAGTGAGTGAGCAAGCAAGTGGCGTTTGGAAGCGTTTGGAAGTGACAGGGCAGTAAGTGAGTGAGCGAGCAAGAGGCCTTTGAAAGAGAGGGAGTGAATGTGGGAGAGACTGAATGAGGTGCCTTTGAAAGAGATGGAGTGAGTGAGAGAAACTGGAGGCTTTTGTGAGCAAAGTGTGAGTGAGTGGGTTTTTTTTGCAAGCGACGGGTGAAAGAAAAAGGGAAAAGTTAGGGGGAGAAGGGAAAAAGAAAAGGCACTGACTTTTGACTTCATCTGTTACAGGAGTAGAAGGAAGCATTAACATTGAACCTCAACTTTTTGCTTTTCTATAATATTATAAACTAGACATTTCTATAACAATAAATGAATCTAACCAATGAAACCCAAAATACCCCCCCTTTTTTTAGTCATCAAGTTTTTGACACCTTGTTAAGCACTGGTGGTGCTTGAGGACCCAGATTGTTGAGGGCAATTAAGCTGACTTTGTAATAATGCCGCTTGGGGTGTGTGTGAAAGCCCTAATAAGCAGGCATATACATAGAATGAAGGCTACTGCTAAGCTTGTAAGCCGCCCTGAGTCTTCGGAGAAGGGCGGGATATAAATGGAATTAAATATATATATATATATATATATATATATATATATATATATATATATATATATATATATATATATATATATATATATATATATATATATATATTGTCATGTCCTAAAAGTGGTACAATTTCTGAAAAGGTTGAAAAGCCCTGATGTAAATGCAGCCTAAATTGTTTATTGCCATCCTATTTGCAAATAATATCTTACTTACCTAGTTGAGATGGTGTACTTGGGCAGCAGGGAGAGGTGCAAAGTTCCTGCCTTCACTGCAGACAACTTGACTGTGCAACATTTCCCGGCCGGGTCTTTTGGCGCACTCAACAGCAATTCCTATTGGCTTTTGAAAGCCAATAGGCCAGGCGTAGGCAACCTTGGCTCTTTTATGACTCATGGACTTCAACTCCCAGAAGATGTTACATAACATAACATCAAATGGAAGATGTTAAACTGTCCTTCTGTTTCTTTCCTTCCCAAAAATTGTGTTAATGAGCCCTCTCTAAGCTCTGCTGATCAGCTTGTCCTGGATTGTTTTGCTGCAAAACCGAATGGTTTGCAAGTTGCAGTTGAGACAGCCCATCTCATTTTAGACATATCACATATAATTGAAGATTGTAATTAGTTGCGTGTGCATGTTTAGCAAGTGTGATGTATTTGTGCTGGCATTTCTAGGCCTCTTTCCAACCACATCCAGAAAAATTTGTAACAAACATTGGAATTCTCAAGGCCATGTTTGGTATTTCCCAGCAATCTGTTACTGGAAGGAAAAAGCAATCCGTGCTGCTTACGGATCCCAGAGAAGCATTTGCATGTATGCAGTTATCCTTAGGGTGCCATAGTTATGGATTGGAAATATTGGTTGCAAAGTTGGCATTTCTGGATGTAATACAGATATTTTGGACTTATTTTCGTTACTTTGCATGTTTGATATTTTTAAAAAGGCATATGCTACTGACTATGCTTATGCACATATGTAACATCTTTTGCTAGGATACATGACCACTGCTTGTCCAGAATGTGAAAAGTGAAAGATTGTGACTAAAGAAAATTTTAATGTACAGATAATACCACCACAAATTATTTTAGCCTTTTTAATAAAGGTTGTTATTGATGTTAAGCTCACCATGGAAAACATCATATATTTTTAGGCACACACCTAAAAATCAAGCTAGGGAGGGGGTGGAGGGGTGGAGCTTCCCCACCCACCCCACAGCCACTTATCTTGCAGCCAAGCCTCTCCTTGCCAGCCCACTTCTTCTGAGGCCTCTTCTGAAGTCAGGCCTGCATTTCTAAATCACAGGGCTTTCTGGAAGGACTGTGCAGCCAAGAACCGTGCTATGGATTCAATTCATAGCTCCATTCTGCAAGACTTCAGGAGCCAAGCACCAAGCTATGGATTCAATCTGGAAAGGCCTGACTGCAAAATGCAGGCCCAAATGCAGCTGCAGAACTTTGGCCCCAGAAGAAGTGGACGGGCTGGGTGGAGCTGTCAGTGCCAGAGGCGAGGTAAGTCGTACCCTGAAAATAAGATCTGGTGCATCTTTTGGAGGCAAAAAAAGACCCAGTTTTATTTTCAGGGAAACACGATAGTAGGTTGTGGTCTACTTTATCAAATGCCTTACTGAAGTCCATGTAAGTTATATCCACAGAATTCCTCTGGTCTACTAATTCCTCTGGAATTCCTCTGGTCCACCTGGTCAAAGAATGCAATAAGATTTGTCTGGCATGATCAGAGACTTCCGGTCTTGCATTGTAGTGACATGGCTGAGGGATTGTGGGGCTCTGCACCCCACATCTGGTTTCGCCTTGCCAGTGGACCCTAAATGGATCTATAGTCACCCCGGAGAGGTGACAGAGAAGGAGGGTTCTCTTGCTAATCATGGAATGATGTCAGTTGATCTGTTTGATCTGGGGATAGCCTCCAACCTGGCAGGAGAAAGGCTAGCCATACCTCGGTGACTAGCTCAAGCTACCAGCAACTGAAGTCCAAAAGCGCTAACTAGAACAATGGTGAACAACATGCTTGGAACTGGGTGAGAACATTGATCTTCTTTCTCTTATTTTTTAACTGATTTCCTGGAAAAGATCCCCAAGAAGCAAAAAATCCTCCAAAAGTGAGAAGGGAGGGGACCACACCCCCACTCTTACATAGGCAGAAGCAGAAAATTAATCTTTATGGGGGACAGAAATATATTGAAATGAAGTTAATAATACTACACTCTGGATAAATCTGAAAATTATGAAAGCTGTTAAGATTTCACATCTGAAAGAATATTGATGAAACTATAAGAAAACAATTCTTTGTCTTAAAAGTTGGAAAATGAATAACTTCTGACACCTAGTGGAAGATTAGTGTATAAAACTACAGCTGCTTTGACTCAGAAATTGGAAAGATGTCCAGAAATAGAGGAAAAACTTGTTCCTTTGAAGCTCAGTGACTTTTAGCCAAATAAAGAACAGCTGGGAGCAGAGGAAAGAAAACACACTGGGCCATCTACTACAGAGTGAGAACTGCTTTTGTTCTAAAAACTGTTGACATTTTGGGATTATAAATACTTATTGAGCTGTGATTTCTAAGCTCAAGAACTGTTTGCAGAGAAATAAAAACCTTGGTTTTTGGCTAATCTTCTGGGGGGGGCAAGCTCTTAGGTGGCTAAACATTCTTGATTGCAGTTCTGGCTGGTTGATAATTCTAAGACTCCTGAACAGAAGAACTGTTATAAACCACTTCTTTCAATAGTGCTTTGACAACTGGAAACACATTGGATTACAAAAACCATATATATAGATAAGAACTATATAAGCTTTGGTTGTTTGGATTTTAAGATTGGCGGGTTTGACAAGGCTAATCTGAGAGACTATGGTACCAGTGAAAGACTATCTGGAGGGGGCAGACAAAATGGATGTTGCATACCTATCTAAAAGTGACAGGAAACCACACCTAATACTCCATTTTGAAGACCCCAGCCTGGAACATCAGAGATCTGCAAGAGCAATACTCCAAGAGATGGGAAATACTTTCCAGGAGGAAATGTATGCAATGCTGCAACAGATTCAAATGACAAATGTTTCAAACCATGATGAGATTAAAAACATTTTTTTTATTGAAAAGTTTTACAAAATTTTAATAATAAACCCCCCCTCCCCATCAACCCTCCCCCCTTCCCTCTCCCCCGGACTTCCCAAAGCAGAATACAGGGTATTACATATAACAATCTTATGCAAACATATGCTAAATATCTATTACAACGTTAACAAACCTTCCACCCTTTAACTCCCTTATAACAAAACTAAAGTAATTATAATAACACTTCTATAATTGTTAAGAATTATTCATATGCTATTTGAAACTTTTTAGTCCCATATTTGTTTTGAATATAATCAATCCATCTTTTCCATTCCAAAATATATTTTTCTTGTGACTGTTCTTTCAAATATGCTGAAACTTTTGCCATTTCAGCTACATCCATTACTTTAAGTATCCATTGTTCTATTGTAGGTAAATCTTCTTTCTTCTAATGTTGCACCACCAACAGTCTGGCTGCCGTTATTAATTGTAACATTAATTTAGTTTCTATAACAGTACAATCCGAAATAATCCCCAATAAGAATAGCTGCGGAGTAAATCTTATTTTTTACTTAAAAACTTTCTGAAAAATCCACCATATTTTTATCCAAAAGGCTTTAACATTTTTACATGTCCACCATATATGATAATAAGTTGCCTCTTCACTACCACATCTCCAACACTTAGGTGGTTGATTTGGATACATACATGCTAACTTTTTAGGATCTAAATGCCATCTATAAAACATCTTATAAAAATTCTCTCTTAGGTTTTCTGCTTGTGTAAATTTTACATTTCTAACCCAAAGAGATTAAAAACAATTTTGATGACATAAATGAGCACATCTTCAGCCTAAACTTACAATTAAAAAACTTTCAGAAAATGACGATAAAGAATGAACAAACAAATCAGTTAACAGAACATAAACCAGAGGAAAGTGAACCAAATAAGGAAGCTACAAATGAAGAAAGCTACAATTTAATACAAACAAAAGAAAATCTGCAAGATTTTGCCACAACAATGAAAATAGAAAAGAAATTTTATCTTTCAGGACTTCAAAACAAACGTGAGGATAAGAAAGAAGATCTAACAAAATGGATTATAGAGCTGCCAGGAGAATTATTAGAATTTGAAAGACAAAAAAGGTACATCCTACTTAATTTGTCTTTCCTATTCCCAACAACATTCACAAAAATACAGGAAGAATACCCTGGCAAGCGGAACCTACTGACCCAGAAAGCTACATGGCAAAAGAAGAAGTCTAGAGTTAGATTCAAGAGATTTGATTGGACTTACCAGATGGAGTACTATATGATTAAACACTTGTTTGAATATGGTTAAGAGAATAGACAAATTTTGTATATAAAGGGGTCCTACAGTAAGAGGGATAAGATATATAAATAGTATAGTACTTTTTTATAATATATGAGATGTAAAAATATTGGGATGGTGTAAGTGTATGAAAAGTTTGGATATTTAAAGGTAATTAATTTTGTGAAAATTATGACTGATAAGAATAGTTTGAATACTGAGGGGAAACTAAACTTAAATAAGAATCTTGAAAATAGGACATATAGTAACTTACTAAGATGACTTTTACAAATACAATTGAAACATATGCCAATCAGAAAATATATTATTTGTTGTTGTTATTGTTATTTGTACAAACACAAGAAAAATGTTTATACTGTATACAACCTTTTATGTATTGAAAGTATTAAGAAAAATATTCATTTAATGTTGACAGAGCAAAATATTACTGGAAGAAGAGAAGATCAAGGAAATATATCATTAACTATTGATTATGGAATTGATTATGGAATTATAGAAAATAATAATTATTGATTGTTTTTGAATGTATGAACCCATACAACATGCTGTTTACTAAACACTAAAGATGGCTATTGTAAAAAATCAATAAAATATATTAAAAAAATTTGTCTGGCATGATTTGTTTTTGACAAGCCCATTTTAGTAATGAGTTTGTTTGTCTCTAGGTGTTTGCTGATTCGTTGCTTGATTATCTTTTCCAGAATCTTCCCAGATATTGAGGTCAGGATGATAGGTCTGTAGTTAGTTGGATCCATTTTTTCCCTTTTTTGAAGATGGGAACTACATCAGTTCTTTTCCATTGAATAAAAGGATTATTTAGGGGAAAATGACTGAGTAGATCTTTGATATTCTTCCTTTTTCTATATCTGCTTGATTCGTGAGCATTTCACTTCTGTTTGTTATGGAGAAGGGGAACTAAAAATTCAGTAGCATGCTAGATTGGCTTGGATAATTAAGCTATGTACTGTATGTTTAATGTTTATATGATGTCACTATATTTGATACATAAGGTAATCCTTTCCATATTGGATAAATCTGGTGATTTCAGCTAGTGGTTCAGAATTTGGCTGAGTTCATTTTTACCAGTCACTGGTAGATTTAGTCTTTTCATGCATCACCTGCAGTAAGGACCCTACAGTTTGCCTATTCATGCCACTTATAGTTTTGATGTCATTATTTCAGATTTCACACCTGGCACAGCAATAGATCTCAAGAGGCAGAGTTACTTAGCACATTAATAAAAAGAATTAAGACTATTCAGGCAGCCCTAGAGTCATAATTGACAAGCTTCTTGCCCAGTATGCCAGAAAAATGGAAAGAAATTGATGTAAAATAGATGCTTTCTTTGGAAGTAAATTATTTACTTTCTTAATAGCATTTATTAAAGAACCATTTTGATGCAGTGATTAAGGCATCAAGCTAGAAACTGGGAGTGTGTGAGTTCTAGTCCTACTTCAACAACAAAGCTATCTGGGTGCCCTTGTGCCAATCACTCTCTCTAAAGCAGCCAAGGACAAAACCACTTCTGAAATATTGAACAACAACAACAACAACAAACTGCAAGGACTCAACCAGGCTGTCACCAAAAGTCAAGACTGATTTGAAGGCACACAAACCACATATATAAACAAAAGTGTTTATTAAAAGGTTACAGTCAGTTATTTTAATAAATACCATTAATAAGGATCTAATAACTTAGATCCTTATTTGTTTATTTATCTATTTAGACCATTTATATGGGCACCCAATTAAGCAACGTACTTCTGGGCAATGTACAAAAATCAAACAAAATTGCAAATAAAGTAATATATACTATTTTAAACAATTAAATGACCATTGAGAATAAAATACATCACAACAGAAGAGAGAGAAGGAGGGTGGATACAGTGAAAGGGGAAATGGACGAGCAGCACCCAAACTTACATGTATGTATTTATGTATGGCGATATATAATACCTACAACATTACTAATATAACAAATGTTAAATACTTGAAAAAATGTTTATATTTCATTGGTTAGTTTGTGGTATATTAAAGGAACTGTGAAAAATAAAATAAATTATGTTGGGAAAAAAATTCATCACAACAGTCGGGAAATCGATTTTGCTACTTATCCAAAGAACTATAAGGTTAGCTCCAACTATAAGGCTAGCTCCAAAGGGCAGGGATGGCCACTAAGAATGTAAGCCTTCTGGGTTTCATAATGTTTTAGAGAAGAGACTTGGAGTGTGCCTTCCCTGCAAGAACATATCTGGGATGGCCAGATACTTATCCACATCCATAAGCTAGTCCTATGCCATGAGAGTGCCCAGCATCTTGAATTTTACCTAGAAACCTATATGGCACCATTGCACCTTGTAAAATAGGTGTGTTACCTGGACATATTAAGAAACACCTGTGTAACTGCATTCTGAATGAATTTAAACTTCTGGATGGTCTTCAAAGGCAGATAAAAAGAGGAAATATTGTGGTAATCTAGTTGGAAAATCACAAATTATGAGTGACCATTATGCCTTTGTGTTAACTGGTTTCCAGTCTAAGAGAAGACTGACATCATTTCTCCAGATTCTCAGTCCCAAATCTAGGAATTTGATTATGGTAGAAAATCACAAACATGATATAGTTAAATAAATTGATTTACTGCAAACAAAAATGGAGTAATGAATACATAGATCTATCTATTGCAAAACAAGTCTGATATATTTGACTATTCCAGGTTTTAAATTGTAGGCCTTTCCTTTTTCAGTGAATAGAATTTGTTTTCTTCCCTGCCTTGAAAGTTAGAGACCTTTAATAAATGTTTATATCATGATAGCATCTAGATGATCATCACTGCTTCTCACATGACCTTATAAGTGGAAGAATGTATAGCCTATCCACTGTTTATTCTTTTCATAATATATTAGTGATATACTTATCCTAATCCCATTTAGGATTAACTATCGTATAATTACAATATCACACATAAGAATTAAAAGATGATCCCTCAGCTCCTATATAGTGCAAGTACACTTATTCATGTATGAATAGTACTAATGCTAAGTTTAGTCTTAGATATTAAATTAACTGAGATTCCAGCTCAGGATTTGTTCATGCTGCTAGTTTGCCATCCTATTTGAAAAGTAAGCTCTGCTAATTTTATGAGACTTACTCCCAAGAAGGAGAGGATGTGTCCTAGACAAAAGATTGCAGTGCTAAATTGTTTAAAGGAAGAAGGAATTTACAGGTAATATTTGCATGTGAGTCACTCATGGGCCAGTTCTATGAAGAAAATGTGCATAGAACCGCACATTTTTTTGTTCTATTCTACAGTTTTGAATCTATTTCACTTGACATGAGAGTAAATTAGAATTTTCAATGATGCAAATATCTGAATGCTGACAAACCGCTAATAAATTTTGAAATGATGTCAGGAGCGATATAAATACACAAAGAGACAAACTATCTGATCCCACATGTAGATCACAAGAAATAATACATATGCACAACAGACAAATAGAAACACATACCTTTAGAGTTTTATAGTCTCCATTCTGCATATTTGCAGACTTTGGATGAAATGAATACAATCTGACTTTGGATTTTACTCCTAAATAACTTATTTTTTTATTCTATTCTTTTACAAATCAGTCTGAACAATGTACATAACCACATACTAATTATATGATTTATATTATGTAACTGTTGCACAAAACATATATTATGCAAATTAAGTAACTTATCTAATGCAAATTATATACTTCACATTTAATGGACATTTGTCCTTTAATGGACACTGTAATGCATTGGCCTTAATTGTTTTGAATTGCTTGCTTAATGTCTAATCACTTGCTTGAATGTCTGACCTAGATTCTGTTGTTATGTAACGGCTGCTGTTACTAAAGCCAGATTTGCTGTCTCCAGGCTGGTAATTAGGTTTTGGGTGGGAAACTGCTACTTTAAACCCATTGGCTGCTGCCTGGAAGCTAACCATATAAATAGCTGTGCAGCAGCTATTGGAGTTGCTTCTGTTCCCAGTTAAATAAACCTGTTGCTGTTTCAACACTTCATCTTGCTTAATGCCTTCAGAACTGAATACTTAACAGACACATTTTCCCCAAGCTGGTCCATTAAATCAAAGTTTCTCATGCATACTTGCATACATGCACAATGTAAAAATATACTTATGAGATGCAATATGAGTACAGTAAGAAAAATCTAGCCTTGTTTGTTTTTCCCCAACTTTGGCAATGATTTTAAACAGTGAACAATCAGAAAATAAGTAAAATACTTCCATTTGCCCTCTGGAAAATGATGTCAGTTACAACGGCATTCAGTTAAATCGAGAGAATAGAGGTTTATTAAAAAAACCCTATGGCCAATGGAAGTGAGAGAATGTGAATTCCTCCTTCCTGAACACCCTACATTTTTATATCAGAATTGAAAAGCTGGGGCCTTCCAGCTGCAACTGTCAGGAGCAAATAACTAGGAGCATTTGTTGAGTTCAAAGCACAGCAGAGTTTATTACTGCTACTTATACATAAGAATCTAATCAACTAACAGTCAAAGCTAAATTGGTGCTAGATAAGGGTAAGTGGAATTCATGTGGGCTGGACTTGAGTTTCTTGTGACAATGCAATGACTCCAAACTGATGACATGTTTAACTCCACCTTCCAGCTCAGCCTGCTCTTCTCCTATAGAAACTGTACTTGGACTCTCCACATCCTTCACCTTCAATCATATAGGCTAAGCTTCCTTTCTTCTGGTTTCTATAGCAATACTGGTAAATGCTCAAAGAAGTTCTAGAAAGAAAGAAAGACAAATCAAGAAACTGAATTTCATTTTAGGAAAGTGAATCGGGACTGACCTGTTTCAGTGTAACTTTAAAATCCAAGGCTGTATATTTCTCCCATACAGATTAATAACGGGAAATTAAGTTGGTTAATTGTATGATGCTTGCAAGATACAGAGGTTCTTCCTAAGCAAATGAAGCATTGGTTCGGTACTATGGGGCTTGCCATTTTAAACTTAAACCTTGGGAACTTTAATGAAAAAGACAGTCAAAGTTGATGCATTTTGAGGAGGAAGCCTACTAAATTTTAGACAGATTGGTAGAAAGAGATTTGTGCAAGGGGAATATTTTAAAAGGGTCTTTTTATTGTAACTCTGGATTCCTCATTTTTAATAGCTCTGGATGAATTTGCAAAGGTGCCTCTGCGTAAGTAATCCAAACACTTTCAGAAAAGTAGATGTAGAGTATCTTGCACAAGGGAGTCTTAAAAATTTGAGCAAAAAACCCTGACCCTTCCCCTTGCATTTGGGGGGAAATGACGTAAAACCTGTGTAGAAAGTAAGATGGTCTCTGGGTAACCCCTAGTTCTGAAAAGCTGGTAGAGAGTTAGTTTGTTAATAAGGAAAGAAAAACAGTTTGATACTTCTTTTTTACTGCTCAGTTGAAAACTTTTATAAATTGCTTTTGTGCAACCCACTAGAGTTTTGTAAAGCTGTAAAACACAATACTCTCCTCTCCTTTTCTGCTTCCTTCATCACGACTACTTGCCATTTTCAATCTTAGAGTGGAAATATACTGATTTTAAATCAATATTGTCTGACCCTAAAATCTCTTAGTCTCCTTGGCTGGCCCAAGGCAGCATATCTTAAATAGTTCTGGGAATAACAGTGTAAGATTGTTATTGAGCAACACACATTAAAAAATAGGTAGGGCTTCCATCATGTAGTCACCTTGATATATTTTTTTATCTCTCTTGCAGATGCCTTTGATTCCCTCCCCCCCTTCCCTGCTTTGAACTTCCCAAGAATGCCTGGTGGTCATTGAGTGGCACAGAATTCTGGACTAGATAGTCCTTGGACTGATCCACATGGAGTCTTCTGCTATTATGGATTATCAAGGAGCCTTGAAAATGAATGTCTATTTTTCTTCTCAGACAAACTCCAAGCTTCCCAAGCTAGATGGCTTTGGTTTGGATTTTGTCCTAAATTTGTGCTAAATGTTAGTAACTATTGTAGAATCACAGCTTTCAATGCAACCAGATCCAATAATAATTTGGGATTAGTTAGCCATTCATTTCACATTTCAGTGTAACAGGGTTTGCAGAATCCTAATAGCAAATGGCCTATTTATTTATTTATTTATTTATTTATTTATTTATTTATTTATTTATTTATTTATTTATTTATTTATTTGTTTTTATAAACCGCCCTTCTCCCGAGGGACTCGGGGCGGTGTACAGAGTAAGGTAGGTATACAGATTGAACAATAGTGAAAAACAATAGTAAAAACAAACTGGGACCCCAATTAGAGCTATCAGGCCAGGCCGGACTGCTGGAACAGGTAAGTTTTTAAGTCGCGCCGGAAGGTGCGGAGGTCGGGGGCCATCCGGATTTCGGTTGGCAAGCAGTTCCAGAGTGCTGGCGCACCCACTGAGAATGCCCTCCCCCTGGGGGCCACCAGCCGACATTCCTTGAGCGGTGGCACCCTGAGGAGGCCCTCTCTGTGGGAGCGCACAGGACGGTGGGGTGCAGACATTGGCAGAAGGTGCTCCCGTAGGTAGTCCGGACCCATGCCATGTAGGGCTTTGTATGTCATTGTTAGCACCTTGAACTTCACACGGAAGGCAACCGGAAGCCAGTGCAGCGCACGGAGGAGAGGTGTGATATGGGAGTATCGGGAGGCTCCCAAGAGTGTCCGTGCCGCTGCACTTTGCACCAGTTGAAGCTTCCGAGTGGATCTCAAGGGCAGCCCCATGTAGAGAGCGTTACAGTAGTCTAGGCGAGAGGTCACAAGGGCATGGGTGACTGTACGTAAGGCATCCAGGTCCAGATAAGGCCGTAGTTGGCGAACTAGTCGAACCCGGGAGAAGGCCCCCTTGGTCACCGCTCCTATGTGATCTTCCAGGGAGAGCTGCGAGTCTAGGAGGACACCCAGGTTGCGGGCCCTATCAACAGGGGGTAGTAACTTGTCCCCGATGTTAAGGGATGGGATGTTCTGAGTATCCTGGCTTGCCAGTACGTACAGCCATTCAGTCTTGTCCGGGTTCAGTTGAAGCCTGTTCCTCCCCATCCATTCCCAGACCGCTTTCAGGCAGCGGGACATCACGTCGAGGGCATCACTGATGTTGTTTGGAGTTGAGATGAAAAGCTGGGTGTCATCAGCATACTGATGGTACCCTACTCCAAAGCTGCGAATGATCTCACCCAGCGGTTTCATGTAGATGTTGAACAGGAGAGGCGAGAGGACCGACCCCTGGGGGACTCCGCAAGCGAGAGGCCTCGGGGTCGACCTCTGTCCCCCTGCCAGCACCGACTGCGAGCGACCCTGGAGAAAGGAGGAGAACCACCGCAGAACCGTGCCTCCCACTCCCAGTCCCCTGAGGCGTCGCAGCAAGATACCATGGTCGATGGTATCGAAAGCCGCCGAGAGGTCTAATAAGACTAGGACAGAGGAATGGCCCCTGTCCCGGGCTCTCCAGAGATCATTCATCAGAGCGACCAATGCCGTCTCCGTGCTGTAGCCCGGCCTGAAGCCCGATTGGTACGGGTCTAGATAAACCGCTTCATCCAGGATCTGAGGAAGTTGGTGCGCCACCACGCTCTCAACAACCTTCGCAAGGAAGCGAAGATTGGAGACTGGACGAAAGTTATTCAAAGAGGATGGGTCCAAGGTGGGCTTCTTGAGGAGAGGTCTCACCACCGCCTCCTTCAAGGCGGTGGGGAAGTGACCCTCACTCAGAGAAGCAGAGATGACCGCCAGGAACCAGCCTCGTGTCCCCTCTCGAGCTGCATAAGCCAGCCAGGAAGGGCACGGGTCCAGTAAGCATGTGGAGGAGCTCAACCTCCTCATAATCCTGTCCACTTCCTTAGGAGTCACAGGATCAAATTCCTCCCAGATGACGTCGACAAGACTGTCCATGTCTTGTTCTTCCAGCTCAGCCCAGTTGGAGTCCAGGCCGGTTCGAATCCGAGCAATTTTATCCAGCAGATATTGACCGAATTCCTCGGCTCGACCCTGCAAGGGTTCCTCCCTCACCTCTTGGTTCAGTAGGGAGCGAGTCACCCTGAACAAGGCAGCCGGGCGATTATCTGCGGACGCGATGAGGGTGGAAAAGTAGTTGGATTTTGCCACCCTTATCGCAGCGAGATAAGACCTGGTGAGGATTCTTAATCGCAATCGGTCGGATTCGGATCGACTGGATCTCCAACGGCTCTCTAGGCCCCGTCTCCGGCACTTCATCTCCCGGAGCTCCGCGGTGAACCATGGGGCTCGCTGGGATCTGCGCCGGGTCAGAGGCCACAAGGGTACAACTCGGTCCAGAGCCTCCATGGCTGCCTTTTCCCAGGCTTCCACTAAGGCATCCGCCGAGCTGTGAGCAGGGAGTGCATGTGGGTCCCCAAGCGCTGCCTGGAACCTATCAGGGTCCATTAGGCGCCTAGGGCGGTACCATCTGGCTGGCACCGTGCACCCACAGTAGGGGGTGGCAAAGGGGAAGTTTAGCTGCAGGAGGTGGTGATCGGTCCATGACAGGGGCGTAACAGTCGTGGCACCCCCACCAATATCATCACGCCACCGTCCAGACAAGAACACCAAGTCTGGGGTGTGGCCTCTCTCATGAGTCGGTCCAGAAATTATTTGCGACAGGTCCATGGCCGCCATGGAAGCCATGAACTCCCGAGCCAGTTCGGTCGATCCTCCCAGGGACGGTAGGTTAAAGTCGCCCAAGACCATGAGTTTGGGGAATTCAACCACCAACCCTGAGAGGACATCGAGTAGCTCGGGCAGGGCCGCCGCTGCACGATTAGGTGGTAGGTACGCCAGCAGCAGGCCCAACTGCGCCCCCGGGCCGTATCTCAGTAGGAGAGACTCACACCCGACCATCTGAGGGACGGTGGTCTCTCGCGGGCTAAGGGATTCCCTGATGATAACTGCCACTCCCCCGCCCCTCCCATGGGTCCGAGGCTGGTGCAGTACCTGGAAACCTGGCGGGCAGAGGTCAACCAGAGGGACACCACCCTCTGGGCCCAGCCAAGTTTCCGTGATGCAAGCCAGGTCTGCATGCTCGCTCTCCACTAGGTCACGAACGAGGTGAGCTTTGTTAGCTACGGACCTGGCATTCAGGTAGACCAGCCTTAGCATAGGAGGCTGCACACCTTCGCTCCCGGGTCCTCCGGGGAAGTACAGAGGGTCGGAGTGTCTCACCGCTTGTACAGAGCGGAGATGACACTCCCGGTGACGATACGGCCCTCTGTTTGTGCACCTTCTGCCGTTCCCCACCATCCTGGGAATGGGCTGTTTGTCCGTACGCCACTGGGTATTATCGGCGACTGGTCCTCGATTTACACCGTTGCGAATGGTCGTAGGCCTGGCCTGCGTTATGGTGGCTGGAAGGCGTGCCTTTCCCGAGCAACCATAATCTTCTCCCACCCCCCTCCCTAACCCCACAAAAAACTTAACTAAGAACTTAATCAGGGGCCTCTTGTTGGGCTTATGCTGGAGGCCCCTGACCCTGCCCGGCCATCTCTCAGAGGCCCAGTGGTCGTGCCCGTCATCGAGATTGGATGTAGTGCAGGCGGGTCGCACCCAGGAGAGGGGGGAACCCCTGAGGGCGTGCAGTACTGTGCTGGAGTATTGAAGGAGCATAGTCACAAGGGGTTCCGGGAAGGCTGTCCCCTGGATGGTGAATTTGCAGGAGGGTCGAGCCGGGTAGGTGGGTTTCTGGACCGTCACCCTGCCACTGCCACTTGGCCGGGCGAACCCCAGAAGCAGGCCACTCCTCATCCTCTCACGATGGGTTGTGACTCTGCTTCCGGAGGTGGTCCAGAACGTACTCTGGGTGAAGCATACCCCATAGAGCTCCCACCTCTATGGGGTTGCAGGTGTAAGGCCAAGCCACTCTGCCACCGTGGCTTGCACCCAGGCCCGTCATGTCCTGTGGGGAGAGAGTGGGCAAGGATGGTTGAGAGTGGGCAGAAGGCAAGGTGGAGGGATTCATTAACTGGCGTCGGCTTTGGTGGTTCAGCCGCCCAAACAGATTCCTCCCTGATACTCTGGGCGTTGTTCCCGGCCGCAGCTCCATAGGCCCCTATTGGTTGGGGACCGTCCGGAGCGTGACCTCCCAGAGGTATGGGAGTCCCTGGTGTCATGTCGCTGCTGTTGCCGTCTCCGTTCAAGGTGCCTCGTAGAAGGTGGCTCAGGGTGTGGGCCGTAGATGCCTCGCCGCCGCCGCTACCGCCGCTGTCAAAGGCCCTTGGGCAAAAACGGTCGACCGGGGCCCGGAGAGGCTGTCACTGCCGCCCTCGCCTTCGTTGCCACCGCGCAGTTGGTCCGCGGCGCCTCCTTTGATCCCTTGGAGACGCCGACGCCGCCCAGGAGAATGGTTGTGGGGGCCAGGGCATAGAGGAGTCGTCGGCACCCATTCGGGACGGCTGCAAATGGCTCAGGGTGCAGGCCGGAGACGCTACGCCGCGTCCATTGCCCAGCGTCTCCTTTGGTGTGGATCTTTCGGAGGCACCGCCGCCTAGGAGCAGCCCAAGGTGGTCGAGGAAGAACAAGGCACCGGCCCCACTCAAGATGACTGCAGCGGTTCAGGGGGCGGGCCGGAGACGCCACACCGCTGCTGCTAGCGCCGCTGTCAAGGCCCCTCGGAGGACGGTCGACCGGGGCCCAGAGAAGCTGTCTCACCGCTCGCTGCCGCTTCCGTCGTACAGCTGGTCTGCAGCGTCTCCTTTGATCCCTCGGAGACGCCGCCGCTATCCAGGAGCAGATTAGGCGGCCGAGGCAGAACAGCAACTCCGGCCCCGCTCAGGATGGCTGCAACGGCAGCAGCGGCTCAGGGGGCGGGCCGGAGACGCCACGCCGCCAGCGCTACCGCCGATGTCAAGGCCCCTGGGAAGGTGATCGACTGGGCCTGGAGAAGCCGTCCCGGCCGCCGTCTTCTCCGTTGCCGCCGTTGCCGCCGCCCAGCTGATCCGCGGCGCCTCCTCTGATCCTCGGAGACGCCGCCGCTGCCCGGGAGTGGATCAGGGAGCCGTGGTAGTGCGGAGGCGTTGGCCTCACTTCAGATGGCTGTACAGCTGCAGCGGCTCAGGGGGCGGGCCGGAGATGCCGCGCCGCCACCGCCACCGCCACCGCTGTTTTAAGCCCCCTGGGGAAGATGATCTCTCTCTCGCTCTCACCGCCGCTGTTGTCCTCGCTGTCGCCGCCTCCGCCTCACAGATGATCTGCGGCGTCTCCTTTGATCCTTCGGAGACGTCGCCGCCGCCCGGAGTAGATCAGGCGACTGAGGCAGAGCGAAGATGTTGGCCCCGTTTAAAACGGCCGCCAACGGCCCAGGCGGTGGGGGGAGATGTCCTAGCACCCCTACAGCTGATTCGGGGAGGCAGCGGGCGGCACATATATCTGCCCAACAGAATACTTAAACATTAGATAAGTCATATCCATTGCATGTAGCCATCAGAGAATGGCCTGCCTTATAGGGTGCACTAGGAATGTGCAGTCTTTGGATACAAAGCAAAAATGCACTTTGAAAGGAGTATGTTCATACACTCTGCATCTATTAGTGGTGACTTAAAGAATCTTTTCTTAGGCTCATATGGCAATTGCAATCCCAGGAAAATAAGCATTGAGGGTAAGACGTCCAAAGTTCAGCCACACTTGCCTTGAATTTCTTGATCATCCTATATATCCATATTATGTTGCTCTCAGCATAGAGATACTATGAACCATAACTATGTAGTGCATGAGCAATAGAAGGAAAAACAGTACCTGAATGGCAGATGGTTTGCCATGTTCTTTTTAGAAAGCTTTATACAAGTCTCCCCTTGTCCTCTTATCATTCAATTTTATCACACATTTTATCCTGCAACTCTGGCCTCTGCCATTTGTGCTAGAGCTGGGCTTAGCAGTGTGCCCTGCTAAGAAGAGTCTTGCTCCCTAGATAACAAAAGCAGCCTTTCCAAAGATCTCACTTGCCAGAAATATCTTGCTTCCTATCCCTGTCATCAACCACCCTTCTGGTATCTCACCTCCAACTAGGTTGTCCCTCTAGAAAGGTCATCAGGCCTGCTCTGTCAGCTGAATGACAGGCCTTTTTGCTCAACAAGTCAGTCAACCTCTGCCCTCTCTTCTTCACTTGAATTTAAAATGTGACAACTTTTGTGGCCTATGTGGGCCCACTTTCAACACTCCTTAGTGTCCCCAATGTGTTGCCAGAAATCACTTTCTCACAGGAGATGAACGCATGCAGGCCACCAAAAGTTGCCAAAGTGCTACTTTTTTGACTGATTGAAAAGGTTTACCACCACTTAAAATAAGAAACAATTTATGAAGTTTAAAGTTAAGGCATGTTAGCTGGCATGAATAAACTTCAAATAAAACAAAATGGAGCAATTAGAGAAAAGAAATAGCAATTCTGCTAAAAGGTCATTTGGAAAAACTTGATCCTTGTCACAATTCTCTAAGCATGCTGAAGGATTTTCCTCCCTTGCCTCTCAAATTTCTTTCCAGATTAGAATTCTGGCAGTATAATGAAATATTAGAAATACATCAAATGGGTCTTATTCTCCAGTAATAGAAAATATGATTCTAACTAGTTTTTCTAATCTGTATTTAACATGAATTCATTGCATTAGGAATAATGCATCACTGTTTAATTTGCAATCACAGTATTAGATGTAAGACTGTTCTGTTCCAAGTACATCTTGATATTTTTTTAAAAAAAAAATTTGAAATCATTTAATGTGATGACAAAACAGTTCCTTTTATGCGATGTATTAGTGACATACTTTGGGTACTGATAACTATCCTTGTGTGACTGTATAGTCAAATGTATTTTTATCTATTTGTTCATTTACAGTTGCTTTGACCTTAGGGATTTTTAATATAACTTTACCTCATTTGTTCATCTGTTCATTTACTAAGACTCAAAAAATGTGATTAAGTGCCATCAATTTGATGCCAACTTTTTAATAGTCATATATAGAGATTTTCTGAGGATAATGTAAGGAGCCTTGGTGGTGCACTGGTTAAAAGGCAGTATTGCAAGCTGACTCTGCCTACAGCTAGGAATTTGATCCTGACTGGTTCAGGATTGACTCTGCCTTCCATTCTTCCGAGGTCAGTAGAATGAGGACTCAATTGTTGGGGGCAACATGCTGACTTTGTAAACCGCTTAGAGAGTGCTGTAAAGCACTAAGAAGCTGTATATAAGTCTAAGTGCAATTGCTATTGCTATCATTATAATCTATTCACAGCCTGGCTCTTTGGGTCTTCCAACATTGCACTCATCATCACTACAACTGAGTACATCCATCTTGTTGTTGGTCATTTTCTTTTATTCCCTTCCATCTTTCCCAGCATAGTGCTTCTCCTGAGAGCTATGTCTTGACATAAAGTGTTCAGAGTGGAATAATTTGAACCTGGTCATTTATGTCTTGAGTGAGAACTCTTGGTTGATTTGTTTGATGATCCATTTCTTTCTATTCTTGGCTGTCCGTGGTAAGCTCACGAGTCTTCTCCAATACCAAGTTCAAAACTTCAATATAATTTCTATCATGCTTCTTCAGAGTCCAGCCTTTGCTTCCATGAAGTGTTATATACACAGAAAACCCCTACTGTCTACTTGTTCTGATCTTTGTAGATAAAGACATAAGAATATCCTAGGATGGCCTCTGAATATAATTTCCACCTTCATTTGCTATTTCACCAAGTACTAGTCTCCAACATATTTCTTGACTTGATATTATCAACACAATTGAAGGCCTTTCTAGAAGCACTGAAACACATATGGATTCATTTTGATATGTTCTTTGACTTTTTCAATTATTCAGTATATATCAGGAACAATGTGTCTTGTCCCTTAGCCTTTTCTAAAACCAGTTTGAACATCCAGCATCTCTAATCGGTGTTGGATGATCCTAAGCATTTCTTTGTTAATATGTGAAATATGGTACAATAGTTGCTACTCTGTTTCTTTAGTATTGGTATATAGATTCACATCTTTCATTCCATTGGTCATTATATCTAATGGATTTGCCTGCATGGTTTCATTAGAACTTTTATTAGTCTTGTATCATTAAGCATTTAATAAAAGAGAGAAAAAGGCTGTTTTGAAAACCACACCCTGTATAAAGAGCTAGGGCAGGGGTAGGCAACCTTGGCTCTTTTATGACTCGTGGACTTCAACTCCCAGAATTCCTGAGCCAGCATGGCTCAGCTTGGAAACCTCTCCCTTCCCCTCAGCATGGCTGGCTCAGGAATTCTGGGAGTTGAAGTCCACGAGTCATAAAAGAGCCAAGGTTGCCTACCCCTGAGCTAGGGAATGATATTGAAAAGGCTTGTGTTGAACCCATTTTCAGTACAGTGTTCAGGTAAAGGCATCACACTTTATGATCCAAGGTCAGCCAGCTGGCTTTGTGCTGAAGGTGGAACTAAAACTCAGTCTCTTACTTTCTAGCCTGGTGCCTTAACCACTATACAAAACTGGGTCTCCGACAGAATGTACTGAAAGTAAGAAATGGTGACCCCAGTTGGCCGAGATGTGGTGGACTCCCTTTAATAGAATATGGTCGATCAGAGAAAAGACATCCCTCAATAGACTCAATACTAAATAATTTGAAGTTATTTATTTTGAAATAAATTACCATGTAAATATTGGGAATTATTTTCACTAAATATGATGCAATCATTTTCATAAAGTGAAAGACTAAAATTAAATGCTAATAGTTTCATAGTTCAAACATGCAATATACAGTAGGTGGGATGTGAGAGATCTTTGAATATAGGATTGATTTTTTTAATAAACACAAATGAATTAAACCTTATGGGGGCTTGATTTGGTTGAGAATAAGTTTTCTCACTGATGATGTTTTTTTACTCTTTTATTCAACCCTTCAAGTAGGTATGAGTTTCCTCCATGATGGAAAATTTTGATGTAACAATTTTTGCTTCATTCCCCTCCACCCAATAATATCGTATCCAACTTAAATCTCTTGCATGTAAGTTGATTTAATTTAATTTTTTAAATAAAATACATGTCCCAAAGGTGCTTTTTCAAGAGGCAACTGGACTTTCTTGTTTTTCTTTGAAGATGTTTTCCTTCTCATCCAAGACGTTTCTTCAGCTCTGACTGAATGGTGGGGAATGGAAGGATTTATATTCCTTGCAGACAGTTGGTCATTTGCGTTCTTTTAGAGAATTGTTGAGGCCACGTGGAGGTTTGTCTGTGTCAGGTTCACCTGAATAGTGCAAATGGATGTGGAGCCTCCTTGGACTGTGTTGTGGAGCTGTGCTTTCTGCAGGATGTTTTCTGCCCTTTCACAGCTCCACAAACACAGTCCTTTCAGAAGTTCCAAGAAGGCTCCACACCCATTTGCACTGCTCAGGTGACGCTGAGGACACAGACAACAGCTGTCTAAAAGAATGCAAACATGACCTGGATGACTGAGAATCTGCATAGACCAGGACTCTTCAAACTTGGCCCTTTTATGACTTGTGGACTTCAACTCCCAGAATTCTTCAGCCAGGCATGCTGGCTGAGGAATTCTGGGAGTTGAAGTCCACAAGTCATAAAAGGGCCAAGTTTGAAGACCTCTACCATAGACAAAATCAATAACTTTATCCCACCGAGCAAACATATATCAATCATTAGAACTGAAATTGCGTCATTCTTTTGGAGAATGAGCCAACAGACATTTATAGGGGACACACACACACACACACACACCACACACACACACACACACACACACAGCACGTCCTGGCTGCTGTTCAATGTTACTGTTTATGATTTAGTTCAAATAGCCCAATTAGCCTAAAACAGCAAGGTTTTAAATTTAGTTGTAATATCTTAATGTCTTAAATAATGGCTAGCCTGACCTTTTGTAGGTCATGGAATCCCTGACCTTCCTGTTTTTCTCATCCACTATCCACACTGGGTAATTGTCTCTAAGCATATATTTGTCTTCCTTTGTTTTGATCAACCAATTTTAGCAGTCTAGTACTAAGGAGATAGGATTCTTGGAATGAGTGCTTTCAGTAGCTTTCCAGTTAGAAGGAATAATATTGAGAAGAGAAAGAACATATTCTGAAAACAGGTGGCTGGGATTTCCCCCACTTTCTTGGGAAATCAAGTTATCACAAACACTTGGCATCCTTCCTTCTGTCCTTCCTGATCAACGCAAGCAAAAGATCTGCAAGGTCGCTTTTTTCTCCCACAAACCAGATTGACAAGCATGATTGGATTCACCAGATAAGGGACTAGAGGTGACATGGTAGCAGTATTCCAATGTCTAAGTGACTGCCACAAAGAAGAGCGGATCAACCTATTCTCCAAAACCCCTGGAGTCAGGACAAGAAGCAATGGATGGATAGCCATTAAGGAGAGAAGAATAGACCTAAGGAGAAATTTCCTGTCAATTAGAACAATTAATCAGTGGAATAACTTGCCTACAGAAGTGAATGCTCCAACACTAGAAGTTTTAAAAAGAGATTTGACAACTATTTGTTTGAAATAGTATAGGGTTTCCTGCCTGAGTAAGGGATTGGACTAGAAGACCTTCAACTCTGTCATTCTGTTAAAGGATGGAATTCTGGTTTCTATGTTTCTTCACTAGACAACTGGGAAAAAATGAGGGAATGCTGGTCAATTTGAGAAGATTCTCCATAGCGGAAAGCTGTGGACATAATTGGACAATGGGAATACAACTGTAACAGTGACTGTCAGGGGCCATGTAGAACTGATCAAAATCTTTTTCACAAATTTATTAATCTCTTGTACAGTACAATATATCAGAGATGTCCCTATTTTCGTTTGCTTGCAATTTTATTCATAGTAATATACTATAAACTGAGAACTTTACTCATAAATATATTTTTCAAATGAAATATAATTAACCACTACTCTGTGAGGTCTCATTGTATCTTAGAGGCCAGAGTTTCTACATGGCAGAATTATAAAGTAGACCATAAACAGATAAAGGAGTTGTGATATATATATAGAAAAAATTCTTCCCCCAAATAGTTTCCTGAATGTATTGCTCTGTATGCTTAATGAAACCCTTGGGTGCTATTTTTTTTTTCTTACCGTACACCTAAAAAAGACTAGTTTGGACAGAAGTTTCATCTCTCCATTTGCAGAAGAGTGATGATAATAATTCTACCTTTACCGAAAACCTGTACAGGTCTAAGAAAAACTGAAACCCAATACCTGGTGGTAGTTAAAACCATAGTAGTCAGTAGAAAAGTTGCTGTTACATACTCCCAGGATCATTTTCCAAGCAGTAAGCACTACTAGGGTAAAAGTATTTTACCAAGAATTTGATTTCCCCCAAATTAGGTCACATATGTGAGATATCATTTATTATTTACAGAGATGCATAGGTTAAGCATAAGTGGAAGCATACAGCATTAATGTTGCCATTAATTTCTGCTTTTTTGTTGTCTACTACCAATATAATCAGAATCATGGGACTCCTATAGAGAGCAATTCAGCTCTCAGTTTCTCTCTTAGTTTCTCCCAAGCATACTTAAATAATTCTTGCTTGATTCTCAAATATATCTTCATCTATGTCTTTTTGGGTCATACAGGTAGTCCTCGACTTAAGACTATAATTGAGCCCAAAAGTTTTGTTACTACGCCATTGGTGCCTTGGTGGAGCAGTGGGCTAATGCCTCCTTAAGTAACACCAGCTGCCTGCAATTAGTGCAGGTTCGCATCCCACCAGGCTCAAGGTTGACTCAGCCTTCCATCCTTCCGAGGTAGGTAAAATGAGGACCCAGATTGTTGGGGGCAATAAGCTGACTTTGTAATAATGCCGCTTGGGGTGTGTGTGTGAAAGCCCTAATAAGCAGGCATATACATAGAATGAAGGCTACTGCTAAGCTTGTAAGCCGCCCTGAGTCTTCGGAGAAGGGCGGGATATAAATGGTATTAAAATAAATAAATAAAATAAATTTGTTAAGTGAGACTTGCTCCATTTTACAACTGCTCTTGCTACAGTTGCTAACTGAATCACTGCAATTGTTAAGTTAATAACATGGCTTCCCCCTTGACTTTGCTTGGTAGAAGGTCGTAAAAGGGGATCACATGCCCATGGAACACTGCAACCGTCACAAATATGAGTGAGTTGCCAACTGTCTGAATTTTGATCACTTGACCGCGGGGATGATGCAAAGCTCATAAGTGTGAAAAACGGCCATAAGCAACTTTTGTCAGTGCTGTTGTAACTTTGAACGGTCACTAAATGAACTGTTGTAAATCAAGGACTACCTGTATTAGTTCCACAGTATATGGGATGTAGTAGGAGACAACAGTGCTTACAAATGCAAAGGGGTGGGATTTCCGGAACATTGCCATAAACTCCATCTTGATTTTATTTTTTACCTCCTACCTAATAGGACCCCTTCATGGATTACTGCCTTGTCGTGGTGAAGGGGCTTGCGTAATTCAATGAACCTATGAGCTATGCCGTGCAGGGCCACCCAAGACGGAAAGGTCATAGCAGAGAGTTCTGACAAAACGTGATCCACTGGAGAAGGAAATGGCAAACCACTCCAGTATCTTTGCCATGAAAACCCTATGGACAGTACCAAAAGGCAAAACGATATGACGCTGGAAGATGAGCCCCTCAGGTCGGAAGGCGTCCAATATGCTACTGGGGAAGAGCAGAGGGCTAGTACTAGTAGCGCCAGAAAGAATGAAGCGACTGGGCCAAAGCCGAAAGGACGCTCAGCTGTGGATATGTCTGGTGGTGAAAGGAAAGTCCGATGCTGTAAAGATTTTTTCTCCATAGGAACCTGGAATGTAAGATCCATGAATCAAGGAAAGCTGGACGTGGTCAAACAAGAGATGACAAGACTAAACATCGACATCTTAGGTATCAGCGAACTAAAATGGACAGGAATGGGTGAATTTAATTCAGATGACCATCAGGTATACTACTGCGGGCAAGAATCCCTCAGAAGAAATGGATCAAGAACTACCAGAAGTACAGGCAGGATTTCGAAGAGGCAGAGGAACTAGAGATCAAATTGCTAACATACGCTGGATCATGGAGAAAGCTAGAGAGTTCCAGAAAAACATCTACTTCTGCTTCATTGACTATGCTAAAGCCTTTGATTGTGTGGATCATAACAAACTGTGGCAAGTCCTTAAAGAGATGGGCATACCAGACCATCTTATTTGTCTCTTGAGAAACCTATATGCGGGCCAAGAAGCAACAGTGAGAACTGGACACGGAACCACTGACTGGTTCAAAATTGGGAAAGGAGTCCGGCAAGGCTGTATACTGTCGCCTTGCCTATTTAACTTATATGCAGAGCACATCATGAGAAATGCAGGGCTAGATGAATCAAAAGTTGGAATTAAGATTGCCGGAAGAAACATAAACAACCTAAGATATGCAGATGATACCACTCTAATGGCAGAAAGTGAAGAGGAACTAAAGAGCCTCTTGTTGCGAGAGAAGAAGGAGAGTGCAAAACTTGGGTTAAAACTAAACATTAAGAAAACCAAGATCATGGCATCCGGCCCTCTCAATTCCTGGCAAATAGATGGGGAGGAAATGGAGGTAGTGACAGATTTTATTTTCCTGGGCTCCAAGATCACTGCAGATGGGGACCGTAGCCAAGAAATTAAAAGACGCTTGCTCCTGGGGAGGAAAGCCATGGCAAATCTAGACAGCACACTAAAAAGCAAAGACATCACCCTGTCAACAAAAGTGCATATAGTCAAGGCTATGGTCTTCCCAGTTGCAATGTATGGCAGTGAAAGCTGGACCATAAGAAAGGCTGAGCGCCAAAGAATTGAAGCCTTTGAACTATGGTGATGGAGAAGACTCCTGCAAGTCCTTTGGACTGCAAGGCGATCAAACCGGTCAGTCCTAGAGGAGATCAACCCTGACTGCTCTTTAAAAGGCCAGATCCTGAAGCTAAAACTCAAATACTTTGGCCACCTAATGAGAAGGAAGGACTCACTGGAGAAGAGCCTAATGCTGGGAAAGATTGAGGGCAATAGAAGAAGGGGACGACAGAGAATGAGGTGGCTGGATGGAGTCATTGAAGCAGTAGGCGTGAGCTTAGATGGACTCCAGAAGATGGTAGAGGACAGGAAGGCCTGGAGGAACATTGTCCATAGGGTCGCGATGGGTCGGACACGACTTCGCAAATAACAACAACAACAACCTAATAGGAGCTACACTTTAGCTGCCACTGAAGGTCATGCTAGTGAATATCAACAATTGTCCACTAACTCTTCAACAATCTTGTCTCAGTATAAGCCACACTAAGAGTCTATTTAAATATATATATATGAAAGGGTCATAAAAAATCATGACTGTTTATCAAGCCAACACCTATAACAGCATATCTTCAATACAAGCCACTAGGCCAGTGGTGGCGAACCTATGGCACACGTGCCAGAGGTGGCACTCAGAGCCCTCTCTGTGGGCACATATGCCATTGCCTCAGCTCTGCCTCCCCCTTTGGCCCCCTCCCCCCCAGATGAGGGTCACCTCCGCATGGAGCAGTGCAGCCAAGGACATGGCAGCCAGGCAGCGGGGACAAAATTCCACCCTCACACTTGCTTGCCTAATGACCCTATTCAGGACTGTTCTATTGGAAAGAAACCATATCCATACTCACTCCCATAGATACGCCCTCTATCGCGTGTCCAGGAATTCCCCAAATCGGTATTTTATAATTTAACTTATAATAATACTTTTCCAGACACACAATAAAGCACTTCTAAGAATATGAGATTTAAAAGCCCTGTCTACCTTCTTATCATAAAGCAAGTATGCATGCCATCCATATACCAAATCCCATCCCTCAAGATGCAGTATTCTCTTGTTAGTTAGATTAAGCCAATCACTGACCCAGGTCAAGGCAACCGCATCATAGTACAATTTCAAGTTCGGCGCCTTGAGTCCCCCTCTTTCCCTGGCATCTTGTAAAATCTTGTAAAATCTTAAAATCTTTTTCCTATACCTAGTTCCTGTAACAATGTATGGAATAACAGAGTCAATAACAAATAAATTTAAGAGAAAATTTTTATAAAATGTTTTATAGATGGCATCTGGATCCCAAGAAGCTGTCCAACATGTATCCTAATTTACAGTCTAAATGTTGGAGGTGTGGTAGTTTAGAAGCTACCTATTTTCACATGTGGTGGACTTGTAGAAATATGAAAGCTTTTTGGATTAAAATTTGGTGGAACATTCAAAAGCTTTTTAAGAGAAAGATAAAATTTTCCCCGCAATTGTTTTTATTGGGTATTGTTGTAGATTGTGATGTTAAAGAAACCAATTTGATGTTGAGCATGATAACGGCAGCACGGTTACTGGTGGGACAATATTGGAAGAAGGATAGTTTGCCCACTGTAGAAGAATGGGTGTTTAAAGTTTCGAATCTTGCAGAAATGTCTAAGATTTCTGCTTATCTGAAGGATCATTCACAGGAAAGATATATTTCAGTTTGGAGGAGATGGATAAATTATATTCAAAACAAATATGGGACTAAAAAGTATCATTTAGCTTATGAGTAGATTTTAGTGGGATATTGTTATTGGTACGTTGTTTGTAGTTATGTTAAAAGAGAGTTAAAGCGCATTATGAATTTGGTTAATTGTATATTATGCATAATTTTTATTTTGTTGTTGTTAGCTGCGAAGTCGTGTCTGACCCATCGCGACCCTATGGACAACATTCTTCCAGGCCTTCCTGTCCTCTACCATCTTCTGGAGTCCATTTAAGCTCATGCCTACTGCTTCAGTGACTCCATCCAGCCACCTCATTCTCTGTCGTCCCCTTCTTCTATTGCCCTCGATCTTTCCCAGCATTAGGCTCTTCTCCAGTGAGTCCTTCCTTCTCATTAGGTGGCCAAAGTACTTGAGTTTTAGCTTCAGGATCTGGCCTTCTAAAGAGCAGTCAGGGTTGATCTCCTCTAGGACTGACCGGTTTGATCGCCTTGCAGTCCAAGGGACTCGCAGGAGTCTTCTCCAGCACCACAGTTCAAAGGCCTCAATTCTTTGGCGCTCAGCCTTTCTTATGGTCCAACTTTCACTGCCATACATTGCAACTGGGAAGACCATAGCCTTGACTATACGCACTTTTGTTGACAGGGTGATGTCTCTGCTTTTTAGTGTGCTGTCTAGATTTGCCATGGCTTTCCTCCCCAGGAGCAAGCGTCTTTTAATTTCTGGGCTACAGTCCCCATCTGCAGTGATCTTGGAGCCCAGGAAAATAAAATCTGTCACTACCTCCATTTCTTCCCCATCTATTTGCCAGGAATTGAGAGGGCCGGATGCCATGATCTTGGTTTTCTTAATGTTAAGTTTCAACCCAAGTTTTGCACTCTCCTTCTTCACCCGCAACAAGAGGCTCTTTAGTTCTTCTTCACTTTCTGCCATTAGAGTGGTATCATCTGCGTATCTTAGGTTGTTGATATTTCTTCCGGCAATCTTAATTCCAACTTTTGATTCATCTAGCCCTGCCTTTCTCATGATGTGCTCTGCATATAAGTTAAATAGGCAGGGCGACAGTATACAGCCTTGCCGGACTCCTTTCCCAATTTTGAACCAATCAGTGGTTCCGTGTCCAGTTCTCACTGTTGCTTCTTGATCCGCATATAGGTTTCTCAAGAGACAAATAAGATGGTCTGGTACTCCCATCTCTTTAAGAACTTGCCACAGTTTGTTATGATCCACACAATCAAAGGCTTTAGCATAGTCAATGAAGCAGAAGTAGATGTTTTTCTGGAACTCCCTAGCTTTCTCCATGATCCAGCGTATGTTGGCAATTTGATCTCTAGTTCCTCTGCCTCTTCGAAATCCTGCCTGCACTTCTGGTAGTTCTCGATCCACATACTGCTGAAGTCTAGCTTGTAGGATTTTAAGCATGACTTTACTAGCATGAGAAATGAGTGCAATGGTGCGATAGTTTGAACATTCTTTGGCACTGCCTTTCTTTGGAATTGGAATGTAAACTGATCTTTTCCAATCCTGTGGCCATTGTTGAGTTTTCCAAATTTGCTGGCAAATTGAGTGTAGCACTTTTACTGCATTGTCTTTTAAGATTTTGAATAGCTCAGCTGGAATACTGTCACTTCCACTAGCTTTGTTGTTGCTCAGCTTTTCTAAGGCCCACTTCACTTCACATTCTAGGATGTCTGGCTCGAGGTCAGTGACCACCTCATTGTGATTATCAGGGACGTTAAGCTCATTCTTGTATAGTTCTTCTGTGTAATTTTGCCACCTCTTCTTAATCTCTTCTGCCTCTGTTAGGTCCCTGCCATTTTGGTCCTTTATCATGCCCATTTTTGCATTAAACGTTCCCTTCATTTCTCCAATTTTCTTGAAAAGATCTCTGGTCCTCCCTATTCTATTATTTTCTTCTATTTCTTTGCACTGTTCATTTAAGAAGGCATTCTTATCTCTTCTAGCTATTCTCTGGAATTCTGCATTCAATTGGGTGTATCTTTCTTTTTCTCCCTTGCCTTTCGCTTCCCTCCTTTCCTCAGCTATTTGCAAAGCTTCCTCAGACAGCCATTTTGCTTTCTTGCATTTCTTTTTCTTTGGGATGGTTTTGGTTGCTACCTGTTGTACAATGTCGCGAACCTCTGTCCATAGTTCTTCAGGCACTCTGTCTATCAGATCTAATTCCTTAAATCTATTTGTCACCTCTACTGTATATTCAACAGGGATATGATTTAATTCATACCTGAGTGGCCTAGTGCTTTTCCCTACTTTCTTCAGTTTAAGCCTAAACTTTGCAAGGAGAAGCTCATGGTCTGAGCCACAGTCAGCTCCTGGTCTTGTTTTTACTGACTGTATAGAGCTTCTCCATCTTTGGCTGCAGAGCATATAGTCAATCTGATTTCTGTGTTGACCATCTGGTGATGTCCATGTGTAGAGCCGTCTCTTGGGTTGTTGGAAAAGAGTGTTTGCTATGACCATCGTATTCTCTTGACAGAATTCTATCAGCCTGTGCCCTGCTTCATTTTGCACTCCAAGGCCAAACTTGCCTGTTATTCCAGTTATCTTTTGGCTTCCTACTTTAGCATTCCAATCCCCCATGATGATGAGAACATCATTTTTTGGTGTTAGTTCTATAAGGTGCTGTAGTGCTTCATAGAACTGGTCAATTTCATCCTCTTCAGCACTGGTGGTTGGGGCATAGACCTGGACTACTGTGATATTGAATGGTTTGCCTTGGATTCGAACTGAGATCATTCTGTCATTTTGAGGATTGTATCCCAGTATTGCTTTTCCTACTCTTTTATTGACTATGAAGGCTACTCCATTTCTTCTGAAGGATTCTTGCCCACAGTAGTATACCTGGTGGTCATCTGAATTAAATTCACCCATTCCTGTCCATTTTAGTTCGCTGATACCTAAGATGTCAATGTTCAGTCTTGTCATCTCTTGTTTGACCACGTCCAGTTTTCCTTGATTCATGGATCTTACATTCCAGGTTCCTATGGAGAAAAAATCTTTACAGCATCGGACTTTCCTTTCACCACCAGACATATCCACAGCTGAGCGTCCTTTCGGCTTTGGCCCAGTCACTTCATTCTTTCTGGCGCTACTAGTACTAGCCCTCTGCTCTTCCCCAGTAGCATATTGGACGCCTTCCGACCTGAGGGGCTCATCTTCCAGCGTCATATCGTTTTGCCTTTTGGTACTGTCCATAGGGTTTTCATGGCAAAGATACTGGAGTGGTTTGCCATTTCCTTCTCCAGTGGATCACGTTTTGTCAGAACTCTCTGCTATGACCTGTCCGTCTTGGGTGGCCCTGCACGGCATAGCTCATAGCTTCATTGAATTACGCAAGCCCCTTCGCCACGACAAGGCAGTAATCCATGAAGGGGAATTTTTATTTAGAATATGATTATTGTAACTATAATCCTGTATTTAGCTCTGGGAAGTGGGGGGGGGAAGTGGGTGGGTTTGGGGTGGGAGGGATTTGGGGATATATTGTAAAATTTTGTTTTTGTAAAACTCTTTAATAAAAAAAAGGACTGTTCTATTGGTAGTAGTGGAGGTGGGAGAGAGGAAGAGGAAAAAGAAGTGTGTGTGCTTGGTTTACTTGACCTTAATAAAGTGATCTACAGGTTTCTGAGCACGAGTAAGATCTATTTATACCAAGGTTACATTTTTTTTTCTTTTTTAAAATTTCAGACAGAACTTTGCTCACAGCAAAATGGCCTTTTGAATGATTCATTATGAACACAGGCAATAATTCATGATCATGTCATCTGCCATTCATATCAGAATAGCCTAAGAGAGACCATGGTTCAGTATCCTGACATAAGGCATGCCTTGACATTTTTACATAGGCAGGCTTAAAATAAATAACAACCATGGGCTAAAGTTATCAGCAAATCAACTAATTAACCAAATTTAAATTGCATCTACACAAACAGTTAAGAACGACACCTAAAGCTTTAGGTACGTTGATGTTGGAAATGTATAATGGCAGCCATAGATGAAAAGCCAATTATATTAGAATTCATTTTAATATCCCATATTGCATTTCATGAAGAAATGTAAGTAAGTTCAAGCACTAATCATGATTAACTGAGCTTTTCTATAGAAGTGGCGCTATCTGACAGTGCAGCAACGCGTATTGTATCTGTCCTATTTTATTCTGTAATAATAAAAACATCTAAATTCTATTTTATTAGTATTTAAATGGCCATTGTTTACAAACATATGGCAAAATTATTACTGCAAAGGGAAAAAAATCACTCATGGTTTTGTTGCACATTATTTTACGTTATTAATATTATTTCTCTGCAAACAAAAGACTCATTTCCATATCAGAGGAACAGGAATAAATATTAGTTGACAATCTGTACCTTAGAATTAATGGAAATAAAATAAAGACATGAAATACCCTTCGAGTACAATAACTATCATCGGCTTCATAAAATAATAAATTACCAATGGAAGCTACATAAAATATGTTGCCACAGCCATCAGAGAAATCATTACAATAATAAACTACAAGTCATACAAATAAGAACAACCCCAAAAAATTAATAAATGTTGCTGTAAAGCGTTTTTGTTCCAGGTTCCAGATCTCAATGCTATTTTTCAAATATATTCTATTTCATTCCACCTCTCCCTTCTCAGTGGGGAGCCTTTTATCTGGCTGCTGAACAAAGCCTACAGAATCTGTTCCCATTTGTACTGTTAGAAATCCTGGATTCCCAATACTGCTTGCAGCTTCTCCTGAACTATTGAAGGGGTTGAAGATATTTGGTTAGTATATCAAGTATCCTGTACTAAAGGTCATATAAAACTCAGCATCCTTTTGTAGCAATTATATAGAAGAAAATATTACATAGGGTGAAATAAAGATTCAGGGTTTTTAACACCAACTTTCCAAAACCAGAGGAAAGTGGTCTCTCTCTCTCTCTCTCTCTCTCTCTCTCTCTGTGTGTGTGTGTGTGTGTGTGTGTGTGTGTGTTTTACCCAACAACTTGAAACAACTTGAGATTGGTGACAGCTGGTAGGACGGGTTAGGTGAAAGACAGCACAGCAATAGGAGTTATAGAAAGAGGTGCTAAGAGGGAATAGTATGTAGAGCCAATTAAATCTAATTACTGATCTTTCTTCCTGAAAACAAAAAAAAATGCTTAAGCACAATCCAACTGCATAATATTTAATTAAGCAGATGGGTAATTTCTTCCTAACAGGTTTAAAAGAACTAGATACTGTCACTTCATTTTATGCACTGGAGATGGAATTTATGTGGGTTTCACCACTTCCCCAAGCCTGAGATCAAGGTGGCTTTTGCTATTGTTTTTGCAAGCTGCATTTTTTTTTACTTTCTGAAAGTAAAAAAAGTGAAATTAAAAAAGCTAAACATAAATAAAATAAGTAAATCTTAAGCTTGGAAAGGTACTTGGAATAAATTGGCCTAAGCCAATATTAAAAGTAATCTATTGAACTGTTTTATCCAGCAACTGAGCAATGTAATTGCCAGAAAAATAATGTGTAATCATCTATAAGAGCATGTAATAAAATAAGACTGTGCCTTAACTGCTTCGACCCCTGATCCAAAGAGAGAATCAGAGCAATTTGCAGTAATTTTTAGTTCAGTCAAGGCAGAAAGGTTTGCTTTACTTTGTCCTAGATTTAACTGAAAGCCATGTTATGATCCTCTGTTGCTACATAATTTAAGAATTTTCCCAGTGCCAAATAGAACTTTTTTAACGGATTTTTGGTGGTTACTTTTGCAAAATGATTTGGTGAAAAAAAGAATAAGTGGGAACTTTAGAGTCAGTGACTTGTCAAAGTTGGTCCTCAGAACTGAACAAGGACTATGGACTATGGTACCATCATTTTTCCAATATCCTGGACATAGAACAATTAAGAAAGAACCATTTGTTTGTTCATATAGTCTCATCATATTTTTCATTCAAGGAAGGAAGACATGGATGGATGGATGGATAGATGGATGGATGGATGGATGGATGGATGGATGGATGGATGGATGGATGGATGGATAGATGGATGGATGGATGGATGGATGGATGGGTGGGTGGGTGGGTGGATGGATGGATAGAATGTCAGGCATATTTGCAGAATCATTTAAGGTACCTTCATTTAACCTTTTTTTAATATTGATTATCAAACAAGATTAGTAATAAGGAAAAGGTATAGGAAAATCAGTTGCTTAGCTGTAAACTTCCAATCAGCGATACCAATCCTTTTAAATTAAAAGACAGTAATCAATTGAACAATGGGGAAGTGTGGGCAATGGCTAGATTGTCGATGCACACCATAAAAGCAAATCATTTTGAATCTTCTTCAAGTCTTAGTGACTTATACAGACACATCTGTTCAGTTTTCTTGACTTTGTTTAGAAACTTTGGATCAAATTTACTTAACACCGGTTCGAGTAAATGGGATGATAGAATTCTGACTGCAGTTGAGGATTGTTCATTAAGGCTCTTCCACCTTTTAAAAACTGAGCAGTCATCAACACTTTAGGTGGCAAGGTAGCTTGTCACAAAGAAGCCTGTACCTGCATGAAATATGGATGAACTATGACTCTGATAGAGGTCTAAATTACTCCTCAATTTTATCATCTTAGCCTTACACATGAGGGAAAAGGTGCAAATGTCAAAAGCTGCATCATAATGTCCCCTTCTTTGCACTTGCGTTAAATTAGTGCACACAAATAGGTCACTATTCTTGTTTTGTCATTTTGATGAAAATGTGGCTTGCTGCAGATGCCTTTGGCCTTGCAGCCAATTTTATCCTATAGACCAGTTTTCCTCAATAGGGTGCTTTCAGTTGGGTTGGACTAAAGCTCTCAGTATCAACAACCAGCATATGCGATGATCATGGTGTTTAGGAATTAAGGCAACACATTTAAAGGATATCAGTTTTAGAGGACTGCTGTATTCTAATAGAAAATAATTTTTCATAAGAAAATAGCCTCAGAAAAAAAGTGTGTGTGTATGTGGGGGGGCACTATAAGTTGACTGATGAACCCCATCCCAGCAACAGGAACTAAAGAAGTAAGACAACTCAGCAAGGATTCAATTTGTTTAGTTGCCATATGGAATACTGAATAATTGTCAAGGGCAATATTCCATACTATAACATTTTGGTCTGCCTTACTTGTAGAAATGCTCTTAAATTGGAGATTTAAATGTCTCACATAACAGGACTTTTGTCTTTATTTACTTCTAGTAGAAGAAAAGCAGTTATTTGTTTCTCTAATGGAACATTCACTCTTAAAGTTTTCTTTACATAATAGGACTATGAATTGTATTTTACAAATATTCTTTAAAAATCAATACACAAAGATCCTTTTTCATGAAAGATTCTTTTAATTATATAAATTTAAACTGGCAGCTTCTCCTTAGCCAGTTAATAATCTGGATTTAGGAGGGATTTAAAAGGATTTGATGGAACTACCTAACAGCAGGTTTTTAAGTAGCCATCTATCTTCATATTAAATTTATTCATTTTTGCTCTGGACTAAAAATGCCTAATGTAAGGCTTAATTTTTACCGATCTAGGCATACTTGGAAATTCACTGAATTATCCTCTATTTCCAATAATTATTTTAAATAAGCTAGTGTGTATATAACAGACAGCCATATACCCTTTCAACACACATACACTCATATGTACAGACGTTTCTATTATTTCCCTATACCTGTTTAAGAATATAAACTTTTTGAAGTGGACTTAAATATAAGGAGTTCAATTTGCATAACCATAGGACAGAGTAACCTGATAGATTTGGAGATCCTTGAGTACTTTTCATTTCTTATTATTTCTTCTCTCTGAAATGTTAATTGATTTCCATGTGCATCAGGAATAGACTATTTGATCAAGCAGCTTTTTTCTTAGTATTTTCTTTGGATGTGGGTGAATGCTCTCAGTTGTGTCTTACAAATCCTTAATATGGTTGCTGTTATCTTTATACATTAAGAAGCTAGACTACTTGCAGCTTTCAGCAATCACTGATGTTGGGTCATACGTAATAGGCCTCTGCAAATCAGGCAAAATCTAATTTGATCATCCATTTGACCAGAAAACCCAATTTGAATTGGAAAAATCTATCCAGTATGATTTGAACATTGAGAAAGAATTGCCAGGTTGAATTTCTTCCATTCAGATTTCTAAATCAATGTTTTTAAAAAGCTATTTCTGTGCAGGTAAGCATCTAATTTGTCCAGATTGATTTGGAGGTATCCAATTCATTTTGACTTTCAGGTTTGATTAGTTGATTTGATTTGGAAGTTTGATTGAATTGTCTTTGCAGTAGAAACTCTAGCTTTTTTTCCCCTTTTGCAATATGGGCAACACAGTTTCACAAGAAATAGGAATTTGACTGCTCATTGTATCTGACTTTTTTTACTTTAAATGGAAAGAGGGGCACATAACTAAGGCTGATTATCAGCAGACAGCCAGAACATGAAAAGATGAAGTCAGGAAAGCAAAGGCTCAGAACAAACAAAGACTTGCAACAGAAATCAAGGATAATAAAAAAAGTTTCTTCCAATATATTAATAACAAGAAAAAAGTCAATGAAACTGTAGGTCCACTAAAGAGAGGAGAGGGCAAGGAAATAACAGGCAACAGGGAGAAAGCCGAGCTGCTTAACTCATTCTTTGCATCAGTCTTCACACAAAAAGAAATTATAGCACAACATACCAAAAACAACAGCAACAACAACCCACTGCAAAACACAAACTAGAAACAAAAATTAAAATAAGCAAGAAAATGGTAAGAGAACACCTATATGACCTTGATGAATATAAATCATAGGGACTCAACAGATTACATCCCAGAGTTCTGAAGGATCTGGTAGATGTTATCTCAGAACCATTGCACTATATCTTTCAAAAATCCTGGAGCATCAGGGAAATACCTGAGGATTGGAAAAGGGCTGATGTAGCTCCTATCTTCAAGAAAGGGAAAAAGAACAGACCCAGGAAACTACAGACAAATCAGTTTAACATCAATACCTGGGAAGATCCTAGAAAAGATAATAATAATAAAAAAATAGATCTGCGAACAACTAGAAGCAAACAAAGTTATAACTAGTAGCCAGCATGGGACTATTAAAAAAAGATCATGCCAAACCAATCTTATTTCATTCTTTGATAAAGTAACTAAACTACTAGACCACCAAAATGCTCTGGACGTAGTATACTTAGACTTCAGTAAGGCATTTGTTAAAATAGACGACAACCTAGTCCTTAGTAAGCTATAAAAAGGTGGAATAGACAACATCGCCACCAGATTGATCTGTAGCTGGCTGGCAAACTGTACTCAATGAGTAGTCCTCAATGGCACTACATCCACATAGAGAAAAGTAAGCAGTGGGGTACCACAAGGTTCTGTCTTAGGCCCGTACTCTTCAATATATTCATCCATGACTTAGATGAGGGAATTGAAGGGAAACTCATCCAATTTGCAGAAGACACCAAACTGGCAGGAGTAGCCAACACCCCAGAAGACAAACTCAGGCTCCAAAAAGATCTTGACCAACTTGAACAATGGGCCCTATCCAACAAAATGAGTTTCAATGTGGAGAAAAGCAAAGTTTTACATTTGGGCAGGAAAAATCAAAGTACAAGTACAGATTGGGTGAGACCTGGCTCAAAAACAGTAACTGTGAGAGGGACCTTGGAGTCCTAGTGGACAATCACTTGACTATGAGCCAGCAGTGTGCAGCAGCAGCCAAAAAAGCTCATACAATCCTGGGTTGTATAAACAGAGACATAGAGTCAAGATTATGCAAAGTATTAGTACCGCTTTGTATTAGTACCCTAGTAAGATCACACTTGGAATACTACAGCGAATTTTGGTTACCATATCACAAAAAAGATGTTGAGAGTTTGGAAAAAGTTCAGAGAAGAGCAAATAAGATGATTCAAGACTTGGAGACTAAAACATATCAATAATGGCTACAAGACTTGGGTTTGGCTAGTATAAAGAAAAGAAGAAATAGGGGTGATATGATAGTGGTATTCCAGTATTTGAGAGCCTGCCACAAAGAAGAAGGAGTCACATTATCCCCCAAAGCACCACAAAGAAGAGGGCATCAAATTCCAAAGCAGCAGAAGGCAGGACAAGAAACAATGGTTGCAAACTGATCAAAGAGAGATGCAACCTGGAATTAAGGAGAAAGTTCCTAACAGGGAGGACAGTTATCCAATGGAACAGCTTGCCTTCAGAAATCGTGGGCGCTCCATCGTTGGAGGTTTTTAAGAAGAGACTGGACAGACTCTTGTCTGAGATGGTATAGATTCTCCTGCTTGAGTGGGGGGCTAGACTCGAAGATCTCCAAGGTCCCTTTCTATTCTATTCTATTCTATTCTATTCTATTCTATTCTATTCTATTCTATTCTATTCTATTCTATTCTATTCTATTCTATTCTATTCTATTATTCTATTCTATTCTATTCTATTCTATTCTATTCTATTCTATTCTATTCTATTCTATTCTATTCTATTCTATTCTATTCTATTCTATTATTCTATTCTATTCTATTCTATTCTATTCTATTCTATTCTATTCTATTATTCTATTCTATTCTATTCTATTCTATTCTATTCTATTCTATTCTATTCTATTCTATTCTATTCTATTCTATTCTATTCTATTCTATTCTATTCTATTCTATTCTATTCTATTCTATTCTATTCTATTCTATACCGGCTCTCTCTACTTTGCTAAAGTGTATGCCCTAATAATCATCTATATCTTTAAAAGGCCATATGAAATAGTGCTTTATTCCCTTATTGTTCCATAAGTGTTCATTTAGCTTACCCAGAGAACCACATTTGGATAACTTATTTTTATTTTGACATGGTAGAAACAATTCAACGTGGAGGCAGGGATTTACTGTACATTCTGTATCTGTAGTGAAACAATTGGCTTGGTAAATCTTTTCATATCCCAAATTTCCAAATGGAATTCCCACATTTTAGAAGTAGTCATGGATCCAGTCCTATATTTTTATAATTTTGCAGGGTGTAGAAATTGGACCCACTGTACTTGGAAGATGCATGAAGCATTATTAAATAAATGTATCTTGCCTCTGGCCACTTCATGCTTAATCAAATCTAGTAAATTTTATATAAACAAAAATACACATACACAGACTTCTGGGTGGCAAGGCTCCGTTGATGGCGGCCGTTCCAGCCGTCAGCCCCACTGTTTTCCGTAGAGCCACTAAAAACAGCGACGATCAGCTGTTTAGCGGCTCAGAAACCCACTCCTTGGGAGAAGAGGGGGGGTGAGCGCTTAGGTAAGGGTAGAGCTCCCCTAGATCACCAGAGTTTAAACTCTGGTGGTTGAAGGGTGTGAGCCCCCCCCCCCGAAGCCTGAGTTTGCTCTGGACTCCAGGACGCCTCTGCTCCAAGGCTTTGGAACAGAGCAGGACGCTGCAACCATCCCTGCCATCGATAATTAACTGTGGAATTACTTGGATGCAGGCAGAGCTGTGCAGGAGAATGCTGTAATAGCAAGTATCTGAACTTTAACTCAGAGTATTTTGAGAGAAAGTTGCAAGCGGTGCGGAAAGTGAAAGTGCGCAATAGAAATAAACGGGTGTTAAGATGGCTTCTAAATCAACCAAAGTTCCTAGAAGTACTGGTGCTTCGCCAGTTCAGCACTCTTCATTACAGGCTTTGATGCCTCCTCCTGTGGCACCCGCACCCGCACCCGCACCAGCTTTAACAATAAAAGATTTGCAGGATGCTTTACAGGATGCTTTAAAAACGCAATCCCAACAAATAGCTGGACTTATTGAGGAGACGAATATTGAAATTAGGGCAGACATTTTGGCTGCATTTCAAGGGCTTGCAGTTTGTATTGAGCGTCTGGATGAGCGTGTGGAAGAGCTCAGTCAAAATAATATGAGATTAGATGCTAAAATGCTGGATGCTGAAAATGTGATGGAAAAGATTGATGATGATGTAGTGATGTTACAATATCGAGACATGGAATTTGCTGTGAGGATCAGGGGTTGAGGATGCAACGTATTATCATATATGGTGGACTTGTAAAAAAGTCAAAGCTTTTTGGATTAAAATTTGGTGGAACATGCAAAAGATATTTAAGAAAAAGATAAGGTTTTCTCCACAGTTGTTTTTGTTGGGTATTATTACAGATTTTACTGTTATAGATACTAAATTGATGTTGAATTTAATTACGGCAGCAAGACTTTTAGTAGCGCAATACTGGAAGAAGGAGGAACTGCCTACTATAGAAGAGTGGACTTTGAAAGTTTCTAACTTGGTGGAAATGGCAAAGATTTCAGCATATTTGAAAGAACAATCGCAACAGAGATATATTGTGGAATTGAGAAGATGGATCGAATATATTCAGAATAAATATGGGACTAAAAAGTTTCATCTAGCATTTGAATAAGTAGTGGTTTTATAAGATGTATTATTAGTTATTTGTTATTTGTTAGTAATATAGTTATGTTTACGGAGAGTTAAAGTGCAATAGAATTTAATGTTTTATTTTTGTTGTTAGCATATTGTAGCTTACGTTTGTAAGTTTATACCCTGTATTCAGCTCTGGGAAGTTGGGGAGGGGAGAGGGGAGGGTAGGGGAGGGTTGGGGGGAGGGGAGGGGGAGGGAGGGAGTTTTTTTCTATTTAAAAATGTACTGTAAACCTTTCAATAAAAAAATACACATACACATACTATTTGGCTAAGATTGGCCTCTCCCTGAAGACAGAGACAAATAAATATGTTTATTTGATTTCAGCCTAATCAGTGGAGAAAACTAGAGTTATAATAATTGAAATAAAAAGTAATTGAGTTATTCTTAAAATGTCATTGTTAAAACCAGTACATGGAAACACATGGTGACTATGCACAACTTGGCAAGACATCAGTAGACTTAGGCAGGCACAAGGAATGTTTATTCATGACCCAAATCAAAGAAACATATAGAACCTTGAGTTATTCTTCAAAATATTGTTGAAATTTGTGAAAGTCACATTCAGAATCTTATGAACAGGGCTGTTTCAATCTACAGTTAATCAACCACAACTGGGATGAGAATTTCCACTGCAAAGCTAGATGATTATTAAGTGAGTCACCTCATTTTAGGATCTTTTTGCTATGGTTGTTAAGTTAATCACTGCAGTTGTTAAAGGAACCACATAGTCATTGAGTGAATCTGGCTTCCCGCATTGACTTTGCTAGTCAGAAGCCAGCTGGGAAGGCCACAAATGGCAATCATATGATCCTGGGATGCTGCAACTGTCATACATAAATATGGTTTGCTGAGTGCCCAGATTTTGATAATATGAATGTAGTGATGCTGAAAAGATCGTAAGTGCAAGTACTGGTGATCATCTTTTTTTTAGTGCTGTTGTAACTTTAAAAGGTTGCTAAATGAATGGTTGTAAATCCAAAGACTTACATATTACATATTTGCAGTCACATATTTCTACATGTGTATACAGGCTTATATTTCTACATTTTTACTTGAGCAATGGAGAAAGTCAAGGATTACGGAGGTTGGGTAACACATGTCAGACCTTGTGATAAGTGAGATACAGAGGGAATTAGTTGGAAGAACATGGACAATACTTACTTGCCAAGAATGTGCTATTCTATCAAAAATAACTAGAGAAAAGAAAATATATATATATTGCTGAAGGTCTTGGATTGGCAGCTTGTCCCCTTATAATCCTGAATAGAAAAGAAAGAAAGAAAACCTGAGACCAGGAATTATCAGCTAATGACCACTGAAAGGCATTAGGATAATAATAGATATTTATGCTATTCATACTCAGGAAAATAACAGTAGTTTATCAGGCTTCACCAAAGAATAATGCAAGAGCATTCAAGTAAAACAGAGAGGGAGGGAGAGACATGGTTCCAGGACCTAGGAAACACTTTCTGCTTCTTTAAAATTATTGGTCATGAGTTCACAATGGACAGTGACCTGCATGTATGTGAATAAATGAATTTATTTGTATAGATTTTTTTATTTTGCATGCATATTTTGGTGGTTGTTCTAGTCATAAGTAAGTGAATTCCCTTCCTCTTGAACTTTAGAAATCTTGTTTAGCAACATCTTTCAGGTACTAAGATTTCAGCATTGTCCATTTTCTCCATATTATCTTTAGAAACTTCTTGTTTTGGAGAAAAAAGAAGGGTAGCACATTGTAATTCTCAAGGGATTTAGTTCAGCTTCAGTGCTTTTTTTTTGCATTTCTTTTTAAGCACAGCATACCCACAGCCTAGATAATGCATATTTGCCAGATGCAAGCATCATCCTAAATGGGGAAAAAAAAACATCTTAAGGATGAGTGGAGACAGATAAAAACTGAGTCTTTTTCATAGAAATTGAGTTGTCTTCTCAATAACGTCCTGTGTTTTGAGCAGACATGGTGAACTGTACCACAGGCAAACCTAATTTAAAGAAAAGAAAAAAAGGAAGTTTGCTATATAATAGATTTGCTATCTACATTAACAAGCAGACTCAGGGTGGAAAATAAATAAATATAATCAAAGCCGTGATTAGGAATCTGAAGCACCGAAAAACAATGTCTTGCACTCCTCACCAGCACTGAAAATCATTAGCCATGGATTCCTGCCATTTGCCCATCAGTGCCTAATTGCATTCACTGCAGGGACAAAGTGAAGGGAGTGACATCACATGATGCTGGGAAGGATGAGCCTGAAAATCATATGCTTGGGCCCATCTGCCTGGCTGCATGCTTTAAAAATACTAACTGAAATACTTTCAGCTCATCCTAGGAGATGACGCCATCAGTTTGAGCTGGTGGGCTAGAAAGGTTTTGCCTGCCCAAACTGAGGGGAAAAGGAGCAGCAGCAACCTGGGAGTGTGCTGAAAGAAGGCTGCATTTGAGAGAATTATACTGTATTTCAGCTGATTGGAAACATACTTCCTGTTTGTGTGTCCCGAGCATCGCGTGCTTAGCAGCTGCAGTAATATCAATGGGCAATTGAAACCGACCCTCATTAGATTAGTGCTGAGCTTATTGCTTGTGCCAGTCTCATTATTATTGGTAAGTAAACTGGCAGATTGTCAGGATGCCTCATGGCAAGATGAGCTTTTGCAGCTTTTTGTTTGCGCTTATAATAAACAATGAAGTTAATGCAATCCCTTGGGCACAGCCACGTCTCAGATGTTTTTTGCGAGCAGCAATCAGCTTGCTGGAGTAAACAACTTCTTATTTTAAGAAGCAATATTAATTAATTAAAGCAGGAGGCATGAGGCTGGGAAAGAGAGAGTGAGCAAGCGAGAGCACCTGTTAATTATTTCCTGTCACCTGCCCCAGTGAAGCTTGCCAGTCGGAGAATGTAGTGTCTTCAGCGTGCTCTGCTTGTCAGCTGAGCCAATTGTCAATTGGAGCTTGCAGGAGCTGACGACTTTTGACAGGGCACAACTAAATGTCACATCTCATTCTGATGTGTGGTGTGTGTGAGAGAGTGGGTGTGCTTCTGTATATTGCTTTGATTGTCAGGAGAACACTTGGTGATGACCCAAACTGTTTTTGCTTCTCAACTTCATGTCCAGTTCACATTGAGTTAAAGATAAAACCATGGGCTCTACTAAATGACTAGCTGTTGTGTCACTCAAGTCTTCTGAAAGGAAGCAGAGGCTGAACAGACTGTTCTGATTATTTAAATTGCCAGAATGATATAGGAATTAATGTTTTCACTACTTAGGGCAGGCATGTCAAACTGCCGGCCTGCGGGCCGAATGCATCATACTGAAACTGTGCCCACCCCATTGCCGGCAATGGGGAAAAAGTCACAATATATCAGGCAACATCACATGACATCGCAGGTTTGACATGCCTAACTTAGGGAGTTTGCACCCCTGCACAGATATAGTAGGAATTGGTCTTCTTAGCCAAGAGTCTGGTTGTAGATATGAACCAGTAACTGAGTGTTTATTTCTATTCACTTCTACCTCTGCTACTACTAAACATCAAATTACTTAACATCAAATTAAGAGCCAGTGGCGCAGTAGTTAGAATGCAGTTAGAACTCGGCCAGCTGCCAGCAATTCATTTCAGTCCTGAGGGTTGACTCAGCCCTCCATCCTTCCTAGGTCAGTAAAATGAGGACCCAGATTGTTGGGGGCAATATGTTGACTCTGTAAACTGCTTAGAGAGGGCTGTAAAGTACTATGAAGTGGCATATAAGTCTAAGTGCTATTACTACTTCTACTTGAAAATACAGCTGCAGGAGATGCAAATGAATTGTAGGCATTTTGTTGGCCCAGTGTATGTGGAATATTTCCTGGAATGATAGTTCTACAGTATGTCTGGGATCTTTTAACTAGACTGTGGTCTAGTCACAATGCTGGGAGGTCAGGGAGAGGGGGGGGAAGAGGGAGAGAGGGAGAGGGAGGGAGGGAGGGAGGGAGAGAGAGAGAGAGAGAGAGAGAGAGAGAGAGAGAGAGAGAGAGAGAGAGAGAGAGAGAGAGAGAGAGAGAGAGAGAATAAACCAAGTGTCTCTCCAATAAGTGCATCAATCACTCTGTGTGCCCAAGATAACAAAACACAGTAGTCAGTTCAATGGTGTGAATCATGGAAGTTCTCCATTTGCCTAAAGCTTGTAACTGCAGCAGCATAACAATAAGCTTCCAGGGATGGCAAAGATTGATCAGTGGATTGTCTCAGTTCATGTTGCAAGCAGGTCTGAAATTTATTAAACAACAATTTAGTACAGAGCCAAATGGGAGCTCCCTTTGTGAGAATTTTCAGCTGAAAATTCAGATTAAAAAACTGAAGCACTCTCACTCCATAACATATCTGTTATGGATCATGGCAAAAGGAGTCTAAAGTACAGGTAGTCCTTGACTTACAGCAGTTCATTTAGTGACCGTTCAAAATTACAAAGGCACTGAAAAAGTGATTTATAACCATTTTTCACACTTAGAACCCTTGCAGCATCCCCGTGGTCACACGATCAAAATTCAAACGCTTGGCAACTGACTTCTATTTATGATGGTTCCAGTGTCCTGGGATCATGTGATCACCTTTTGTGACCTTCTTAAAAACTAATTGCAGCAAGAAAGTTTGTAAAATGGGTCAAAATTCACTCAACAAATGTTCTGCTTAGCGACTGAAATGCTGGACTCAATTTTAGTTGTAAGCCGAGGACTACTTGTGTTCATCCACTGAGCTCATGTATGAATAATACAAACTGGCAATCAGATAATTCGTGATCATCCATATAAACCTCACCAGGCCTAATCTTCTTGAGTCTCAAATTGGTTTTACCTGTTCTTACTGGTTTTTAGGCAGTAACACCTCTATCCTTCATTTTCTTCTCTCTACCTGAGGGTAGATGAGGAAACTGCAGTATCAAGGGCCTTGAACAGCTTCTGTCAAATTCCTATATCTGGTTTCCAAGAACTCTGTCCAGATAGTCTAAACAACCTCTACAGGTGAGTACTCTGCAAAGGGATTCCAGAGATTATGAGAGGCTTCTGTTGGATCAGAAAAAGATCAGTGGCACTAGTGCTGCACCTATTGCTGCTAAAGCCTTTGATTGTGTGGATCATAACAAACTGTGGCAAGTTCTTAAAGAGATGGGAGTACCAGACCATCTTATTTGTCTCTTGAGAAACCTATATGCGGGTCAAGAAGCAACAGTGAGAACTGGACACGGAACCACTGATTGGTTCAAAATTGGGAAAGGAGTCCGGCAAGGCTGTATACTGTCGCCCTGCCTATTTAACTTATATGCAGAGCACATCATGAGAAAGGCAGGGCTAGATGAATCAAAAGTTGGAATTAAGATTGCCGGAAGAAATATCAACAACCTAAGATACGCAGATGATACCACTCTAATGGCAGAAAGTGAAGAAGAACTAAAGAGCCTCTTGTTGCAGGTGAAGAAGGAGAGTGCAAAACTTGGGTTGAAACTTAACATTAAGAAAACCAAGATCATGGCATCTGGCCCTCTCAATTCCTGGCAAATAGATGGGGAAGAAATGGAGGTAGTGACAGATTTTATTTTCCTGGGCTCCAAGATCACTGCAGATGGGGACTGTAGCCAAGAAATTAAAAGACGCTTGCTCCTTGGGAGGAAAGCCATGGCAAATCTAGACAGCACACTAAAAAGCAGAGACATCACCCTGTCAACAAAAGTGCGTATAGTCAAGGCTATGGTCTTCCCAGTTGCAATGTATGGCTGTGAAAGCTGGACCATAAGAAAGGCTGAGCGCCAAAGAATTGAGGCCTTTGAACTATGGTGCTGGAGAAGACTCCTGCGAGTCCCTTGGACTGCAAGGCGATCAAACCGGTCAGTCCTAGAGGAGATCAATCCTGACTGCTCTTTAGAAAGCCAGATCCTGAAGCTAAAACTCAAATACTTTGGCCACCTAATGAGAAGGAAGGACTCACTGGAGAAGAGCCTAATGCTGGGAAAGATCGAGGGCAATAGAAGAAGGGGACGACAGAGAATGAGGTGGCTGGATGGAGTCACTGAAGCAGTAGGCGTGAGCTTAAATGGACTCCAGAAGATGGTAGAGGACAGGAAGGCCTGGAGGAATGTTGTCCATAGGGTCGCGATGGGTCGGACACGACTTCGCAGCTAACAACAACAACAACTGAGTCCATTTAACTTGATGCTAATCTTCCTCTCTTTCCATTCATATTTCCTGGTATGCAGCCTTTTCCAGAGAGCTGCACCCAAAGTAGGACAATTTGAATCTGGTTATTTGTGCCCCAAGTCAGAAATCTGGGTTGGTTAGTTTGATGTTCTGTTTGTTTGTTTGCTTTGGTTGATTGGTTCACCTTCAGAATGGTTCAATTATATTCTTTTCTGGGAAAAATTCTCTAGATTTGCCTACCTTATACCAGTCCTACATCACTAAGCCATAGCAGAGGTATCTGGAAAATCAACTCTTTCTTCCTGTCACTACCCAGTTAACATACTTCAAAAGGATGGAATAATTTATGCCAAATAATTTTTAAAAAACTGGTCTTAGTGGAGAAGATAACTGTGATCTAAAATAAAGTACGAATGTTCCAGTTGAACTTTCAATCTAGTCATGTTCCCTTCCAAGGCAGACTACCCTGTTCTATCCCTCCCCTGACAGTTTGATCCTGTGCCCTTAATAGTCAGCACTGTGATTACCCTATATTTAATAATCTTGGGGGCTTTTGCTACTTAATCTTTTTTTAGAAAAAAATATTATTTCAAAGAGCTTTGAAAACCATGGAATTACCAGATAAGGAATAATAACTCTCATTGACTTTGATAAGTACTTTTTTAGCAGTATAAATGTTCATGATACAATATTTATCAGAGAAAGATTGTGAATTCAGCATCATGGCCATGCAGCTCACAGCAATCAATGAGGTACCTGATCCACTAGATGTCAGGTGCAAAAAGTCAGGAATCAGGATGGAGTTCAAAAGCACTACAAGTTTATTTCATGCTACTTATACCCAAGAATCTAAACTACTAATGGTCAGGGTGAATTGACACCAGATAAGAGTCAATAGACTTGAAGGGGAGCTGGACTTAGGCCTCTAATGGGGGAATAGAGACTAAAACCTGATGATGTGTTTGACCTCACCCTCGGACTCAGCCTGGTCATTTCCTACACTAGAAAGGCCCAGAACCCTTTTTATTTTTCCAAGAAGAAGAACATACATATACCCCTCATCTCCCAGCCCACAATCTATATGCATGCATCTCCAACACATACACACTCACACAGAGGGAGATAGAAGGGCATCAGAGAATGATATATTGTATGTATATAATTATCTGATGTCATAATGGAATAGATGATTCTGATCAATTTCTGGAAAACAATGACCCTATCTTATAGAGAAGGATTGGATAGGATAGTTAAAATTTTATTCATTTATTTCATAGATTTGTATAGTCAACCATCTCAAGTAAATTACTCTGGGCAGTTTGCAACATTAAAATACGAAAAACATTTGGGAACATAAAAATTCATAGCAGCCAAGGATCATAAACAATCAACAATCAACACAACATAAAATATCATAAACTCAAACTATTGAAACCTTCTCTTGTGCAAATCTTGATAAAATGAATGGAAGCTGGAAAATAACATTTCCCAGTATATAGTGCATTTTGAATCAAAGCAGGGCAAGAAACAATACCTTTAAACCTACAAATAAAAAGAACTCAAGGTCAGTAGAGAATGGGTCGATAGTCCTTCCAGTCACAGATAGTTTTTTTTAAAATCATCTTTCTACATTTTCTTATTTTATGCATTATAAATTTGTTACATATTTTGCCTAAATATAATTCTGATGATCTCTTTGCTCTGCTTAAAATTAATCTCTTTCTTAGAGTATACAGAACATCTCAACAGCCGCTAAGGAGTGAGCATACCATGGTGTGCGCTAATAACATTATTCCTAATCAACTCGTTGCTTCCTTGTACAGCCTTCATCTACTTGTCCTGCCAGAGTCTCATTTCCAGATTATTAAGAGGACAGCCAGGAAACCACAAGTGTAATTAGAATAGGGTGATTTATTAAACGAGCTGACTAAATGACAGGACTTTTTTTTGACAAATTCATTTCTTCACAGTCCTGAGTCTTGCGATTGTTACTTATAGAAATATCAAGTGTTTAAATATTCTTCAGGCACATTAGAAGTACTTAGGGGAAAAAGACAGAGAAGAGATGTGGATAAAAATACTTCCTTTAAATGTCTTGGAAGCCGCTTGAAATATTTTATGCCAAAGTGAAGATTTGTATGTAATCTCAACAGCTCGCAGATCCACAGATTCAATCATCTGCTAGGCTTTCTTACTGGATAATATTGAATCCACTGAAAGTATCATAAATATTACTAATGGTTTTTCCTATACCTAGTTCCTGTAACAATGTATGCAATAACAGAGTCAATAACAAATAAACCTTTCTATTCTACCCCACAAATAAGAGATCAATTAAAAATTGTGTTCTTACAGTAAAGTAAATATGTTCACTGATTTTGTGTGTATGCATCTTCCAGTTGCCTTAATTCCTGGTAATTACCTAGACTAAAAGGGACGCGGTGGCTCAGTGGGTTAGGACGCTGAGCTTGTCGATCAGAAGGTCGGCAGTTTGGCGGGTCGAATCCCGAGTGCTGCGTAACAGAGTGAGCGCCTGTTACTCGTCCCAGCTTCTGCCAACCTAGCAGTTCGAAAGCACGTAAAAATGCAAGTAGAAAAATAGGGACCACTACGGTGGGAAGGTAACAGCGTTCCGTGCGCCTTTGGCGTCCAGTCATGCCGGCCACATGACCACGGAGACGTCCTCGGACAAGCGCTGGCTCTTCGGCTTTGAAACGGAGATGAGCACCGGCCCCTAGAGTTGGAAACGACTAGCACGCATGTGCGGGGGAACCTTTACCTTTACCTTTACCTAGACTAGTTCCCACAGATTTCTTGGCAACAATATTCAAAGTGGTTTGCCATTGCCCCATTCTTAGGGCTGAGAGTGATTAGGCAAATCTCACTTAGCTGACTTCATGACAGGTAGAACCAGAATTCACAGTCTCCCAGTTTCTAACCTGGTGATTTAACCACTACACTAACTTCAAACTGGCTCTCATGATCACTGATGTTACACTGATCAAATAATGGTTTCTGGACACTACAATATATTGGTTGATTAAAATGTTGGTAAGCAGCCTTATATTGCACAAAACTCTGGGTACTCTTAAGGCACTATGGCACAAGGCTCTGGGGATAATGATGAATATTCCATCTATGGAGTAGGATAATTAGTAAACATGGCATGCCAGCTGATTTATTTAAAAACTCTGATGAAGTTGAACACTCATTTTAATGTAAAAACTTGCCAAAATCAGCATCCACCAATTTTGTGCCTTTCAAATGTGCTGGGTTGTAATTCTTAACATTCTCAACCACATGGTTAGCACTGCCTAGAATTTTGGGGAAGCGGAGTACTAACAAATCAAAAGTGCACCAGAATGTGAAATGCTATCATACACCATTTTGTCTCTCCTTTCCATCACATCAACTATTCAGGCCACCATGTCAGCTTTGCTAGTGTCAGTAGGAAATTGGAGATCATTTTAGTGATCCATGTTTACTTTAAACAATCTAAATTAGATCACACTGAAACCTTGAGAAATATTGTTAACTGGTTCTGTAATACTAAAGTTTTTTGGGGGAAAAATAGCTTCACTTCTGGCAACCACATGGATGCATCTATGTAATTTTCTTGACAATCAGTATAGAAGGACAACCAATATGGAAACAGAGCCCTAGTGTTTCCTGTTAACTTCCCAACCAAACACAATCCTGCCTAGTTTCTGAGCCCAAACAAGGCCAGGCAGGCGCTCTACCTCCTGAGACTCCACTGACTTGAAATTCTGCTACACAATGAGCTTCATTAATTTGTGAAAGAAATACAAAGATGACTTGAAAGGTTAATTAATTAGCTGATGAGTATAGATAGAAAAACAGAAGGTCATTATTCCAAGTCTATCTGTACCTGAGGTTTGACAGAACCTATCAGGAAAGATGTTAGCCTCAAGCATACATTTAGACCAAGGAGGACAAGCACCCAACTTTGTTATGGGAACTGGCAGCCTGCCAGTGACAGGCATATATTTAACATGAAGCATCAAGGAATTCAAGTGTAATATTTCTTTCTATTCATGAAAGTATAATTAGGTTTCATTTTCAAAGCTGCTCTTTAAAGAACTTTATATTTGTCAGACAAAGGGCTGCTGTGTTTTTCACACTGTGCCACTGTTATACCAAAGAGCTTTTGGCAAAAGATCCTACTGCTATGGAAGATGAAGCTCAATATTACTCCAGATATCTCAGTGGTTTTTAGTTGCATGGTCTTAATCCCAGAAAATTCAATGGATCCTAACCAGATGTGTATGCTTAGTGATCTATGCTATCAAGACAGCAAGGCTGAATGCTTAAACACAAGCTAATTTAACCATCTTAGCCACTGTCATCTGCAATTAATTTAACAAATAATAAAAGCTATTATGAAATGTTGTGGTTCAGGTTTTCTGTATTTGGAAGGATCGGTTATGCATAGAAACAACTTTGATATTTTTAAAAAAGTACATATCACCCCCCTTTGAGAACTGAATGCAACAAAATTTCATTTTAATGTATGCTGGTTAGTGTATATTTAAAGTGACAATAAAGTTATTATTCTATTCTATTCTTCTATCATGGATGGCAATGTGAGTCCTAGTAAGTGTAGAGGAGAACAAGGTTGATTCATTTGACAGTACTTTTACTTCTTATTTAGAATATATTTAGTGAAAAAAAGTAATGTAAAATTGCCTGAAAGTACTATCTTTGTATATAATTGATACCAGTGGAAATCAGTCAGCAATTGTTCAATATCCACATAAAAATATTGAATGAGCGAAAAAAATTGCTTAGTTTCAATTTTAAAAGATGTTGCTTTTACTTATGCCCACATTCTTCTGAATTTAGTTACTTATGCAAAAAGGGATCTGCTCTTTGAGACCAATTTATTATTCTAACAGCTTCAGCTAAAATAAGCAGATTGACAAAAAATTGAATTTTCAGCCATAATAAAGATCAGCTGTACAGTCATCAATGAACATTGATGATCAGCTTAGACTAGAGCTACAGATAGTGCAGTGGTGCCCTATTTCACAATTGACTATATTCTATTCTCAGCTAGCTAAAGCATCAAACAGAAGTAATTTGTCATTTAGTATAATTTTATACCACCCACTATAAGAAGTTGACCCCTTTCGGAAATAAATTTACACTAGATGCAATGAAGTTCGAAGGAAGAAAGTTCTACTTATCCCAAAGTTTTGAACAGAAAACCTTTAAAGGCAGAAATGGATCACTCTTTTTATAAAGAGCTTAGAAAGATGACTCAGACAAATAGTATTTCTAGTACTGCATAGCCTTCTCTCTGTGTGCCACCTCACCTTTTGTATTTTATTTTTTTATAAGTTTTATTATTATTTTTAAAATTACAATCTTTAGAGCTTAGTAAACAACATGTTTTCTGGTTTAATATATTTAACATTAACTTCTTCAATATAAATCTATTCAGTACTGCACAATCCAGTATTTTTTCCTTGATCCTCCTTTCTTCCCCATATATTTTCCATTTTCCCCTCATTAGACAATTACAATTCTTGGTACTATTGATGTATACAAAATTAGATGTAGACATCTTCATCATATTTTACTAATATTATGTTGATGTTGTTAGTTGCGAAGTCGTGTCTGACCCATCGCGACCCCATGGACAACGTTCCTCCAGGCCTTCCTGTCCTCTACCATCTTCTGGAGTCCATTTAAGCTCACGCCTACTGCTTCTGTGACTCCATCCAGCCACCTCATTCTCTGTCGTCCACTTCTTCTATTGCCCTCAATCTTTCCCTGCACGAAGCTCTTCTCCAGTGAGTCCTTCCTTCTCATTATGTGGCCAAAGTATTTGAGTTTTAGCTTCAGGATCTGGCCTTCTAAAGAACAGTCAGGATTGATCTCCTCTAGGACTGACCAGTTTGATTGCCTTGCAGTCCAAGGGACTCGTAGGAGTCTTCTCCGGCACCATAGTTCAAAGGCCTCAATTCTTTGGCACTCAGCCTTTTTTATGGTCCAACTTTCACAGCCATACATTGCAACTTGGAAGACCATAGCCTTGACTATATGCACTTTTGTTGGCAGGCTGATGTCTCTGCTTTTTAGTGTGCTGTCTAGATTTGCCATGGCTTACCTCCCCAGGAGCAAACGTCTTTTAGTTTCTTGGCTGCAGTCCCCATCTGTGGTGATCTTGGAGCCCAGGAAAATAATATTATATTATAACTAATATTATATAAATAACAATAATATTGATTCATAAGTCTACATGCAAACAACTAGAAGCAACCAAAGTTATAACTGGACACTTCCAGTTTTCCACAATAGTGCACAGTCATGGGATCATGATGCTCCGCTTCCCGTGGCTCTTTTCACCTGCCAGGGGACCCTAAATGGGTCTAAAGCTGCTCCGCAGAAGTGGCAAAGAAAGAGGGGTGCCCCAGCGATCCAGGAATGATGGCAGTTGTCCCATTCGATCTGGGAATTGTCATCCTGTTTGATCTAGGAATTTCCTCTAACCCAACAGGAAAAAGGCTGGTCCTACCTTGGTAACCAGCCCAAGCTACTTGCAGCCGAAGTCCACAAGTACTCACCAGAACATTGGTGAACAGTGTGCTGAAACTGGGTGAGAAATTTGATCTTCTCTCTCCTACTCTATATCTTCCTGACAGTGAGGACAATTAACCAGTGGAATAGCTTTCCACCAGAAATCGTGGGTGCTCCATCACTGGAGATGTTTAAAAAGAGGCTAGACAGTCACTTGTCTGAGATGGTTCTCCTGCTTGAGCAGGGGGCTGTACTTGAAGACCTCCAAGGTCCCTTCCAGATTTATTCTATTCTATTCCTATTTTAGTGCTCTTATTGAAGTTTGATTTCCCATCAATATTTAAAGTATCTTTGTTATTTATGATTTTCTCAACATTATTTACATTTATATCAATCCTCTTAGTTTCAAATTTTCCATATCAAAAGAAGAAGAAAAAAGAATGCTATTTTAATTCTAAATCATATCTTCCATTCTAAAAATCTAGTTATATCTAAGGGTCATCCCTTTTTAAAATCATATTCAAACAGATGTATTAAACAGATAGTGTCCCCTCTGATAGGTTAAAACCTGTTTTTTAAAATTTCACTTTCACTTTCTTTCTTTGCCAAATTGCTTTTCAGGCCAAGGCAATTAAATCACCCAAAATTTTTCTTTCTATTTTTGTGAAAGCTGCTTGGCATGAGAAAGACAAATTAGGTAGAGTATTTTTTGGGGGGAACTCCATCCATCCACATTCCCTAAACCTTTCCCCTGCCAGCTCTGTGTTCTGTTTTCTAAAATCTTCTTCCTTGTCCTCAGGTATATTTTGGAGAAAGGAGTAAGGGGTCTTTTGTATTTTCATTGTTATAGGTAGGTCTTGCAGTATTTTATTTGTATATGGCAGTCCATATTTCCCTTTTCCTATCTCCTCCATCTTTAGGTCCATTTCTTCTGCTTTATCCTCTGGTTTCTGGTTTATTTGTTCACATTTTATAGTCATTATCTGGGAACTTTCCAGTTGTAGCTTCAATTTGGAGATTTGGTCATTTATATCATCTAGGTTATTTTTAGTCTCATTATGGTTTTTTATGTCCTCTTTGTGTGCAACAATTGTTTGATGAATTAACTGTAGCAAGGAGAATATTTCCTTCTGAAAGGTATTTGTTTTTTCTTGAGGCATCATTCCTAGAAATCCTCTAGTGTCATCAGTCTCAGTAAGGGTGGTACAAAGTTTCCTCTTATTTCTAGTCTTTATATGTAGCCTTTATAAACCAGTCCTAATGGCAGTATTTTATAGTACTCCTTTGTCTCAAGTATCCTGAAAATTATCAGTCAGGCAAGGTTATAATCCACAATGTTCCAAGTGTTCAAAATGTTCAACCTCCCTGCAGCCAGACGTATTTAAAGTCAAATTTTTCTTTCTCTCCCACTAGCTCTTGAGATTAAAAGTCCAAGCTCAGTAGGTATTTATAGTCCAAGAAGGTAAGGATGATAAATATGCCAAAATATTTTCCTTTATTGCCAGTTGTTCTCCCTTCAGCTGAAAGTCACCAAGTAGCCAAGGAGCTAGTTATAGTGCTGTACTCAAATCCATCACTAGATGTCATTCAAAATCCATTTTCCACTCTTAAAACAAAGGGTTGATTTCTTATATTTCTTATATTTCACCTCAATGATTTTTTTCCAAAGAGAAAATCTTAACAATTATCTCAGTTCTCAAATTTATCAAAATTTTAGCTTTGTATTACTTTCACTTCAGTATTGTGTATTTCTGTCACCCATAAAAAATTAAAAATGCCACTTCCATTCTTGGCAGCCTTCCTCAGGAAATTCAGTTGTAAAATAGTAAAGAAAGGATCAATATTCTCGCCCAGTTCCAAACATGCTGTTTCCGATGTGCTAATTAAAGCTTTTGTTCTTCTGTTTTCAGCAGCTAATGGCTGGCCACAGAGGTGTGGCCGGTCTTTCCTTGGATCAAACATAAAGACCACCATCTCTCCATGATCAACAAGGCAACCCTCCTTCTTCATCACCTCTTTAGGGTGACTTTAGGCCCTTTTCAGGGCCCCCAGAAAGCCAAAAATCGGGTGCAGAAGTCAGAGCCCTGCCTTTCTGCATCCGCCTAAATGCGATGCAAAACCAGAAGTCTCAACCTTTGTACTTTAGTATCACTTCTGATCAAGCAAGGATGAAGACATGATTCCCAAATGGAAGAGGTGTCTAAGTTACAAGAATAGATCTACAATATCTGGAAACCATGATGATGGCGAAAGCTATATGAAATTAGACAGAAAGTAGTATGTAATCTTCAGATTTTTCATTATAATATTCTAAGACAGATATGTAGATACAATATGGATAGTATATTAAATTGAACTTTCTATGAAAGACTGTTACCATCTTACCTTTAACATCACAGCAATTGAGTGCAGATTAATGAGGATACAGCCTCTATTCCTACTCATATTGAATGTGACTCAACATACCTAATCCAGTAAAGGATTTTGATGACCTCAGCAATTTGAGCTGGCAATTAGCTGTCTGTGCACTCACAGCTCTTTTTTCTAATTCAATAGAAACTTCTGTACCAACTAACATTTAGACATATTTTTCAATTCTTGAATTACTACTTAGTTGTACCAAAAGCTAATCTTCTGGTTGAGTGATTCTGCAGCACATAGCTAATTATTTCTTTTAGAATTGTTTGTGTTTTCTGTTACCTTGTCCACTTTAGGACATTTAAAGTATTATTAGATTGCAAATTCAACCAAATTCATTGTAAGAAAGTTAATGATGCCAAAAAACACATATCACTCTCCATTAAAAAAATGAAGCTGGAAAAGACTCAAAAGACAGGTGCCAGGATAGGAAGGAATAAATATAAAAAAGATTGACATGCACAAGAGGGACACACCTGTTCCATCCAAAACTAAAAGAAAAGGCCTGAAATTAATGAAATGGGATTTATAATGAATATTAGGAGGAATTCTCTAACAGATGTGAAGCAATGGAAAAATCTGCCTAGAACAGTAGAGGACTTTCACACTCTAGAGATTTCCAAATACAGGTTACATAGCCACCTGTTTGGAAACAATTTAGGGAATTCCTGCACTGAGCAGCAGCTTGGGATGGATATTTAAAGGTTCCTTCCAACCAAGACAGTTTATATCATGGGTGCCAAAATGCTAGCTCGTGGGCTGGTTGCATCATGCAGAGGCCACACCTATTTCAGCTCCGGCAATGCGACATGTCATGTGACGTGGCAAGTTTGAAACCTGTGGTCTATATTAAGACTATTTTTATCCTCAGCATCATTACATGATTAAGTTAGCATTTGACTTACTCAATTAGCCTGTTTCATCTTTTGTAAGTCAATTTTGTTCAGTGTTATTATAAATATAACTCTTACTATCCAAGAGTTCATTTCTGACATGCAGTATTGTAACTTTCTGTATTCTGAACGAACAGAATAACAGATGCAACCAAAGTCTGAATTTGATCTTCTCAGACAGAAAACAGTACCACCAGGACTATTATTGTAAACTATCATCAGACACTGCTTGGCCATTCCTCCTTTGGTAACAAATGTCAGAACTGTTTGCTTGAACATTCAGAGACTCTTGAGAGATTGAAAATTGGATATTTATTAAATGCAAGGAACTCTGAGTGCCCTTAAGTGTTGAAAATAACCCTGAGATATAACACAGGAACATCTTCAGAATGGTAGACAAGAAAGCAACTGCAACTGTGTAGACACTGATTTTCACATATTTTGTATGTTATACCTGTTAAATGGGTGGGGCTTTAATTTTAGAATCAAAGCCTCCATTTTGATTTTTATGACCCCTTCCATGCAAATACCTCCCTGGGTATGGTTGCTGTTTAATATAGTTCTAATCTCAATAAGATTAGTTAGTGTAAAAGAAGATAGAAATTACCTTAATATGGATGAACACCAACAGGTCAAAGTAACAGCACCTTGATTTTCTTTGATATAAAGTAGGGCAGGCAGAAATTCTGATAGATTTTCAAAATATTGTTATTATGCAATAATAAAGTAGCCTTCCCAGAATCCTTGTAGTATCTGTTTCCTGACTTGGTCTAGCTGAAGAGAAAACATCAATCTTTTACATCTCTTAATGGTTTATCCATTTCTTCCTCAAGGTTATTTCTGTATTCCTTTACCATTAGTAATATTTTTAACCATCCCAGTCAAGATGGGCAATGATCAAGGATCATAGGAATTTTCATTTTAAGCAAATGTTGGCACAGTGTGGGCAAAACTAAATTTACTGTCAATAGATGCAGTTTTATAATGTTCTCTGGAAAGACTGCGGTATTTTAAAAAAAACCCAAAATAAATCAAAAGCAATGTAATATTTAACATTATCACCCCAGGGGGAAAAATGCCACCTATATATCACTCACATTAAGAATAAAGGTTTATTGAAAGCAGTAGCAGTAAAATCCAATGTTTGCAACAGTTAAATAAGTATACATGAACTAAATGTCTGTCATGAATGAAGGCAAATATACATTTCCTAGGATAATGTTGCAGGAACCAATCTGGGTCTGTCACTGGAATCAGAGGTTTTCATCTTTTGTGCTTTCTGACTCATGCTGGAGCCCATCTTCAAGGAACTTCTCTCTGGCAGAGTCTGTGCTGTTCTGTTTGTGGTATTTATAGTGCCTGTTGTAACTGGCTTTTTAGATGTTAGATGGGGTGTGTTGATGGCTAGTTTTTAAGTCATTAGCTATCCTTTGCTTGTGCTGCCCAGCCTTCACCTAAGTACTTGGTAAGGTGGTGGTAAAACATTTATGTCCCAGAATTCCAAATATCTGTCCCAGAATTCCATTCTCATGGCCAGTAATGGGACAAACAATCTATAGAGTCTTTCCACTGCCATTACTATTTCCTAGCTAAATAAATATGTAAGGAGAAAAAGAGGGAACAGCTATGTATATTCATGCTCTTCTTCTCTTTGGTATTTTCATATCCCAAACAGTAGGGGAAGAGACTATCAAAACATTTTTGTACATTACTCCCAAATACTAGTTATGATCATTAGCTTTCTTAAGTGATAATATATATTTAGTTCTACCCAATATATTCTTTCCATGTTTTGTCACATAAACACACATATTTATTTATTAAATTTCTATACTGCCCATATCCCTAATTTGACAAATCTGGGTGGCTTACAATATAATAAAATTTTAATAAGTGCTAAAATTATTAAAAATAGAAAAATAATTAGAAAAGTTCTGTTAAAAGACCAAAATGATGGTTACCCCAGGGGTGAGAAGTTTCTCTATTTTTCTACAGGAAACAAATTCCACGAACTGGACATGATTTTCAGTTTGCTGCTTTCTATTTCTTAGAAGAAATTGTGGTACTTCAAATGTCAGATCTGAAGTATGTGATAAATGAGATTACTGTAAAAAGAAGCATTAGCACAATGTAAATATGTTTAATTGTCACTATTAGTTGGAAAGTAGGCTTTTGATTCCCAGTAAATCATAGCATTTCAATAAAATCTGACAAGACTAAACTAAGAATGTTTTAATCATAGCCTTCTTCCATTTATGATGCAGGCGAGGGGAAGACGCCCTTAGTTACAAACAAAGCATTTTTCATGAAACAGAGTTTTCGAGGAAAATAACATTTTGACCAGCTCTGGTAGTTACTCTTCAGTCTTGAAACTTCAAATTATCTTCAAGGAATAGCAGCTTGCTATATCATTATAGAGAGAGTACATCACTATATTGTATGTGTCACTTTTCTCAAGAGAATACAAAAGAAAAACAAAAAGGGCACATCAATGTGAATTTGGAGAAATTCCACATGTCTGTTGGAGATTATTTTTAAATACAACTCCAGATGCATGTTTACTTCCTGTTCTGTTATATGCTAGCTAAACCTTAAATTATTGCATGCTCTCTAAAGTCGGAAAGATTTAATCTTTAGAGATGGACAATAATTATAGGAAGCATTTAAAGCCATTGATTTAAAAATGGAGGAATAAATAGCAAGTGTTTGATTGCAAGCAGCACATTTTCACAGGGTGTTTGCATTATTTTATAGTAAGAATATGTAGGCAGCATCTACTTTAGTTAGAAAAATGACCTTGATGTTCCTCATGCAAACATCTTGGCAACCAATCTACCCATTAGTCTGCACCTATGACAGGCCTGCAAATGAAGCAAAACTGGAAGAAATGTGCATCCACAGAGATCACATTTTCACTTGATAATGCTGATGTTTTCAAATCCCTGTGACCTTTTCTCCTTACGAATGCAATCTGTTTCATTTGCAATAAATAAAGTTGGATTAATGCTATAATTAGCAAGAAAATGTAACCTGAGATTTAGACAGCTTATCCTTCTTTAAGAGCACCGTTTAGTAAAAAAAGAAAAAGAGATCTTTGGTACAACTGGGGTTCCCATCTGCTCCACTGCTAGTGAAGGACTTGTTTTGTTTGTGACTCTGTGGGTGTGGAATTTCTCCAACAGACAGTTGGTTGAAGTAAGCAGAAAAAATACCTGTGGGCAACTAACAGTAATTTTGACATTTCCCACTTACAAGGAAGAGTTGGGTTAAAATTTCTGACTGTAAAATCAAATCTCTCTGATGCTAATCTTTTTCTTTTTCCACAGAAGATATCAAAGGTAGACCTAAGGAAGCTGAGGTTGGGACAAAGATGGTGAGGGAGAGGAGGAAACTGGTTGGAACATAGAGGGAGAAAAAGTGTTTTTCACCATATGAGAGAATTGAATGCAGTGACTGCTTATGGGAAGTATGAAAACTGGTGTTTTGTGGAACGTTGTAATGAAAATGAATAAGAGAAATTGCATGCAAAGCAATAATTAGTGCAAACATGATGAGAAAAAGAGACCGTATTAGTTCTCATTGTTATTCTAGTTGGTTGCATAGTCAGCCAGATGTTTCGACTGGATTTGATATTCTTATCCACCCATTGAGAGAATGCCTATAGATGCTGTCTTTGCTTTCTTTTGCCACAGTCATTCCACTTCTATTTGCAGGTCTCTGTATTTTGTGATTTTCTCCAGCTCTTTCTTTTCTATTCTGCTGTCTTCAGGTACTGATACATCCACTATTTAGTATCCATTATTTTATTTTATTATTTTTGTCTTTCTTATTAATAGTTGTTAAGTCTGGGGAGCTTTGTGGCTGATTATTTTCTATTTGATTTCTGAAGTCCCAGAAAACTTTTCGTTTCTTCATTTTCTGTTAGAGTCTGTAGTCTGTCAACATTGCTGTTTGGATGAAGGGCATAATTCATTGTTATTTTTTTTCTGGTCTTCATATCTAGGGCCTCTAGTTCTGTCTGAGTGTATTCTATTATTTCAGCTGGGTATCTAATGACTGGAATTGCCTAGGCATTAATTGGCTTAATGGTGTTTCTTCTACTGAGTTTGGACTTTAACATCTACTTTGGTCTCACTTCTAACCTTCCTCTTGATTTTAGTAGGCTTTATATTGTCAACTTGAAGAATGCCCATGTATTTGTAGTGATTCTCTTTACCCAGACTCTTGATTTCTGTAAGGCATCTTTATTCCTTCAATTTTCACTATTTTTTTCACTGTTGATGGCGAGGATTGTACATTTGTCCAGTCAAAATTCCATTATAATATTCTGTATACATAGACAATGTTGAGCAGCGCTTCTATTTCAGATGGTAGTTTTTCCATACAGCTTCAGTAATTGGGATAGCCTGGCAGATGTTTTTGATAGCCCCAGTCTGATTGGCTCAGTATTGTTGTCAGAGGAATCAATGCAATGATAAACAGTAGTGGTGATACAGAGTCTCCTTGAAAGGTTCCTCTCTTGATGTTAACCTCTCCTAGTCTATCAACATTGACCAGCAACTTTGTCTTTTATTGTGTCATTGATCTTTACACAAAGCTTCTGATGTTGCCACTGACTCCTGTTATTTCAAGGCACCTCCATTCTTTTCCAATCTCCTCTTCTTTTTGGATTTTAGTTGTGGTAAACAAATCAGATCATTATTTCTTTGTTTTCAATCTTTATATATTTGTGATGGATAAATGACTTTTCTTCCAGTAGCCCTGTAGCTGCTGGCCTTGGTTACTCAGCCAACAAACCTGAGCCCTTTAGCCCATTTGTCACCAGGTGTCCAGGAACTCCAATGTCTAGTACAGTCTTTGTTGATCTGGGTGATGATTGATCTGATATACATTCCTGAAAATTATGTCTACCATATTGTTTATGGGATAGGCACGCTTTCTCTAGCTCCTCTGATGAGACCTGTCCAGTGTGGTTGAACACAACGTGCAAGCCCCACAACTATATCAAGATAGTGCTTCACTGGATGATGATGATGACAATGGTTTTATATGTATTGACCATCAAATACCACTGTATTTTGGATAACTGCAGAATGAATCAAAGTCTGCTAATTGATGGGCACAGAACTGCAATCAAACATGCATCCCCTTGTATGCGTATAATCATCAAACACATGAAGAAAAGGGGCAAGGTTTTGGATCTGATGCACCCATCTTCTTGCAAATTCTTGTAAATGTCCCCTTCCTCAACAGACTCCCAGCTTTTGTACAAGGCATAGAGAAAGATAGAAAAAATATAGCTTCAAAGTAAGTAAGTAATGGTTAAGATTTTTTTAAAAAGTACTCAATAGTAATGGAAATAAAATGTTATTTTGGAAATATGTGAAAAGGAGTAAAGGGGAAACTCCTAGAAGAATAAATTCAATTAAGAACAAAAGTAGTAAAATTATTTGGAAAGAAACTCAAGTAAGGAAAAGCTGGAAGGAACATTTTAGATATTGATAGTGGTATGCAGGGACACGGTGGCTCAGTGGGTTAGGACGCTGAGCCTGTCGATCAGAAGGTCGGCAGTTTGGCGGGTCAAATCCTGAGTGCCGCGTAACAGAGTGAGCGCCTGTTACTCGTCCCAGCTTCTGCCAACCTAGAAGTTCGAAAGCTCGTAAAAATGCAAGTAGAAAAATAGGGACCACTACGGTGGGAAGGTAACAGTGTTCCATGCGCCTTTGGTGTCTAGTCATGCCGGCCACATGACCACGGAGTTGTCCTCGGACAAGCGCTGGCTCTTTGGCTTTGAAACAGAAATGAGCACCAGCCTCTAGAGTTGGAAACGACTAGCACGCATGTGCGGGGGAACATTTACCTTTACCTTTATGCAGAAGAGTAAATTTCACATCAGAGCAATAACATTAGTGTTCACAAAAATACATAATGAAAAGATAGTAATAAATGCTGTATGAATGGTGGAAAATGCACCAGGTATTAATACAATTAAAGAAATTTTAAAATTTGAATGAAGCTTGCTTTTGGAGTAGTACATAAATTGCTTAATATGTATGTGAAACATGTACCTATGCTTGGAAGAATAGCATTATTGACCTCTTACACAAAAGAAACAAACAGTCAGTGTAAAAGCTGTTAAATATGCCTAGGAAAATGTTTGGCAAAATTCTGATTGAAATAATATCAAAACAAATAATGTGTAAAAAGTACAATATAGTTTTATGCATGACAGGATCAATTTCTATTCTTCAGCATTGAGAAATATGTGAATGTGAGTTGAGGGTTGGTGGATGAATGTGATAACAGCAGGACATGATGGAGATAAAAAAAAAGCCTAAGTCTAAATGAAATGCTTAATGAATAATTCAACATTGAGCAGGGGATAACGTAATGCTGTGTGATATTCTCTGCATTGTTTAATGCATTTATGGATAAGCAGGGATGCTTATGTTGCTACTATATGTGTACAAGTCAAGGAACTGTATGTGTTTTTATATGCATATGATATTAAGTTGCTGGCTGAGAAATGATTAATATCAAATACTTCAAAGACTGGTGCAACAATATATATGGTTCAGTACATTGCTGTGTCAAAGATCAAGATAGTTTTGTTTGTTAAGGGCAATGAAGTAAACTATAGATCAGAAGGTCGGCAGTTTGGCGGGTCGAATCCCGAGTGCCGCGTAACAGAGTGAGCGCCTGTTACTCGTCCCAGCTTCTGCCAACCTAGCAGTTTGAAAGCACCTAAAAATGCAAGTAGAAAAATAGGGACCACTACGGTGGGAAGGTAACAGCGTTCTGTGCGCCTTTGGCGTCTAGTCATGGCGGCCACATGACCACAGAGACGTTCTCGGACAAGCGCTGGCTCTTCGGCTTTGAAACGGAGATGAGCACTGGCCCCTAGAGTCAGAAACGACTAGCATGCATGTGCGGGGGAACCTTTTCCTTATAGTTACAGTTCCACACAACTGGTGAAAAATTAGTGAAGGTAGGTGAATACCTTAGTATAGACATGTCAAACTCGTGACGTCACGTGACGTTGCACGATGTATTGGAACTTTTTCCCATTGCCGGGCAATGGGATGGGCGCAGTTTCTCCGTGATGCCATGGGCCGGCAGTTTGACGCCCCTGCCTTAGTAGAAGATTTACTAACATTTATCTAAGAACATTTATTTGTTTTTTTTTATTTGACTTACTTATTACATTTCTACACTGCCCATCTCACCTAAATGACTCCAAAGAATGGGAAAATATTGAGATGTACAAATATTGATAAAAGTTGAAGGGTAGTACTGCGTGTGGTCCATGGTGAGGAATGAATGTTTGTTGAAAGAAGTTAAAATGACTAGATACCTGAAAAACAGCTTGTTTTTTTCCCATTTTGTTATATTGAGGTGAAAGTAGGATATGTGAGGAGAAGTATTAAAGTAAATTAAATGCAGTAGAATGACTTCAAATGTGTGTCTGGTAAAACAAGTAAATATAGGGTCAAGAACAAAAGCGTGATGAATAAATGTGAACTGAATATAAAAGCAAGTGACCAGGATCAAAGAGGTAGACTGAGCAGGTAAGAATGAGAGCATTGCAAGGAAGGGAAACAAAATCTAGAAAGCCATGTCTGGGTGAAGTTCATTGGATCCTCAAAAAGGCAAAGTAGAAAGATATATTTGGCAAGGTGGAAGCCTGGAAGCTTTGCTAGGGTAGAAAGATATATGCTGTGATTGAGGCTGGTGCAAATTAGAATTACCGTATATACTTGAGTATAAGCCGAATTTTTCAGCCCACTTTTTGGGCTGAAAAATTCCACTTCAGCTTATACTCCAGTCAACAAAAAAACTTACCGAGGACTTGTGCGCGGCCGAGGCTTTGGTGCTTCCGGGATCGCGCGCACCTCTCCCAAGCCACCGCCGTCCGGAGACCTGCCGAAGTTTGGGGAGGTTTGGGGAGGTGCGCGCGCAGGTCTCCGGACCTCCGCGCCCTGCCTGCCTGCTTCTTTCCGCTGCGGAAAGAAGCAGGCAGGCAGGGCGCGGAGGTCCGGAGACCTGCCGACGTTTGGGGAGGTTTGGGGAGGTGCGCGCGCACCTCCCCAAACCTCCCCAAACTTCGGCAGGTCTCCGGACGGCGGCGGCTTGGGAGAGGTGCGCGTGATCCTGGAAGCACCGAAGCCTCGGCCGCGCGCAAGTCCTCGGTAAGCTCCGGGCGGTCACTTGCTTCGCGTCTCCTGAGGGAAGGGGGGGCGACTGGAGCGGGCGTGTTTCCTCGCCTGCTGGGCGCCGCGATTTGCCTGTGGAACGCGCGGGCCCCGAATGGCAGCGTGGAGCGAGGAAGCGGACAGCCAGGGCTTCCCCGAGAGCCGCAGCCACACAGGGTATTCCTGTGTATTCAGGCTTGCAAAATGGCGGATCGAGCCTCTGCTGGTGGCAGAGGCTTGCAGAGCGCGGATCCAGCCTCCGCCGGCGGCGGAGGCTTGCAGAATGGCGGATCGGCTTATACTCGAGTCAATAACTTTTTCCAGTTTTTGGGGGTGAAATTGGGGGTCTCGGCTTATACTCGAGTCGGCTTATACTCAAGTATATACGGTAATTAGATGTTTTTATTTATTTATTTTAAAAGTCTTTAATTTCTTTGGTTAACAGTTTGTCATCCTTTTATGAACTTTGCATGTTGTTGCTGATTCTGAAAGGGTAGGGCATGATTACTGTACTTGCATGAATTCGTGTCCTTGTCATATTCTAGCATCATCCTTGTTTACAAGGTTTCTTGTGACTCACAGAGGCCTCATCAGCATTGATAATGTTTGGCCCAGGGCTTTGTTGGAAGAGTTGCCCAACTGCCCAGAAATTATTGGAAAAGTAGGTAAAGAAGTACAGACGATGTCAGGGGATAACTTTATCAGACTTCTATCTGATAAATGAAGATTTTATGTGGCTATCCCAGAAGCCATTTTACAAATAGGCAAGATCTCATGAAAACTGTGGTAGACTTTCAATATTCCTATAGTAGAGGTCCAAAAATGTATTTATTTCTGTCCTGGGCAACAGACCACAATCTGATGAATTCATATTGCCTTCGGAGCCTGAAGTAAGAATCTGAGTTTCTTTAGTAGACCACTGGAGGGTTTATGTGACGTTCCTACTCAGAAGCGGAGTCATTCAAGAATTATCCCAAGAGGTACTTCTTTGGATCTGTTACATAAGTAAGTCACCCAACAAAGCCTACAATCTTTTTCATGCTGTTTTTCTAAAAAAACAAAACAAAACTGGACAGTGGCTCTGATTTCTTTTGGGTTGAAAGAGAAGCTCTCCACATTCTAGAGACCCATCTAAATAGATATCTTCTTAAGAATTAGGAATTTTCTGATCCAAATTGTATGTTTCTAACAGCAACTCACTTCTCACACTTTGGTTATTCTTTTGAGTAGTAATCTTTCAGGACAGAAGGGCCCAATAGAACTCCAAAAACATTGTCCAATCCCTACATAAATGTTCTGAATATTGCTATTTATATGGTCATGATCAATTTCGGAGAATTTGTTTTTAGTACCTGCTACATTCATGTACATTTAATCATCTGCATTTAACACACACACAAACACAATTAAATTTATTTTTAATTTTCCCCCCACCAAAACTCATTAACAAAATTATTTACTTCATTTCTATGCATTTCTATGTACTACTAAAAAGCATTTTTATGGGTGAACTGTGCTGAAAAATGTAAAGAAATGCAAACTCTGACATTTAATTAGTTCCAATCCACACACGTGGTACCACAGTGCATTTGCATAATCGGTGGTGATATATAAGGTCACAATAAATGTAATATGTAACTGATAAGCAAAAACGGCAAAGATGCTATTAACTGAGATTTGGTGTTATGCCTATACATATTCATTCTTGGGATTAGTTGTGCCCAACAAGTTTGTTGCTATTATCACTTGAAACCTCAGAGAAATGCTACCTGGTTTTATCTAATGATTAGACATTTCCAGTTCATATGATGCATTCAAGGTGGATGACCATACTTGGTCATCCAAGCATTGCTAAGTGAGGGCAATTGTGCAGGTGACATGGAAGTTATTTGCACCTGAATAATTTCATACTGCTGAAAAAGTTTCCAGGTGGCAATCACAATGCACAGAAATGGGTAATAATATGCTTTTATGGTTAAGTGACCTAGCTATATATTATTTATATAGCAGAAAACAAACAAATCATTAAATACCAAGGATTTTTACATCCCTGAATGAGAATAAATAATAGTTACAGTATAAAGAAGCATGGTGTGTTGGATCCCTGTATTAATGCTTGATTACAGGTCATGCTCAAGAGCAGGGGTATCAAACTGCTGGCCCACATGCCGGTTGCATCATACAGAGGCCGCACCCACCCCAGCTCCAAAAAAGTCACGACATATTGCGACACGTCTCATGATGTGGTTAGTTTGACACCTGTGCTCAAGAGGTAGTTATCAGCTTACGACCCTAACTGAGCCCAAAATTTTCACTACTAAGCAAAAGAGGTAGTTATCAGCTTACGACCCTGAGCCCAAAATTTTCACTACTAAGCAAAACATTTGTTAAGTGAGCATTGCCCCATTTTACAAGCTTTCTTGCCACAGATGGTAAGCTCAATTGCTGCAGTTGTTAAGTTAATAACATGGTGGTTAAGTGAATCTGGCTTCCCCATTGACTTTGTTTGTCAGGAAAAAAAAGTGATCACATGACCTGGACCATCACAACTGTCAAAAATATGAACCAGTTGCTAAGTATCTGATTTTTTGATTATGTGACCATCAGGACACTGCAACGTTCATAAGTGTAAAAAACAGCCATAAATCACTTTTTTCAGTGCTGTTATGACTTTGAATGATCACTAAATGAATAGTTGTAAGTCGAGGACTGCCTGTATCCCCAAAGTCATCAGATAAAGTTTCTTAGTGCATCACCCATACCAGTTACGTTGGTCTCAAGAAGTCCAGAATCTGGATCCAATTTCAAACACCCATTGGAAATTTTTGAGTACCCAACACACAGTTTTTGACCTTTTGTTTCCTTTTTACCACCAATGGGTTACATAGGGACTCCTTACTTTCCATTAATCTCACCAAAATCAAGAAAAAAATCATCATGAAATTGAACTCAAGTGCTGGTAGATGACATTTTAACCAGAAACAAATGAAAAGCTCCGAAATTTCTTGTTCAGCACTCAGCTAGTAGAAAATGCAAATGGAAAGGAAACATCAGCATAACAGCAGGGTGTTGGATAATGAGGCAGAGCTTTAGCTACTCTGTCTTCCCAGACAGATCCATTTGGTGGATAGATCATTCCTGTAAATAACAAATATTTGTAACTATGGAGATATAGCCAATGACATTATTGAAAGCTTATAATGTACCAGGGTATTTTAATATTTTTTTTAAAAAAATATATAACTCAAGCTATAGTTTGGGATGCTTGAGGAATTTCATTTTTGTGAATTCACATGCCAACTGTTAAGGCTGGCGCTAGTTGCACTGATTTTTTTGGGGTGGGGAGGAGGTGATTTTGAGTCATGGTTGACTTCTGGCAATGGAGCTAGACTAGATATTCAGACTGAAATTGCTGTACTTTTTAGCTATACTGTAATAGCTTAATAGAGTTCTTTTAATTGAAATCAGGAATTTAAAAAATCCTGATTTGAATTCTGTGAAAATAATGCCTTTTAACATTAATATGTGATTTATAGACATTAGTAGCAATAGCACAGACTTCTATACTGCTTCATAGTGTTTTACAGCACTCTCTAAGAGGTTTACAGAGTCAGCATATTGGCCCCAATGGATCTTCATTCTACTGATCTCAGTAGCTGAGTCAACTTTAAGCAGTCCAGATCGAACTCCTAGCTATGGGCAGAATCAATCTGCAATACTGCATTCTAATCACTATGCCACTATTAACTATATTATATATTTTATATGCAGCCCAAGATAATTTGTCTTTGTTCAATGGGGCCCAGGCAAGCCAAAGGTTTGAATACCCATGTGTGCTGGACCAGTATATGTTCAGTTGCTCCATTTTATATCTAGTTTAGGAATTAAAAACTATGTTAGTGTATTCAGCATTTACAGGGTTAAATGTTATTTCCTTATGGGAATTGTAGTCTAACTGTTTAGCGAATACCATGCTTACTTAGTTAAATGGGTGGAGTTTTAAGTTTTATGGTAGGACTTCCTGCCTTTGTTTTTGTACTATCTCTCTGGAATGAACCCTGGTGTAGCTGGGGATCTCGCTCCATCTTCAACATGTAGCTTTGCATAGGACAGAAAGATCATTATTTTTTCACCTGATGAGATGGACTTCAAATTACACTCTTGCATTCTGAATGGACCAGTCCTGTAACCGTGAGTTATTGACATTGGAAGCATGAAATAAAAGTAGTTTGTTTATTCCATTTCATTTGAGTTTATGCTGGCTGTTTCAAGAGGGATTAGCATTTACATCTTTTTTTTGAAACAGAACACCATGTTCTAGATCACTGATTGCGAACCTTTTAGAGACTGAGTGCCCAAACTGCAACCTAAAACCCACTTATGTATTGTCGGTTGCCGGGTGGGTGTGGCCCATTGGGTGGGTGTGGCCATTGGGCGGGTGTGGCCCATTGGGTGGGCGTGGCCCATTGGGTGGGCATGGCCCATTGGGTGGGCATGGCTGCGGTGGTAACGACAGACTGGGTGGGACTAAAAAGTTCAATCAATCAATTCCAACTTTCTGAGATCTTTTTTTCCCACACAAGAAGTTGAAATTGATTGATTGATTGATTGATTGAACCTTTTTTTTTGCACATGGCGGTGGAGACCTAAAGCGCAAAGTTTTATAAAACCCAGCTGAAGGCCTAGGACTGGGGCGATGGCGCATGTGCCTAGAGAGAGGGCTCTGTTGGCCACCTATGGCACACGTGCCATAGGTTTGCCACCACGGTTCTAGATTATTGGTATATTGGATGGCTAGGCTGGGAGTGTAAGTTTGGCAAAAGGGTAGCAAATTTCTCCAATTCATATTCAAGTGTCTGCTTCCTTAGGATCACTATTTAATGTACTGGTGGTTCAAGCACACATATTTCTCTCCATTGAACAATATACTTTATTGGAATCAGCCTCTCCCCACTTATTCATCAGAACTTTGATTTGAGAAATATTTCCTCCTTTGTTGAAGATGGAGAAGTGCATAAATTGGACCTCCAAAATATCTGCTTATGCCTGAAGCCTCCAGCTTGCATGATGTGCTTTCCATGGAAAAGGCAAACTTAAACTATGCAGACACGCACTTCCACTGTGTACATCGACGAACGTGTTCTATGTCTTATTTCATAAGCTGGCAAGTGAATAAAAGAAGATAAAACACAATATTTTTTTAAAAAAAATTGAACCAAGAATCTGGAGAAATAAATAATTTTCTTTTTGGACTAACAGTTATCATGGTTTGACTATCTGTTAAATTGATGACATTAAAGTTTGAAAGACACCACTTTTCCATATTCCCACTCTCCTACTTGACAGAATCAAGCAAAGATGGGGAAAAGATGGGAGAAGAGTGAATTTATTTCAACAAGAAAATAGACTAGCCATCAATCAAAGGATATCTGCCATTCCCTCCTTAGGGTAAACTTGATGTGGTTCTGTTATATCTCATTTCAATAAGGGCCTAGCACAAAGCAGAGCTAAAAGGAGCCCTAGAGAAATGTGAGAAAGAGAGAGAGATTTAATCAGATTTACTGACAAAGTTAATCTATATTTTCTATGAAAGAGACATCTTCAGGGTTATGGTTTTCAGTGTTGAACAAGAATTCTAGAAAGTTTAGAGAGCTGAACTAAGTCAAAATTGATTTTTCTCTGTTTACTGTATTCCCCAGGTGAAAACTTAATGAACCAAAGCTAAGGCATAAAAAAGGCAAGTTACTTAGAGAGCTATGATAAAAATATCATACAGGTAGATCTCACTCAATACTTTTATCTATCACAGTAGGTGCTTTGGTAACTATACAGGTAGGGATGATGAAAAGGTAGAAAAAATCATGTTGCTGCTATTATAGTTGGTTTCTAAGAATGGGCAAAATCCAAGGAGGTCTGCCATTGGCAGTTTTATTCCCCTACACATAATCTATAGACTTCTATAGAACAATTCCACTGTTGATTAGTAATTTCCTCAGCTACATGCAGACTCCTATTATTCATTTACTTGAGCTTAAGGTTGATATGGCAATCATTTTTTGTTCAGGGTTATACTACATCAAAGACCTAAATTCTTATATATTCTGTTTTCAGTTTCAAATTAAAACTGAATAAGGAAGAAAATATGATAAGTTAAGCATGCCTTCCAACACTCTACATGGAGCCTATGCCATTTGATCATTATTCTATGGCAAGCAAATTGGGCCAGGAGGAGATAATCTTCTAATGTACAGGCCAAGCAAAGAATGGTACATAGGCGACCTTGATGGAAAAGGCAAAGCAGAGAAGGATCCAGCACTCGGAACTGTAGACTCCCAAAATATCTCCAGGCTGGAATAAGGCAATGGCAAACTACTTCCATATTGCTGCTAAGGACATTACATGAATGAAGAAGGGTATCAACAAGTCAAATGATGGCCACAATGGTGTGGTTGAGGCTCTATTCATTTTTATGTGCATTGCACATCAAAACCAGGAAGAGCTTTCATTACACAATCATGACCTCCATATAGCTGGTGGCTGCTGTTGTTGTTTACTGTACCCTTTTATTCTTCTATAGTCGGCAGTTCCTCCTTTTTCCAATATTGACCTATTAAGAGTCTTGCTGCTGTAATTAAATTCAACATCAACTTAATGTCCACAACAGTAGCATCTGTAATTATGCCCAGCAAAAACAATTGCGGACAAAACTTTATCCTTTGCTTAAAGATCTTCTGCATATTCCACCAAATTTTTATCCAAAAAGCCTTAACCTTTTTGCAGGTCCACCATATATGAAAATACGTTGCATCTTCACCACCACATCTCCAACATTTAGGTTGATAATTCGGATACATACTTGCAAGCTTTTTAGGATCTAAATGCCATCTATAAAACATTTTATAAAAGTTCTCTCTTAGGTTTTGGGCTTGCGTGAATTTTACGTTCCTCACCCAGATCTTTTCCCAAGTATCCATTGTAATAACTTCTTGGATATTCTGGGCCCATTTTATCATACAGTCTTTAACAAGTTCTGTTTCTGAGTCAATTTCTATCAATGCAAGATAAATCCGTTTAATATGTGCTGGACCCTGATTTCTAATTTGCTTTATCAAATTTTCATCAGTCATTGAGAAACCAATTTTCTGATCTTCTTTTCACCTGGCACGTAATTGAGTATATTGGAACCAGGTTTGAACAATCTTCTCATCTCGCAAAAGATTGTACGGCTTCAAACACCAGACGTTCCTTTCCAAACTTAAGATCTCCTTATACGTAGTCACATCATGTTTGAAGCCTACATTTATGTTTTCTATTGCATGTTTCGGGATTGCCCACAACGGCATCTTGCAGTCTAACTTATGTCTATACTTCTTCCAAACTCTCAACAATGCCTGTCTTAAAATATGCACTTTAAATACATTATCTACCTTCTTATCATACAACAAATATGCATGCCAGCCAAATAACAAGTCGTGGCCCTCAAGATTTAATAATCTCCTTTGTGTCAAATTAATCCAATCACTTATTCCTGACAATGCAGCAGCTTCATAATATAATTTAAGATTAGGCATTTTAAGACCACCTCTTTCACGAGTATCCTGCATAATCTTAAGTTTAATTTGTGGCCTTTTCCCTGCCCACACAAATTTATTGATACCCCGTTGCCATTCTTCCAAATTAGAATCTTTTTTTAAGAATCGGTATCATTTGGAATAAAAATAAAAATTTAGGCAGGACATTCATTTTCACTGCTGCAATTCTTCCCAGTAAAGACAATTGCAATTTTTCCCAACTCTCCAATTCTTTTTGAATTTTTCCCCATAACTTTTCATAATTATTTTTATATAACTTTGCATTTGAGGGTGACAGATACACCCCCAAATATTTAACCCTTTTAACAATCTCAAATCCAGTTAATCCTTCTAAAAGGGCCTTTTGCGGTATTGTCATATTTTGGGCCAAAATTTTTGTTTTTTGTACATTAACCTTAAATCCAGAAACCTTCCCATATTGCATTATTATCTCCATCAGGTCCACAACAGAGCTTTCTGGCTGAGTCACCGTAACAACCAGATCGTCTGCAAACGCCCTCAATCTATAATCCTGATCTCTAATTTGAATACCCTTAATTTTTTCCGAGTTCCATATTTTTATCAATAATATCTCCAATGTTAAAACAAATAATAAAGGTGATAACGGACACCCTTGACTTGTGCCCTTCTCAATATTGCATACTTCAGTCAGACTATTGTTAACTATTATTCGGGCAGTTTGTTTTTGATATAATGCCCTAATTGGTTGTAAAAATTTATCCCCAAAATTCATTTTATCTAAAACTTTCATCAAAAATTGCCAATTCAATTGATCAAAAGCTTTTTCAGCATCTAAAAAAATTAGCGCCGCAGGGATCTGGTTGTTCCTTTCCAAAAACTCCACCACATCAACTATATGCCTCACATTATTTTTCATTTGTCTACCACTAATAAACCCGGTTTGATCCCCATGAATCATCTGTTGCAAAACCCTCATCAATCTATTAGCTAATACCTTAGCAAATATCTTGTAGTCTGTATTTAAAAGTGATATTGGTCTGTAGTGTTTTACTTGAGTAGCATCTTGATCTTCCTTCGGAATCAAAGAAATAAAAGCAGTTCTCCAAGATGGAGGCACCTTTCCCCCCTTCTGAATTGTCTGAAACAATTCCCTTAATGGCTTTATCAGCTCCAATTGAAGATGTTTGTAGTAGACCGCAGTCAGACCATCCGTACCTGGCGCTTTATCCAACTTCAATTCCTTAATTGCTATAAAAATTTCTTCTTCTGTTATCAATTGATTAATCTCCTCCTTTTGTTCCTGTGTAAGAACTGGGATGCTAGCATTCTTCAAATATACATCAATATCTGTTTCATTAATCTTCTCCTTAACATATAGTTTAGAATAAAAATCCACAAAGGCTTCCTTGATAAGATCCTGTTGAAACACAACCTTTCCTTTGTATTCAATTTTATCTATGTTAGAGGCCCTTTGTTTTTTCCTTAACCTGTAAGCTAGCCACCTACCTGGTTTATTGGCATTGCAAAAAGTGTTATGCCTAGCAAACCGTAAGTTAGTTGCCACCTGATCCGCCATCAACTTATCAAATTGTCCTCTTAACAAGTTAATAACCTCTTTAATCTTCACATCCAATGGATTCAAAATTAGGGCCTTTTCTTTTTCCCTAATTTCATTCTCCAGTTCTTTCCTCCTAATTTCCATATTATGTCTGTATTTATTATTCATATATATTAACACCCCTCTCATATAAGCTTTGCTAGCATCCCAAACCATGTCCATAGAAGTATCCTTGTTCATATTAATTTCAAAAAAGTCTTTCATCTGCTTTTTGCATTCTTCCACATTTCTCTGATTTCTAAACAAATTCTCATTTACGCGCCAGGAGCGCCTATCTCTATTGTCCTTATTGATCTCTAACCAGACTGGGCTATGGTCAGATATAGTTCTTGCACAGATCTTTATCTTCTTAATCCTAGAAAAAAAATCATTAGTCAGTAATATAAAATGAATCCTAGAAAAATATTGGTGTCTATCAGAAAAAAAAGTATAATCCTTTTCATGTAAATGCGTTTCACACCAAATGTCTCGTAATTCCAGATCATCCTTCATTTCAAAAAAAGATTTAGTCAGTCTAGCATGACTCGGGGCATGTTTAAAAAAACCCGATTTGTCCAGCTGTACATCCAAGACACCATTCCAATCTCCCATAAAAATAAAAGATTTATAATCCAACTGGGTAATCTTTGTATGTAGTGAACTATAAAAGTCAGCTTGTTGTTGATTTGGAGCATACAGTCCAACTAAAAGCGTTTTTTTTGCCTTCTAACAGCAAATCTATCATAACATATCTTCCTTGCTTATCTACTTCAATTAGTTCCGCTGTCAGAGTATTCTTAACATAAATAACCACTCCATTTTTCTTATTCATTGCAGAAGCAATAAATTGCGTACCCAACCTTGAATTCAACAAGTACTTTTTGTCCATAACCCTAATATGCGTTTCTTGCAAGCAAATAACGTCAGTCTTAAATTGTTTTAAATATTGAAAAACTTTCTTTCTCTTCTGTGGTGAATTTAATCCATTAACATTCCAGGTTAGGAACTTAGTCGCCATTCTTGGCATCCCGAAGCTTCTGGAGCACATCTGCCAGGACCCCTGTAACTTCCTTAGGCCGCGCCCCTCCCACAGCTTCACTGTAAGTACGCTTTGGAGGTTCCATAACTTTCTGCTGATCTTGTTCTTGCTCTTGTCTCACTCGTCTTGAAGCGGCACACGTCATCCTCTGCTCTCCAGCAGCTGCCAATGAAACTGTAATTTGATCCCCTCCAGCACCATTCTCCTCTGTCTGTGTTCCATCAGCATCTTGAGGCTTTCCCTCGCCATATCCCTTTACAGCTTCCAGAAGTGATAGAGGGGTTGCTTTTAAAACTTTGCTGTAAAAATCACGTGCCTGAGTCACTGTAACCAGACGGTGTCTTTTACCTTCGTGCATCACCACCATCCCCACTGGGATCTCCCATCTAAACTTAATGTCACATTTCTTAAGTTCCTGTGCTAGGAAGGCAAAATCTTTCCTTCTCCTTAAAATCTTTGGAGGAATCTCTTTTAAAACCAGAACTTCTTGCTCAGCAACCGCAAACTTAGTATCATAAGCAACTTGAATAACTTCATCCCTAATTGCTCTCTTTGTAAAGTAAACCACCACATCTCTAGGTAACTTCCTCTGCCTTGCAATCCAGGAGTTCACACGAAAGATTTTATCTATACTTCCCTCAATCTCAGCTGCTGATTGGCCCAGTATCACTTCCAAAGCCTCGGAGATCAGCTGCTTTAAATCTTCTTTAGGATTCTCTTTTAAGCCCCTGATTCTGATAGCAAACTCCATCTGATGGTACTGGACCAGACTCAAGTCTCCATCCATTTTATCCCTTATATTTTCATTCTCTAATACTTTTACTTCTAATATAGAGTTCTTTTGACTAAGATCCTCCACTTTTTCATCCAAGCTTTGCACACATACAGCCACATTTTCAATTGTAGACAAGATGTCTGCCCTCATTGCTTTAAACTTCTCTTCTAACTTCTCTTCCATTTTCTCCTCCAGTTTCTCCTCCAGCTTTTCCATCATATCTGACATTAATTGTGTTTGCTTTTCAAAGGCATCCTGTAAATCTTTAAGAGTCAGTGCCAGAGCAGGTGCGGGAGGGAGCAAAGCTTGCAACGAAGTCTGTTGCACCGGGGAAGCCCCCGCACTCCGAAGAACTTTAGAGGCTTTCGTCGCCATCTTCCCCCACTTTCACTTGTTGCGCACTTTCACTTTTAATCCATAAAATCCATTGAGCTAGAGAGTAAAGATAAAAGTCCACTTCACCTTGACCTCCTGTACCGCTCTGCCTGCGTCTTGATACTCAAGAGTCTTTCCTTCTGGCAGGGGTGGTTGCTAACGCTTGGCTCTGCTCCAAAAATCACAGAGCAGAGACGCTGCACAGCCCGGAGCAAACCCAGGCTTCGGGGGGGCTCAATCCTTCAGCCGCCCAAACTTAAAGCTCAGGCAGCCCCGGAGAGCTCAACCCCTACCTGGGGCCTCACCCCCTCCTCTTCTCCCAGGGAGGGGGCTTCCAAATCACCAAAACAGCTGATCGGCGCTGTTTTTCAGTGATTCAACAAAGCTGCGGAGCGGACAGCCCAGAGATGGCTGTCTTCAGCGTCGCATCACCACCGGAAGTCCCACTCGGCCAATATATTGACAGCATCATGTGTGCTGCTCAGATTTGTTGTGTAGAGCTGGGTATCATCAGCATGCTGCTGATGCTAAACCCAGAAGTGAAGCATGACCTCAACAATGGTTTCATGTAGCTCTTGAATAGGAGAGGAAACAGGATCGAGCTCTGAAGCAACCCTCATGTGAGGGACCACAGACACAATCTCTCTCCCCATCCTGTCAACACTGACTGGAACCAACCACTAAAGAAAGAGGTGAACCACTGCAGCACAGAGCTTCCCACTCCCAAGTTTCATGATTTAGGCCAGCACCTTAACCACTACACCAAATTGACTTTCCATAGAGGCCTCTTCCTGAGAAAGTGATATTTAATGGAACTCCTTTTGGATAAATGGGTGAAGAAGTACAAACTTAATTTTGGAATGAAGCCCTGGATACATTCAAATGTCTTGGCTTTCAATGTTCATCAGTCCCAAAGGAGCCTGACCTAGAGCAAGGGATCCCAGAACCTATCAACCAAAGCATCTGGAGATGACGATTTGATTATCACCACAGCTAAATAAATGATCTCAGTGCACAAAAAATGTACTTTCTAGGAAGTAAACTACCATTGCATGTAGTTCTGAGTAAGAAAGTGCAGGTTGGAAGCTTCACGTGCCTATATCTGCTTTATTTTTCACATGTGAACAATGAGATTTTGTTTGGTTTCAGGAGGTTTTATTTTCCAAAACCATTTTCCAGTAAAGGCATATGTTTCAACCAATTGGCACCCAAAAGCTTTCTAATGCTGCTTCCTATTATATGGATGTTATTGGAATGTAGGAATACTTTAATCATCTCAAACTGAACGACTACCAACAGTGTATTTTATTGACTGTTAAACAGCTTCTGTTTAGATGAAATGCTACACACATCAATATTTTCAAAGGAGGGTTTATAGGTATTTGTTCTTTCTGTAGCACCCATTGTGCAGCCACAATGATTAGTCAAATAAATATTCTATAAATTGTCCAATTGATGTTCGCTGAAATAACATCCATGAAACCCACAAGAAGATTCTCACTGATGTAGGGGAAGATGAAGTCAGAAGAAATGAAACAGACATTTTCATTTCATGCTACCATGTTGATATAGAAGAATGTCTTCAATACATTTTTAAGCAAATAAATTATGGCCACACCATGCAACTCCTTTAAATAGCATCCTACTTTGTGTAAATAACAGATTTGCTTTTTAGGAGTCTTTTATTTTGATAGACCTACAAAATAATTGAGATTCAATACCAATGCTATTGTGTAACAGGTCTGGTGATAACATCCCCAACCGGGGGAAAAAAGTGAAAAGTTGCACTTTGCACCATAGTAAGCCCCTCCTGCTTCCTTCTAATCATGTCACTCAAGAGTAAACATAGTCTCCCATGCACAAAAACATAACAATACATAAATACTACACAAGAGAAACTTGTGTACTACACAAGTTGTGTACTACACACACATACACACACACACACACACACACACAGAGAGAGAGAGAGAGAGAGAGAGAGAGAGAGAGAGAGAGAGAGAGAGAGAGAGAGAGAGAGAGAGAGAGAGAGAGAGAGAGAGAGAGACTTATAAATGGAACACAACATTTATTTCATTACTCAGAAGAAAGAAAAAGGTCTCCTCTGGGACGCTTCTGGGAAGGAGGGTAGAAAAACTGCAAGCAGCTGATGCTTTCTCTACCTTGGTTAGTTATCTAATTGGAAGACAAATTGCTCTATCTCTTTAGCAGGGGAAGGAGCCAGCATGCAAAATTCCAGTATTCTTCTTTTCTGCATTCCCATCCCAACCCCTAGCAACTGCCTGGCAGATGTGTTGTGGAGCTAACACTTTCTTTTCTTTCTCTTTTGTGAGGAGTGGAGAAAATGTTTGTTGCTCCAGCATTGCTTTTCTCTCTTCTCCCACAGGCAGCGATCTGTTTATCCCAGGGGTGTCAAACTTGCAACGTCGCGTGTCACGACATATCATGACTTTTTCTCCATTGCCAGCAATGGGTTGGGCATGGTTTTGGCATGACGCATGCAGCCCATGGGCCGGCAGTTTGACACCCCGGTTCATACTGTCATTCTGATGCTTGAAATGTATCTATACTGCACCAATCACAGCAGCCATGAGCAGCCATGGGAGAGCCCTTGGTTCTAAAATTGCTTGCATGCTCTTCTTTCACCATCTCAGGTTGCAAGAGGCTTTTAAATATAAGACAAATGGCTCAAATCTCCTTTTCTCTTTCTCTTTCTTTTTCTATTTCCTTCCTTTCCAAAGCATCAGATAAAAAAGCCTTGGTGGAGCAGTGGGCTAATGCCTCCTTAAGTAACACCAGCTGCCTGCAATTAGTGCAGGTTCGCATCCCACCAGGCTCAAGGTTGACTCAGCCTTCCATCCTTCCGAGGTAGGTAAAATGAGGACCCAGATTGTTGGGGGCAATAAGCTGACTTTGTAATAATGCCGCTTGGGTGTGTGTGTGAAAGCCCTAATAAGCAGGCATATACATAGAATGAAGGCTACTGCTAAGCTTGTAAGCCGCCCTGAGTCTTCGGAGAAGGGCGGGATATAAATGGAATTAAAATAAATACGTAAATAAAATAAATAAATACTCACAATAGGTTGTGGAGATAGAGGGATGAAGTTGCTTGCTGGCAACCTATCTTATTCCCTTTTTTTTTGCATATAGTGGCCAAAAGTGGGGGGGGGTGAATTGTTGTTTGTGGAATTGCAGTTGTTTGGGGCTGAATCTCCCCCTATCTTTTTTTTTTATTGATCAGTTGTGGAAAAATTCTGACAGATTTCAGGGATTCCCTTTTAAGGGTTCCCTGAATTTTGATGTCAACTGAAATGGCAGAGACTGCAAACTGGTAGAACTGAGGAGTGGAAATGATGGTGTGTTTTTCTTCCTAAAACTGAGGATGAAATTAAATTGTACTGCCGGCATTTGTTCTTTGGGGCCAGATGTGACAGGTGTTCTCTTGATGAACTGTGAAAAATGGGCTTGGGTGCTGCCAATGTCTAACACAGATTTTTGCACCTTTGTGATATCCTTAGGTGGCTCTTTAAAAACTGGTCTCTGAAAAAAGTCTGAATGTCTAGTTGGTTCATACAGAAAAGGGTGGACTGGCAATTAACCACCAAGCTGGGATACATCTTAATTAAACAAATACAAGAAAAAAGATGACCAAATTGTTGAATTACACATAGATGTAGCACATATATGTCAACACACACACACACACACACACACACACACACACACACACTATTTGCTGCTGGTTTTTGTATTGAATTTAATTCAAAAATAAACACCCCAATCTGCCTCATTCAGTCATCTTTTAATTCTGCTATCTCAATCCTCATATGCTCTATATATATCCTAGATAATTCATAACAGATGCTAATTGCTCCATGGCTGAAATCTGGGAATGTTTTACTTTTTAGAAAATGGTTTAACTGACATCAGTGAAATATCTGAGGGTATACCATTTAATGATTTTTTTTAAAAAAAGATATTGTCTTACACTGCTAAAATAATATCTGGAGTGTGTTTCTCTTTTAAGCTATTTGAATGCAAAAATATTAATGTTACTGTACTTGTTTGACTGACAATACTTATTATTTATAGTCCTTTTCAACACACACTTTCCTAGTATGTGGGATTAACCTTCTAGATATAGTCCACTGATTTTAATGGAGCTGGGACCGAGCACAGATCCACAAAATACTGGAGGTTATATTGCTGTGGGTTAAGGGTATAGCTTCAGTACAAGGCTTATGAATTTAATTATTTTTAATAAGCAAAATCTCATTGTAGAAAATGAGACCTTTGTTCAACTTCACCCCAAGCAATTTTGTATTATAAAATTAATTCCCTCAAGAAAACATTGTAGAAAATAAAAAAGTTGATACATTTTTCTTTATCATAAATGAATGTAGCCTAAAAAGCTTCTCTTTCTTTACAATCCTTAAATTAAAAAAAAAAACAGTTTAGTATTACTTCTTCAAAAAGAAGGTTGTTATTATGTTCTCCCTGCTAAACATTCAGGCTTGAGACTAAGTAAACAATGGCTTCCCAAGACTTCCTTATGTAAGCATATGTTGGCAATAGTGGCGAATATCTGTAGCTCATGTGTAGGATGAGAGTGAAGATTCATTTTCCGAGCTTGTGGGTTGGTTTCTGAACATTTCGTGACCAGGCTAGGTAACATCTTCAGCAGAGTTTAGGGAATGTCAATGTCAGTGTTCTGTTTATAAGGGCTTCAGGTGTGGTTGTGTCAAATGAGGATCTTGTGATGGGTCAGGTATGAGTCATCAGTGAGAGGTTTGTGATGAGTTTTGAAATAGGGAGGTTACATCAGGTCAGGATTATTGGGAGGTGAACTGCTGGTGGGAGGGGGATGGGGGGCATGTGTTGGTTGGTTGAGGGTTGGTGCTGTCTCTGGCTGGCTGTGTAGTTGAGTTGGATTCTGAGGGTTTCGTAGGCTGCTTGTAGGTCAATGTGTCTGTTGATGGAATTGCTTGTGGAGTGCCAGCCTTCGATGAACTCATGAGCATGGCAGTTGGTAGTGTGGGTGATGACATAGATGTTTTTAGTGTTGCTCCAATTGAACTGGTGTTGTTTGGTGTCAGTGTGGGTAGAGATTAAGGATTTGGGATCATGATGTTTGACTGCCAGGCAGTGTTCGTGGATCTTGGTTTTTAATTGACATGATGTTTGTCCCATGTAGAATTAGTTGCAGTCATTACAGTTGATTTTGTAGATTACATTGTTTCTTTCATCCTTTTGCATCTTGTCTTTGGTTTTGGATAATTCCTGAAGGAGTGTGGCTGTGGGTTTGTGGGTTATTGCTATTCCTAGGGGTTGGAGAATTCTGGTTGGAGAAGAGTTCAGAATGAAGATGGATGATTTTCTGCCCCTGTGTTTCTTCTCATATAACAAAGTAAACTGAGAGAGTAACAGATCTCTGTCAACTCATTAGGTTGGGACCTGACAACCAAAATCTGAAAAAATACAAACATGCTATTTAAAATGTTCTTTAGTTATGTACAGATTTGAATGACTTCAAAAATCTTCTGATCAACCCTTCCTGATCACTGCTAGAATCCATTACTACAGCATACAGATCCAGTTTGAACACCTATGGTCCACCACCTCATGAATTAGTCTGTCCATTGTCACACAACTCTATCACTTAGGTTTTTTTTTCTGATTTCCAGCCAGCTTATAATTTAAGCTTATTGTCTCTTGTACTGTGGCCTAGAGTTATCTGAACAGTCCTATACCATTTTCTACATGTCCACCTTCAGATACATGTCCACCTTCAGATAAGTCTTGGGATACTCTATCCCAAGACTTAGGAGAAAACCCAAGTTTTCAAAATCACTGAAATTGAGATACACTGGTATATATGATTTGGGGTGATAGTACCAAATTATTTGAGGCTAATCAAGAGAGCTGGAACTGAAATTATTATTTCAGTCCCCACATTTTAAAAAAGATACAAAGTGGAGACCTTTGCCTGATGGGTTGATGTGTACTTGCCTGATATGTAGTTATTAAAACATTTGTCAATGAAAAAAACAGATGACATAACTCAGTGCATAATGTGGTGTGCACAGGAATTTTTGCTTATGGAATAAAGTAGCCAAAGGAATAAAAAGGAACCTTTTGTGGGCCTGTGGAAAAGATAATTTATTAGTTTAGTTTGCAATAAAATATACATGGGATATAATAATATTTCAGAAGTATTCAAAACTTCAAAACCATTTTCCCAGGCCTGAAATTCCCTGGGAAATGAACATGTATTATGATTTGTTGGTCTCTAGAAAAATATTAGATTTTATAGTCCTGAAAATGAGACTCAAGATTTCCTCCAGTAATAATTGATTAGGGAAAGGATGAACACTTCTTTAAATGTTTGTATAGTTTTTTTTTTAAGTCTATGTGACATTGGGTAAAAAGTCATGATTTATAAATATACACCTATCATTTAAAGACTCCAAAGTGAAAATAATGTATAATTGAGTTTCAAAACTAGGTGTAAAAATATTTAATTGAAAGAAGGGGAAATATTTGTGATGAGGGAATATGGGGAAAGGATGACTTATTCATTAGGTGCAATTTGGGTGAAAATGTCAGTGTAGTCCCTAGTGCAATATCTGTCTTGCAAAAGTGGTCTGTGAACATGTGATATGAACTAGAGAATTTCATCTCATACACATGACAGATCTACAGTGGCATTTTCTAATCTCAGTACAAGGCACATGGCAATAGGATACTATTCTAAAAATATTCTCTGCACATTGTTCAAAGGTATATTTTTTGCCAAGCTCGATTCAAACTTCATATTCCCAGTTTGAATAGTTTCTGGACAGTTTTTGGTTCTGTTATCTGTCCTACAGTCGGTTATGATCTATTCAAATATATACTTTATCATTTTCAATATCCTCATCATAAGGTAATCAATATACCTGGTAGATAAATAGGTGAGATCAGATTTGCACGTTTGTTTTGGGTATCACTGTTTTAAAGTTTATGCACAGGAAAGAAAATGTGGTGCTGCTTTTTGTTTAGTTTTCTCATTGATTCATTACAATTCTCTCACATTTTAGATATACAGAACCTAAAATTGTAGAGCCTATTGTTGTACATTTTCCAGTCTTATTCAACAGTAAGTCTTACTGAGCCTGTAGACTTTTATTCTCTAGAATAGCTGAATGAACAATTCTTTTCCTCTCATTTTATTGTATTTATATGCACACTATGCCAGTAAACTAAAATTTTCAACGGATATATTTCCTTCTATCTAACCTGGGGTCTGTAGTCAACAGAAAACAGTTCTTGATGTTGTGATTAAAGGCACTGGGCTAGAAATTAAAAGATTGTAAGTTCTAGCCTTGTCTGCTGCATGAAGCTACTAAAGTGGCTTTGGATCAATCACACTCTCCCAAGGCAATGGCAATTTATTTCCATAAACCTTGCCAAGAAAACTGCCCTTAGATCCATATGGCATCATTTCACCAACAATTGAGAAGAAAATTACTGGTTTTAGTCCATGGTTGTTTTTTAATGACAAAATTATGATTAGAATAATCTCTATACAGTAAACCATTCCCTCCAAATTCTTTATTTTTGGGGAGGCGGGGGCAGGGGGGAAAGTTCCTCTACCCAAACTTTTAAACAGTGAAAAAAAAGCTAACAATATCCAATCTAGAAGGAGAGGCATGCTGTGGATTCCATTGGCTAAGGAGTGTCAGCTGGTGGGATCCAGAAGGTTAATTGTCCTCTGGAGCATCATCTATCTAGAGATCAGGTTGACCTCAAACCTGCTAGTCTTCTGTAAGGCCTTGAAGACCCTTTTCTGTGCTTGAGCCTGGGGTTCAGGGTGTATGACTGAACTTGCCTCCTCTTTGGGTTAAGAGTTGCTTTTATGACTTTTCCAACAGTTGTGTATATTCTTGTTTTATTTTTGGTGTATGTATAGGGTTTTTTAAAATTTATTTTAAAATAAATTTTAGTCACGCACGGTACTTGACTTAGGTGCTCATCTCAATCGATTAAATAAAGAAATAAATCAATAACAAACATCTCAGCATCATGCTTACAGAGTTACATGCACACCCATACCCACATAGCTTAAAGTTCATTAAAGAAATGAAACTGCCTGGAGAAAAAGAAGTTTCTGGCCTCACCGGGAAATACAGGTGCTTCCATATCTCCAACTAAGCCCCCAATTCACCTCCTAAGAAATGCCAAAGATCTTGTTCTCCAGATGAAAAGACATATCCTTTATGTTGAACAGCTGGCAAGCTACAGATGGGGAGCCAAAACATGGCAGAGATCTCCTGACATTAGTCTTGACATTAATTCTGCATGCCAGTGAGACCTCTAAGATAATACACAGTATGGAAAAGGCAGTTATAAGAATCAGTCTGAGGTAGACCCAGCTACACTAATAGATGCTCCTGTTTAGGAATATTTTTTTTGTTCCTTTGTCAGTATAGAATTGTCATTAAGTTTGTACATAAAGAAAATAGTTTATGAGGCAGGCTTATTCTCAGCTTTCCTGTGTACTATAAATGGCTACTCAGAAAACTTTATAGCTGTTATACCATAGCACTGTGCTATAACAAGTCCCTTTTCTAGTTAAAGTGGCTGGTGGGTAATACACCAGAAATGTCTTCAAATGCACGGTACTCTGTTCACCAAGGCAGTTAACAGAAACCCTAATTTCAGTAAATTTCTATTCATGAAAAATGAAAAAAAACCCAGCTGAATACACAGAATGAACTGAAATTATTCACAAAGGCCCCAGATGTGTGCTTCTTTGCTAAAACCTCTAATAGAAACCTTAATTTTCACAAATTTTCATTATTCATGTGAAGAAATTCCTAATACTCAGGCTTCCCTCCACGCTCTTTACTGTGAAAATAGCAACAATTTCTCAGTTGTAAAATATAAGGAGAGCTCAGAAATACTTTGACAATAATCATGTTTGGATGCATACTTTTTTACAAAGGTAAACTGAAAAAGATTGGGTTAAAATAATTTTTTTTTTAAAAAAAGACATCAGAAGAAAATATTAAAAGAGCAAACCTGTGTTCCAGAAACAATAATAGTTGCAGAGATGAATATCAGAAATGGCATTTGTTGTTGTTAGTTGTGAAGTCATGTCCGACCCATCACGACCCCATGGACAACGTTCCTCCAAGAAATGGCATAATGCAAATCAAATTACTAATTCAGTTTTCCTAGACAGAATTATCTCACATAAAAGAGCAACATCTAATACTGTGAAACATACATACCAGCAGATTTCTAATGAATCCATAGAGGAATATATATTGACAGCACAGTCTAGTTGTTTCTAACCCAGCAATCTCTTCATTTATTCCCAACAATCTGAGTGATTTTTGTCTTTTTAGTCATGTGAATTGACAATTCTAAGACTCAAAGTAGATAAAGCTGGAGGTTTGGGGAAGTTTTCATATTCTCACAGCTTTGTATTTCTCTTGAACTGAATCTCAAGTCTTCACAGGGCAGGATTACTTGTTTTTGACTTTTATTGGAACAACAGAGTCAAATTAGAAGAATAGTAACTTTTATTGGCAAGCTTTGCTACTTGGAAGCCAGGGCAAAAAAACAAACCTGAGGAAAAATTATATTACATATGGCAATTCAGAATGCTAACAATATGAAGAAGGGTACAGGTCATCCTCAACATACAGCCACAATTGAGCCCAAAATTTCTGTTGCTAAGTGAGACAGTTGTTAAGTTGGTTTCACCCCATTTTACAACCTTTCTTTCCACAGTTGTTAAATGAATCACTGCAGTTGTTAAATTAGTAACATGGTTGTTAAGTTGATTTTGCTAGTCAGAAGGTCACAAAAAGTGATTGCAAAACCCCAGGATACTGCAGCTCATAAATATGAGTCAGTTGTTAAGCATCTGAATTTCGATCATGTGATCATGGGGATGCTGCAACGATTGTAAGTCACTTTTTTCAGTGCTGTTATAACTTTGAACAATCACTATGTGTTGTAAGTCACAGATTATCTGCATTAGCGGAGGCATTCTGCTCAGGGAAGGGTAGTTTCTAGTCACATAAGTCATATAAAGCCCTGGTCATTGGGCTATGGCATAGGGGAAGGTGGTTTAGCAGATGACCAGGCTGAGCCCAAAGGAGGGGTCAAAGGCATCATGAGTCTTGAGTCCCTTTGCACACTCAAGAGATCTAAGTCCAGCCCACTTTGAATTCCTTCTATTCTTTTCTCCCTCCCAATTTCCCTTGGCAGCTAGTAGATCCAATTCTTGTAGAGAGATCAAGCTTACAATAAATCTTTATAGCCATTTGGACTGTCTGGTTTTCCTGCTGCTTGACAGGTGGGCTGCAAATATCATTGTGAGACCTTCATTAGCTTAATAATGGAGACAAAGAAAGAAGCCAGACGTGGTCCACCAGCAATATTCTTTATGAGAACATTCCAATTGCATGCATAAGGTAGCCGCTGGAGCGGGTCTTTCATGGACGTGCGAAATGTATGTGATAATCATCTTCTTTTAGAAAAGGCCAAAAAGGAAAGGTTATATGAATTTCACTCTGGATGAATGTTTTACACTAGGAATACTCAAAAGAATATTGAACCACATATCAACTGTTGGGAGAGAATCTTCCTTGGAGTGAATATCTGATTTGACTACAGGATGATTGAAATCAACAAAGACCACCTTTGCTTGTTAGCCCTCATTGTGGAAATATGATTATAGTTGTTTCCAGTGCTTTTTTCCTAAAAAGAAAAAAGGTGCCGGAACTCAGAGGTGCTGTCACTGGGAGCGATGCCGGTGTCTTGCTACGGTGTCACTGCCCATCCTTTGCACCCCTGCCCCTGCGGCTCGGAGCCACATGCCACAGGGATTCCCCTCCCCACAGCCGCTGTGAGGATTCCCCTCCCCACAGTTGCCACACTGCGGCCTGTGCTGAGCCCCCACCTGGAGCTGCTCCGAACCCCGACCCAGAGCTGTGTTCCTCATGGCAGTGGTCTCCAGCACCAAACAGGTGATAGCCTCTGGCACCGGCACTCATTCACTTACTGCCCCATCGCTTCCAAATGCAGTAAGTTGAGTGAGCAAGCAAGTGGCGTTTGGAAGCGTTTGGAAGTGATGGGGCAGTAAGTGAGTGAGTGAATGAGCAAATGGCATTTGGAAGCATCAGGGCAGTGAGTGAGTGTGTGAACAAGTGTGCACATTCAGCAAGTGTGATGTATTTGTGCTGGCATTTCTAGGCCTCTTTCCAACCACATCCAGAAAAATTTGCAACAAACATTCGAATTCTCAAGGCTATGTTTGGTATTTCCCAGCAATCTGTTACTGGAATGAAAAAGCAATCCCTGCTGCGTTACTGATCCCAGAGAAGCATTTGCATGTATGCAGGTATCCTTAGGGTGCCATAGTTATGGATGAGAAATATTGGTTGCAAAGTTGGCATTTCAGGATTTAATACAGATATTTTGGACTTATTTTTGTTTCTTTGCATGTCTGATGTTTTTCAAAAAGTCATATGCTACTGACTACGCTTATACACACATGTAACATATTTTGCTAGGATACATGACCACTGCTTGTCCAGAATGTGAAAAGTGAAAGATTGTGACTAAAGAAAATTTTAATGTATAGATAATACCACCAAAAATTATTTTAGCCTTTTTAATAAATGTTATTGATGTTAAGCTCACCATGGAAAACATCATATATTGTTATGTATATACTAGGTTAATTATTTAAAGACTGAAGTGCAACATAACTAGATTCTAAATAATCTATTTTTAAAAACACACAACAGTCCAAACAGTAAAAGTAAAGTCCGAATTAAGAATATTTCATTCTTAAGAATTGTTTAATTTAAAGTGGTTTAGTTGTAATAGATGGTTATAGATTTAAAATAGTTTTCAAGAGTATTTACAAAAGATACTATTTTTTTGTCTAGCATCAGCTAAATTAGACATATTACATTGAGAAAAATGTTTCTCATTTCTTTCCTGTTACCTTTATTGATTTCATTGCAGAGATGTTAACATAGGAAATAGATTATTTTGTTATCTAATTTTACCTTCCAAAAGACAGAAGCAGATGAAAAATGTGAGGTTCTTTCCTGTTGGCTTTTTTGAATTAGCTGTTTTAGATTCTAAAAGTTTAGTTTCTAAAGAAGTAACCTTGTAAATAATTTTAATGTCCTCCTCTAGTGCAGGGTAGGCAACCTTGGCTCTTTTATGACTCAAGGACTTCAACTCCCAGAATTCCTGAGCCAGCATGGCTCAGCTTGAAAACCTCTCTCTTTCCCCTCAGCGTGGCTGGCTCAGTATTTCTGGGAGTTGAAGTCCACGAGTCATAAAAAAGAGCCAAGATTTACCCCTCCAATAGGCTTTTGAAAGCCAATAGAGGGAGCTTTTTTTTGCACAAAAAAAAAAAGGTGCCGGAACGCCATTCTGAGCATTCTATGAGAAAAAAAAGCCCTGGTTGTTTCACTGTATGCTATTGTACTCTGCTGAGTCACCTCCATGCAGAGGGCTTCAAGGAAAACCTAATCAGCTTATTTGATAGCAACAAAATATTTATGGTGACAGAAAAAAATGAAATAATTTTAAGCCTTCACATTGTACATTCAAAACATATGTTGTAGACTATTTCTTCATCGTGAAATATTGTATGAAAGTGTCAAAAACATGTATTGAGAAACTGAGATTTCCATTAAAAAGCTGTCAGTTCCATATGTGCTTAAAATTAGAATACAAAATAAAATTGACACCATTCAGTAGACCTGTAACACAATCTGATTGCCTTGGAGTTTGTCCCATTTCTTTTTTTATGAGGTCCAGTAAAAAGCTACCTCAAAAAGAGCATTTTATAGAATGCCTACCTTTTGATTATATAATACCCATTTATGTATTTTGTTTTTAAAAACTGGATTGAAGTTGCACACTTCCAAAAGTGAAACCAGTATTCACAATCACAAAAATCTGGTACATTTCTGTAGTAAATTATGCATTTATACAGCAGTCTTTCTCAGCTGGCGCCCCTTGGATAAATCCCACAATTCCTGAGCCATTGCTGAAAATTCTGGGAATTGTATTCCCCATATAGTGATAGTTAAATACCACAATTTTTATGGCACATCCGTACAAGATTATCTTGGGGCTGTCAGTTAGTTAAAAGACAATTCTAGAGATCAGCTATAGAAAAATGCCATATTTATGGTGATTGCAATTTTATGACAAATTTTAGTCACTTTAATACCAGGTAAACAGGACGAACCATGTTCTCCCATTAAAAAGGAAACAAACTAGCACAAAAGCAATCATATTTTACTAATAACAGATATGATTTCTTGATCTGAGATCTAAACTGACATGAGATTCCCTAAATGAATATAAATGCTAACTGCCTGTCAAAATCCCCACTGTTCTTCAGAAAACCCTTAAAAAAAGAATGATTCTATTAATGTATTGTGGAAGAGAGGGAAGGAACAGATATAAAGTTGTTTCTGTATCTTAATATAAAATTAACCCCTTTACACTTTAAAACCAATTGTATGTAATAATGTAAGCCACTAAGGGGTCTCTGGAAATGGAGCAGCCTATAAACTGTAGTAGAAAACAAACAAACAAACAAACAAACAAACAAACATAAATAAATAAATAAATAAATAAATAAATAAATAAATAAATAAATAAATAAATAAATAAATAAGCAAGCAAGCAATTTTCCTTGGTTATTTTCACTTTTCCAAAATGTGTGCTGCAGTTCTAGAGTCAAAAGATGCACACTTAATTTCAATAATAGGGGAATGTGCACATAACGATATCCATAATGTACAAATATACATGGAGGGTGAACCTATGGGTATACATAACAAAATATAAACACTATTCTGAAAAAAGTTAAAATTAATCGTTTCTAAAACTGGAAAGTTTATTTCTGAATATTTCTCAATATATATTAATTTTATGAAGCAAAGAAGAAGTGCTTTTATATGAACAGGTTTATTGTATGATTCAGGGGGTCTTCAAAATTGGCCCTTTTGACTTGTGGACTTCAACTCCCAGAATTCCTCAGCCAGGCATGCTGGCTGACGAATTCTGGGAGTTGAAGTCCACAAGTTATAAAAGGGCCAAGTTTGAAGACCCCTGGTCTAATTTGTTTTTTGGGACAGATTTAACAGAATAACAAAATAGCAGAATTGGAAGGGACTTTGGAGGTCTTCTAGTCCAAAACCCTGCTCAGGCAGGAAACCCTATACCATTTCAGACAAATGGTTGTCCAATCTCTTCTTAAAAACTTCCAGTGTTGGAGCATTTAAATAGAAGTGATTTAAATTTTGTTTTAAAGTATTAACAGTTTTTTGTACCTTTGAGTCAAGGTTAACTGCTGGTGACTACCAGTGCAAGTCCCTGCAGTTTTCTTAGCAATGTTTTAGAAGTGGCTTGCTTCTTCTTAGGGTTGACAGATAGTGACTGGCTAAGGTCATCCAGCTAGCTTGATGCCTGAGTTGGGACTAAAAATGTTGATCTTCTAGTTTCTAGCCTTAACCACAGTACCAAACTAGCTCCCTTTTTGAATTATAGCACATATTTCCACCATTTTGCAACTGATTTATATTACACAATGAAACATTATTCTGACCTCACTGTGGCTTCTGGCAGATGCCTAGAAGTGGTCTGCTGAGTTTTTCAGAATCCAAGGATTGATCTCAAGACCTTTAACAAGCCATCTCAGTCAACTCTCAGAACTGAAGTCGACACGCTTTCCCTAACTTGCAGCTTGCAATCCTTCACATGGATTGAAATGAATTTAGTTGATCTTTGGAACAGATGTTCAAAATGAAGATCATGGCTGCTTCGCTCACTGCACAGAATGAAAACTCTGTTTCAGATGAATGGGGGTTAGGATGCATGACCTCTGAGGTCTCTTCCAACTTTATGATTCTATTGCTTTTTTTGTGTGTTATTTATTTCAGCAATAGAGGTGCTTAAATAACTATTGGACTTTCCATCAGTAGGAAAATAATTCTTTGTCTTCCCATGTGCTGGATCAAAATTTATTATATGCTACCACAACAGGCAGTTGGGGCTTTTGAAATATAACTCCAACATTTATTAGGTGAGACTGTAGATGTGTGAATTTATTCAAGAGTGTGAATCAGTGTAGTCTAAGCTACAATCATCCAAATTACCAAGCAAACTACTTTGAATGTTCTGTTTTCATAATTTCTTCAAAAATGCACATATTTCCATTTCACATTTTCCCCATAAAATTTCTGGCCTTCAGACTGGTGTTATTTGTATGTGCAGCAAATTGTAATTGGATAATAAATGCAAATTAAAATCCCCCAGCAGGCTTTGCTACTATTAACATATCTCTTATTTTCATAATCTTTTTTTCCAATGGTATGGTATCTATTATCTTGAATGCTTTGAAATCCAAGTGCACTAAAAATAATGTGATGTTTTTATGGTAATTGAGCAGCAATGCTCAACAGAGACATTTTGGGTCACACATACAAGCAACTCCTTTCCTAAGAGAGGGAAAAGAGATTACAAATACAAGCATAGCATTCTTCCCTGTATTCTTGCTTGCTGCAGCTTTCTTTTTTTAGATTTTGCTGCAGTTCCTGGAAGAAGCTGTGTGACTTTCCCACTTTGCATCCATGTAGACAAATTGAAAAAGACTAGCAATTTACAAAAGCAGGCTCAGTTGCTAGAGGGAAAATAATCAATTAAATATCACAGTTGTCAACCCTAAAACCTAGAAATGAGAACATTTTATTTATTTATTTATTTACTTAATTAACAAATAGTTGTTATTGTTATTTAAGATTTATTCAATTCGATTGACAATTTGGGACTGGTAAAAACTTAACAGTTCAAGTCTTAACCAAGGACTTAAGAGCTATTAAGGTAGCAACTGAGTATATAGGCAGTTCCGAATAGGATGATTTTTTGCAAAGTCAGGATGTTCCAGTCTAATAAATTCAAAGTTTCCATGTATCTAGGCAACCCTTTGGGTATTGCTCCAAGGGCTCCTATTACTATTGGTACAACCATATATTTCTTCCTTCGTAGTGAATAATAAAGGTTTTTCTCTTTTGGAATATTCAGAATCTTAAACTGCTGGGAGGTTATGAGAGCACCAGATAAATCAGGGATGAGCAACCTAACCCAGGGTTTTGGAATTTTGGAAGGGCACAATCCTTGCCAGGCCTGGGTTGATGGGTGCCAGATGTACACTGCTTACTGTGCTCCAAATAGAACTAGCTATGAAAAATAAAATCAAAAGTGTGATTGCACATGCCTGTTAAGTGCCTGTCTGCAACCTGCTTCCATGTAAATGGAGATAAAATAGTTGACTGAGTTGAAGACCAGACAAGGAAGCTAAACTCCTAATCTGAAAAAGATATGCATTCTCTTCCTTTAAAAGAGGGCCATTGTGGGTATGTTGAGCAGAACAGGTTTCAAATGAATAGGAAGATATCAGTGCAATGCAATTCAGAGGATGCCCATCTAAATGATTTCCCTATTGTCTGTGATGGCTAGAAAATAATGGGGGTTTCATATCCAGGCATCTCAATATACCAATATGAGAAATGCTGAACTTTAAGAACCAAAGCTGGACCCTTTAAGTTCAGTCTGAGAATCCATCATAAACTTCAGTATTTCTTTTACTGGAAGATTGTGTGAACATATCTTACAGAAGATAAGTAAGTGGGTGCAGGCATGTGGGGCAGTCCACGCTCCCAACCGTACTCTAGCTTGTTTTTTAGGTGTGTGCCTCACCCCAGAACTAGGGCTTACTTTTGGGGTAAGGCTTATATTAAGCCCACCCCCCAAAATCAACCTAGGGCTTATTTTCAGGGTAGGCCTTACTTTTGGGGAAACATTGTATCTGGAAAGTCCACAACCAGGGTCTCCTGATACAGTCACTTTCATGCATACATCTCTTATATCCCAATGTGCATCACATGTTACGACTATGCCAATCACAGAGTGGTATCATCCCTTCCATATGGATTGTCCATGACTGGCATCTCTCTAAATTTGCCAAGGAATAAATCTGCCTTTGTGAAATAGAATGGAGAACTTTCATTCATGAAAGGTTGTCTCCAACAATATGTCTTCAAACTTATTCAGGATGATAAAGGTAAAGGTAAATGTTCCCCCGCACATGAGTGCTAGTCTTTTCCAACTCTAGGAGCCAGTGCTCATTTCCATTTCAAAGCCGAAGAGCCAGCGTTTGTCCGAGAATACAGACAGATTCTAGTAGTGTAAACATTTACTGTAGGTAAATAATGAACTCACTTTAAGTTGTGTAGCTATTAATACAGCCCACATGTCCTATAGTGAGTTTGAATAAATAACATTGTCAAAGTATTTTCAGGGCTAACAATAGATCTGCCTACTATTAAAATTAGAAATAATGTTGCTTGTTGTTCATTTTACCTTTTGTTCTAAAAAGATTATTAAAATACTGCAACATACACACATACTCATGCAGACACACATAAGGTAAAAGGTAAATGTTCCCCCGCACATACGTGCTAGTTGTTTTTTGACTCTAGGGGCTGGTGCTCATCTCTGTTTCAAAGTCGAAGAGCCAGCGTTTGTCCAAGGACGTCTCCATGGTCATGTGGCTGGCATGACTAGACACCAAAGGTGCGCGGAACGCTGTTACCTTCCCACCGTAGTGGTCCCTATTTTTCTACTTGCATTTTTACGTGCTTTCGAACTGCTAGGTTTGCAGAAGTTGGGATGAGTAACAGGCGCTCACTCTGTTATGCGGCATTCGGGATTCGACCCGCCAAACTGCCGACCATCTGATCGACAAGCTCAGTGTCTTAACCCACTGAGCCACCGTGTCCCTATTCAGGATGATACAGAGTTCTTTATTTTTAATATCAGCCATGACATTTCCTTATTTGCAAAGATAAAGTTTTTGCTGAATTCCTCCTGCAAGTAATGTCTGAAATCCAGCTTATTGTTTTTCCTGTTAAATCTGTTTTGTTTTGTTTTAAGTTGAAGCATAGGTCAAATGCAAATGTGAATATAAATTTATCCAGCACGCATAATTTGTAGTCAGTGTAGAACTAACTCATCTGTCTTCTGTATCTGTGCTCATGTGATGAGTTCTCCTGCTAAGAATGACCTATTCATCCTTCAAATAAACAGCCAAAAGAAGAAGCAGAACTGTAAGTTTATTTCAAAGAAAGAACAACATATTGTTCCCAATGTGATTCATTTTCCTCTTTTCTGTCAACAGTCTTAAGAAACTTCTGTTTCAAAGCAAACAAACATATACGATAATATTTACAGATGCTATGGAAATTTTCCTGCATTTGATCTAAAACATATCAGACATCTGAATTAAGAACTGGGTGGCTGTGTGTAAATCAAGGATATTAAAAGATAATATACATCCAAGAACTGTGGGATAACTTACATATCAAAAGAAGAAATTCAATGTAGAGTTGAATTAAATATCCTGACAATTCATATGACACAATCATTCCCAATCATTTTGTGCTTAATATTCTTGATTTTCTAAGGCCATTACCCCTCTAGTGACTTCATAGCATCATCCAACCATCACTGGAACTGGAGGTGGTGCAGTGGATAGAATGTGGTATTGCAGGCTAACTCTGCCTACAGTATGGAGTTTGATCCTGACGGGGTTCAAGGATGACTCAGGATTCCATCCTCCTAAGGATGCAGATTGTTGGGGGCAATGTGCTGATATTGTAAACCACTCAGACAGTACTGTACAGCACTGTGGAGTGGTTTGTAAGTGCTATTGTTATTGCTAAAATGACTGTCTCCATTACTATTATGTTGGCAAAATCATAGTTAGGTCACTCAAGAAGACACTAAGTCCTAGTAGAGAAATAACCAAAGAGTTTGCCTTGCTTGCAAGTATAGTAAAGGTATAGTGTTACCTTTAATGCCTATGAGGCTCTACCCTGACTCACCACAACAAGAACAAAAAAATGTGCTGCAAAGGAAAAAACAGTCTCCAGTTCTTTCTCATTTTCAATTCTCCACCAGTGGGCTAAGAAGCATTTTAGGTTTCCCAGGAAAATGTAAGTGGACAAGAATTACTTGATCAGGAACTAATTATGATAAGACATTTGTGATCAATGAACCCAGTGAAACTCTCCCTTCAAAAATCCCCATAAGTGGAAAAAAAACCTGTTTTGCACATTGAATGATATGGAACATTGAATGTGTGATCCCATAAGATATAGCACTGATTGAATCAGATCTTTTGAAATAGATTTCAGAATAAAACTTGGGACCTTCTTTGGAGCCAGAGGTTCAACTGGATGGTTCCACAGTGCTTTAGAAACACACAGTTTTCTGCTATTTTTGGAACTCTTTGTAAGCAATACCCGTTGTTGCAACCTCAGAAGCTCTCCAAGATTGCCATGAGCAGTTGACCAATCAGCTGTCTAACCTCATTAGCTTTGCCTGTCAGAGATGGTAGCAGCCTTGAAGTGCAACACTAGTGTTCCTATAACCTCAGTTCATTTTCTCTGCAATTAATTTCAGAAATGTGACCAATCACGAGTCCTACTGTACCTCCATACATGTTTGTATGTGTACAATTGCACATGGAGACACACGTGCTTATGTTTCTTGTAAGTGAAATGGTGCAGAAGGACCAATTGATTCCCAATGTCTTGAATCATAATGTCTGGAGACTATCTCGGTTTGAAAGTGGACTTTTTTATTGCAGAAAAGAAAGACTTTTATAAGCAAGCCTTGTAGAGGATTGGTTTGAGAAATATCAGAAATGGAACATGATACTTCCCTCCCTATATTTTTGAACCAGCAAATATTGATTGCAAGTTGAGAACAAATAGTCATTTTGTCTTTTTATAGATCACTGTATAGGACTCAGCATTATAGCCCCTACTAAGCACATTCTTGCATTATAGATATGTTCCTCGGTAATTAGAGATCTCAAATAAATCAGTTACCAAACTAGATTCTTCTGTAGCACTGGTTAACCATATTGAATGGAGTCTGTTGGCATCAGTATTTCACTATTCAAAATTCCATTAAAATATTTAAGAAAAATACATCTAAAAAAGCAGTGACTATTTTTTTTTTAAAAAAAACATATTGGGGACATTTACAGAACAAAGCACCTCATCAAAGAAATCTGTATAAAGTAGAAAAATTCCCTCAATAAATTCTTTTAAAACTTTACATATACAGTAAAATCCTTCATACAAGGAAAAATTGAAATGGAAATGAATGCTGCTTTTTTAGACATATTTTTTAAAGAAATGTGGAGAAAAAAAGACAAAATAAACACACAACCAAACGAAACCCATGATGGACCATAACATGTAATTCAGATAATAAAATATACTGGATTTACATATCTAATCACATTTAAACACATTGATAAACAAGGGTAAAATTAAAAGTAAATGCTTGGTTTTCTTGTCCTGATAAACCATTTTAGATAATTTTATTTATTTTAAACCAGGGCTCAAAATTGTTTGATCCATTAGAATTTAAAAATATTCCATCAAATTGTGGCTGTAGATTATATTTAAGATTATATATGTGTGTGTTTATGGATCATTTTCCTAAGACTATTTTTCCCCCCTTTTTTTAGTGGCCACAAGAAAGTTTCAGCCCATCACCGACTGCATGTCATAAAGGGCTGGAGAAAGATTAGATTCAAAATCTATGGAGATGCTCAGTCATCCAGGTCATAGTTACACCAAAGATGCTTTTTCATGAGGCAACTGGACTTTCTTGTTTTTTTTTTCTTTGAAGACGTTTCGCTTCTCATCCAAGAAGCTTCTTCAGCTCTTCTTCTCTTCATCTCAGAGCTGAAGAAACTTCTTAGATGAAAAGCCAAACATCTTCAAAGGAAAAGTCCAGTTGCCTCGTGAACAAGCATATTTGGGATTAGATTCAGAGAAATCATGCCCCTTCAATAGAGCTCTGGAAGTACTAAAGAAGAATTAATTAACAACTCGGGAGGGGTGGCAGAGTTTTCAAATTACTATGGGGAATAATTTTAACTCCACAACTATCCTATTACTATAGTGTTCTGATTCTAAAGATCCTTTGGCCTCATGTATGTTAAAAATAGATGTGGGTACTTTTTCTGTCTCGGGTACAATTTCTATTCAAAATGCTCCTCTGCCTACTACACTTCCAACTTTACCCCCTAACACATGCATGCATACACACCAATTACTTTTTTTAGGGTTCCTTGATTAAGATAAGTATTACCTCCTAGGCAACATGGAAGTTCACAGCATTTGAAGTATAATATTCAAGAGAAAGATGTTGAGAGAAGAACATTTCAGGTGAAAATAATGTGCTGTTTATTCATAAATGTGGGCTAGAGAATCAGGGCAGCCTGTCACATGTGTTAAATGAAAAGAGAAAGTTTATTCTCAAGTTATAGGAATAAAAGCCGGGCATTCTCCTTGTTTTGGGTAAAGATGCAAGTAGCAAAGTCAAATAGAAGCATTGTTTGATTTTAAAGCTGTACCATTCAAGTCAGTGGTTCATCATGTGCTTTATTATTAAGATGTCGTGTTCAATAGTTTGGAGGCTTCTATATTTAAAGACAGCCTGGAGATATTAGGAAAGAAACAAATTTTAATCAGTTATGACTTCTTTTATACATGTGCTAATTAAGACTTATTAAACCATTTTTTTCCACTTACAATATCTGCCCTGCATCACATGAAATTCTGTTCAGCTGCCCGTTCATGTTTCCAATCAATCTAGAAAATTTTGCATAGGTGATTTATGCCCAAAGGATTGTTGTAAACATGCATTGCAATTTTGATGCAAAGGAAGGAAGGAAGGAAGGAAGGAAGGAAGGAAGGAAGGAAGGAAGGAAGGAAGGAAGGAAGGGAGGGAGAGAGAAAGAAAGAGAGAAAGAGAGAAAGAGAGAGAGAAAGAGAGAGAGAAAGAAAGAAAGAAAGAAAGAAAGAAAGAAAGAAAGAAAGAAAGAAAGAAAGAAAGAAAGAAAGAAAGAAAGAAAGAAAGAAAGAAAGAAAGAAAGAAAGAAAGAAAGAAAAAGAAATGGTTGTGTAAGAAAATATACCCAACCAACTGTATAGGATTATCTTGTGCAAAAACAAACAAAAAGCATGCCAGACAGCTGGGGAAAAAAAGAGCAACCAAAACGTTCAGAAAATAAGCAGCCCCTCTTCAAACAAAGGTCAAGGCAGGAGTCCACCATTTTCACTATTTCCATTACTATGAAAGTTGGACCAGGCCTGTGCATTATATTTAGGGGTATATTGAAAAGAGATGGAATTAAGATCCAAAGGCAGGTTTCAGACAGGTTTAGAGGGACAAATGTGTATTTAGCCCCTGCAAGGATAAGGAATGATTTTATAATTAAATCCCCTGCACCCTGAAAATGTTGTAGCTACCTGCCCATTCTTGTGTCGCCAAAGGAATGCTGGTGGCAATACAATTGTCAGACCACACCATCTAATATTTCTTTTCTATTTGGAGCAAAGACAGATAAGAGAAGAGGTATATACTGTATATACTAGAGGAGATCAACCCTGACTGCTCTTTAGAAGGCCAGATCCTGAAGCTAAAACTCAAATACTTTGGCCACCTAATGAGAAGGAAGGACTCACTGGAGAAGAGCCTAATGCTGGGAAAGATGGAGGGCAAGAGAAGAAGGGGACGACAGAGAATGAGGTGGCTGGATGGAGTCACAGAAGCAGTAGGCGTGAGCTTAAATAGACTCCAGCAGATGGTAGAGGACAGGAAGGCCTGGAGGAATGTTGTCCATAGGGTCGCGATGGGTCGGACACGACTTCGCAGCTAAAAACAACAAATATACTGTATACCAGGGGTCCCCAACCTATGAGCCATGGCCCACTACCATCCTAATGCCTGTGACCCTGTTTGCGCATGCGCGGGTGCAAATGGGGCCGCTAGAACTGGACCAGTGCACGTGGCCCTGTTTGTGTGCGCGCGCATGCACACACCAATTCGGAAGCTCCTCTCCTTCCCTCTGGGCCATGAGCCCGGAAAGGTTGGAGATCTCTGCTGTATACAATCCTAGATCATATAAAAATTTGGTTAGAACGAAGGTTTTCTCTTTTTCTTATGTTGCTGAAAATTGGGCATCTGTTAAAATGAAATGTGAAGAGGTTCTGACCAATAAAAAGAAATACAGGTAGTCCTTGACTTACAATGGTTCACTTAATGACCGTTTGAAGTTAAAACATCGCTTTAAAAAGTGACCTATGACCATTTTTCACACTTACAACCATTGCAGCATCCCCAGGGTCATGTGATTAAAATTTAGATACTTGGCAACTGACTCGTACTTATGACAGTTGCAATGTCCCAGGGTCATGTGATCACCTTTTGCAACCTCCTGACAAGCAAACTCAAAGGGGAATCCAGATTCACTTAGCAACCGTGTGGCTAATTTGACAACTGCAGTGATTCACTTAGCAACTGTGGAAAGAAGGTTGGTAAAAGGAGGCAAAACTCACTTAAGAAATGTCTCACTCAGCAACAGAAATTTGGGGCTCAATTGTGGTCGTACGTTGAGGACTACCTGCATCTCTTCCTATTAGGCAGAATTATACTATGCTACATATTGCCATTAGATGTCATTTGGGAGGACAATTTGTTAAAAAAAATGATTAAGCAAATTCAGAGAATCAGGCAACCAGTGCAAAACAGAGTTGAGGGCTCCTTGCTAACCCTGCAATAATAGGTTGCATTCTTATGTACAGCTAAATAAAACACAGATCTCATCTAGTGACAAAGTGTCATTTGTATTAAGACCCGGGGGGAGGGGTTATCTGTGGTTTTGTTGGACAACTCTAATTGAGCTTGTTGCCACTGTGGATTGCAACCTGAATGGCAATTGATGGAACAGGACACTGGTAATTAGATTTCCTGCCTTGTTCAATATAAAATATCTTTGAAGAAGTTAAGTCTGGCCTAGGAATAGCAGAGATAGAACTCTAAAAATCCCCCTATTATTTCCTGATGAACCTTGATGCAACACACCTGAAATTCTTACAGCTGGACGCAGCTCTGCACTCTATGCCAGTAGAAATATACCCTAATGCCAGTGGTGCAATTCAGCCAGTTTGCACCAGTTTGGCAGAACCGGTAGCTAATTTTTTGTTGTCCAGGCCCAGAATGGACTTCCGGAAGCAGCATCCACACAGAGAACCGGTTGTTCACATATTTGAATTCCACCAACTACCTAATGCTTCATATACAGTAGATCTCAGTGCTCAGTGGTAGAATTTGATATCAGAGCAAATCAGAGGACCTAAGTTTCAAATTCACTCACCAAAGACTGGAAAGGAAGTCTTGGATATTAGTGAATATCTTTAAAGATGAATATATTTGTATTTTTCCTTTAAAATGTCATTTAGGAAAGTTAAATAAACAGTATTGGTTGCCTACATATTAGAGTGTGGCTAAAAATGGAAAAGCCAGATTGCAAGCCACAGACCCAATGATTCCAGTTAAATATTACTTGCTAGGGAAAAAGAGTGCTAAAAGACCATTATCTTAGCTACTGCTAAGCTTGTAAGCCGCCCTGAGTCTTCGGAGAAGGGCGGGATATAAATGGAATTAAAATAAAATAAATAAAAATAAAAATTATCATTTTCTTCATGTTTTTGAGCTTCCAGGATCCATCTCTAGACTAGACTAGATGGGCTGCCGATTGGAACGCTTCTTAAATTTGTCTCATTATATACTTTATCTTTCTTCTGAAGTCCTTGAGTTCCATTTGTGCTGGTTTCAGCTACTAGTTAGGACTGACTGTGTCCTGGTGTTCAGGTGTCAAAATATAGAATATATACCCCAATAAGGTTATTTAAAGAAACATCAAGTCAAGGTTAGGTCTTCAGTTCTATTGGACTGGTCCTTTAAGGTATGATCCCCAACCATGTTGGTACTGACCATAACAAAACCCTTGTAGATTAATGGCGTTTTTAAAGATGTCTGGACTTCAACTCCAAAAATTCTGGAAGTCCACACACCTGAAACACCGAGCACAACATTGAGAAATACTGTTCTGATTATATGCTCTTTACATCTTTATTTCAGTGGTTTCTCACTCTTTTCTTGTGTTACAGTTTCAAGTGTTTGTTTTCCTCTTTTCTGATAAATACAATATTTGTTATCCTCCCCCTCTATGTCTTTCCATTATCACTTTGCCTTTCCTAGTTCATAAACTCTCATATCAAAAGTACATAAGACTTTCTTATTTAATTTTCTTTCAGACACAGAGAGGAATTATTTGAAAAATCCTGATTAGACACGATCAGAATCAATTGAGACAGCATAGAATACACATGACACTAATAATGTTTAACATGCAGGCAGCCCTTTCTGTCAGGAAAGCACTTTGCATATATTAAAGCATTGGCATCTAGAAACTCTAAACATCCATAGGTGCTTTTGCCTTTGATGGCATATACCTAAGCCATGGTTAGGCCCTAGGTTGCTCTGATAAGAATACTTGATGTTATCTCAGTGATCAAATTCCCAAATGTTCCTATCTAATTAAACTAATGTTAAAAATCTATTGGCTTTACAATGGTAATGAAGGGTATAAAGTTCTGGAAAATAAATAGCTGTACAAAATCTTCCATTTTCTTTCCATATTAAAGTCAGGTTGTGTGAGTCTGTCTTCTTTGACCTATGGAATATAGGTTACTAATACAAACTAGAGAATTCATGTTATACTGTATAACGGTATCTCTGGAATAACACTTCATAAACATTTCCCTCCTTTTCTATCTTCACTGTTCTTTAAACACTGATTCTTCTTCCCCTTCACTAAGCATATTGCTGTCTTGTTCTAACTGTTCTTCTGGGGTGAATGGAAAACATCAGCCTCCTTTTGAGTAAGCCACAGCAAGAGAATATGAATGAATGTTTATAGACTCCATGCCTTCTATCTTAGATCCTGCTGTGATAAGCAAATGTCAAGATTGGAGAAGAAGGTTTAGGCCACAGGGGTGTCAAACTGCTGGCCCGTGCACGTCATAGGGAAAATGTGCCCACCCCATTGCCGGCAATGGGGAAAAAGTTCCGATATGTCGCGCAACAACACGTGACATTACGAGTTTGACAGGTCTGGTTTAGGGAGACTGAGAATGCCAGAGAAATGTATAGAGAAAGCAACTGCTGCTTTACTCCTCCACTTTTCTAAAATGCTTGGCCTAGACTGAATTCATTGCCCAGGCAGAGAAGAGAGAGGGTTCCTCAAGCTGAAAAGTATTCCTCAGAAAAAAAAGAAGGAAGAAAGAGAGCCAAAGACCACATAAGATGGACACTGCTTATATGCTTACAACTGAGGCTGGAAGACTTAGAATGATTGTTGCTGAGAGCCCAGGAGTACAAGCTCCTAATTGCTACTCCAGATTTGCCTTTTTGATTACACCTTTTAGTTTGAACATTCTTGATTTGAGTTGTTTTTGTGTTCAAGCTGTTTTTATGTTCAACCCCCATCTCTGGATACTCAAGAGAAGGGGAGGCATACACTTCAGCAGATCCTCTACATTTTTAGAGAGTCTAGTGTTTGCTTTCAGGTACTTGCTAATCAGCTCTCTCCACTTCTTTGTCTACAAGGGTCACTGGTGCATCTTCTAGAAGTAAAAGTAAATAGACTGCATACGTATACATGCTACATAAATAACTCTGATTTGTTGAAGTTGTCCAAAACAAAAGAGAAAGAAATGCGTAAAGGGCATTTGAAGTAGCATGTAATTGGGATTTTAGCAAGATACAAGAAACTGGATAACTTTGAAGATTTTTATGGATTTATAGATGCATTTACAATTAGCTTGAACCGATCAGTTGAATCTACTCTCAGAATAAGAGATAAGCTGATGACATTGAGCTGAAATAAGATTATTATAATATTAAGAATGGGAAATTGTGATAAATACATGGAGAACATCCTAGGTGAAGGAAACAGTTGATGACAATCCTTCCTTCTTCACATTCATGTCCCTAGCTCTGGAAATGCTGGCCATAGCTTGTAATTTATAAACAATTACATGCATTCTTCCATCTGACCATATTTTTCTCTCTCTCTCATGAGTGTACCATGGCTCATTGCTGAAGATATGCTGATTGGTCTAAGCCCATTTTTTTCCATTCTTCCCTCTGAGAATTTTGGAGAAGTTTGAATGCAACTTTCTATAAAGTACAATGTTAATGGTGTTTTTCATTTTTGGATCCATCCTTTCTGCGTGTATCTTTAGACACACATACTTTTTTTGTATATTTGAGTGGATTCTTGAAGCAAAAACAAAACAAAACAAACCCTAGCACCAGAAAATTCTGAGAATACCAAATCCTGAGTTTCACAAGATGGATAATTAGTTTAAAAGAAGCCGACCCTCCCAATTCATGTAGCGGTTCACAAAAATTAAATACTGGCTGGGAATTCTAGTCCCAACCATCTGGAGGGCACTAGCTCTGGGAAAACTGGGTTTAAGTATAATTAGCACTGTGAAGCAGACATTCAGGTAGATATAAAAGATCACGATAAAAGAGAACAGATCTGAAAGAACATACTATAGATTTAAGGAACACACTATTTACTTTGTTTTATGAATATCTACCATTAGTTGTAATTTTAATTTGATGGTTTTTTTCCATATAGATGTCCATTTGTGGGTCAGATGAAGGAATGATGTTGGTATTGTGGAATCAGATGAAAGTCAGAGAAAAATGAAAAGAAATAAAAATGTACCAGATGATGCAAAAAGAGGATGCAAAGCACATAAGTGTCTATGCATTTTACAAAAGGTAACTGGACTTTCTTAGTTTTTTTTTTTTAATGTTTCACTTCTCATCCAAGAACTGAAGAAACTTCTTGGATGAGAAGTAAAACATTTACAAAGAAAAAAACCAAGAAAACCTAATTGCCTTTTGGAAAAAGCACCTTTGGGAAAAGCACATAAGTATAAGGGACAATTCAAGAACTAGCTAAGAACAGTAACCTACGTAACTGGAAAATCATTTGTCAGATAGGATTGGGACACCAAAAATCTCCTATTGTAGGAGGTTTCTTGGGATACTAGAGGGTTATGGAGAGGGAGAGGGTTATGTAGTCATGAAAGTAAATTTTGATCAATTCTGAGCTGCTTTCAACATGCTCTCATTTTATGGCTATGAAAAAGCATCCCACATATTTAAAAATAGAATGCTTCCTTATTGACAAGGCTCTTTCTCTCATATGAAATATATTTATCCTGTGTGTGTTTGTTTGTGTATGTGTGTGTTATATCCATACATAAGGAGCATGGTGGCTCACACGGTTAGGACACTGGGCTGATAATTGGCAGGTTTGTGTTCAAGACCCGGATCCTGCTGGCCCAGAAGTTTGAAAGCAGGTGACCCCCTAGTAGATAGATTGGTATCACTTCAGTGGGCAACTTAATGGGGACATGAAAGAAGTCCCAAACTGGGCAACTTAATTAATTTTATTTTAACTGGGGTTTTTACTTATACAGGGATAAATTTATTTATTTTTTAAACTTGGTTTTTTTAACTTTTGTATTTTGGTTTTTAATTGCCCTGTAAACCGCCCTGAGTCCTCCGGGAAAGGGCGGTATATAAATGTAATAAAATAAATAAAATAAATAAATAAACTGTGATGTCACTGGTTAATCCTTTCCACCCAGAAGTGCTTCAGTATTCCTGACACGAATGTAGTAATATCCATATTATATATATATGTTTAAAAAAGAGGAACAAACAGCCACTACCACACACTTCTCCCAGAAGAACGAAGCTGAAGCCACCAGCCTGAGGATGACGGATGAGATTTCGTTGAAACATTGCTCTTATACCTTCAATTCTACGTGGGGAAAAACCCGAATGACCAAAGATCTACATACAAACACCCGCGAAAAGGCTACTGCTACTGCTAAGCTTGTAGGACGACTCAGAGGAGGAGGACGGGGTGTTGAAGAGCTTGCTGAGGGGGTTGGACAGCTTGATGAGAGCCCTCAGCCAGGCCCCTCTCATCTGGTCACGATGCAGACCCAGCTGTGTGAGCCTGACAGCATGGATGAAGATGACTCACAGCTGGCCCTGTTCAAGGATGCTCGACGCAGGAGGCAGTCAATCAGGAGTAAACAGAGGAAGGCAATGGGGCTCCTCGGAAGGAGGCAGAGAGAAGCCACGCCCTGAACTGTATTTAAGGGGAAATGCGTGGGAGGGCTGGTTTGCTGAAGGCAACCGTTTGAAAAGCTCCTGTTTCTTGGTTCGTGTCTTGTTCTATTTGTTTTTGTAGCAATAAATTTGGCAGGCGTAATTCCAGCCTCTTGCCTTCTTGTAAAAGGGGTTGTCCCTGCCTTTTCTGCAGGGCCTAGATGACACCATATGATAGGGTTTCTATCCAAGGATTTATAGACTTTGGTTATCATGACATACATATATATGTATGTGTGTAGTATACTGTATACTACACACACATAAGCATACATACAGTATACACACACATCAATACATTATGTGTGTATGTATGTGTGTGTGTGTGTGTGTGTGTGTGTGTGTGTTTAAAAAGGTAAAGGTTCCCCCGCACATGCGTGCTAGTTGTTTCCAACTCTAGGGGCCGGTGCTCATCTCCATTTGAAAGCTGAAGAGCCAGTGCTTGTCCGAGGACGTCTCTGTGGTCATGTGGCTGGCACGACTAGACGCCAAAGGCGCACGGAACGCTGTTACCTTCCCACCGTAGTGGTCCCTATTTTTCTACTTGCATTTTTACGTGTTTTCGAACTGCTAGTTTTGCAGAAGCTGGGATGACTAACAGGCACTCACTCTGCTATGCGGCACTCGGGATTTGACCCGCCAAACTGCCAACCTTCTGATCGACAAGCTCAGCGTCCTAACCCACTGAGCCACCCTGTATATATATATCTTCATATTAATGTCTCTTCTCCAACTTGTGAAATATATGGACAGTGAGTTTCATGTTTGTGTAGTAGAAGATGAATTACAAGAAGGATAGAATTAATCTTCCCTTTTTTAACATTTCATCTTTTAATATCGAAGTCACTTCTTTTGATAGCTAAGAAAAGAGACTTCTATTTCAAAGCAACATCCCACTGATGATCAAACACTGGGGACTAGCAATCTAATGGAAATTCAGTTTATATTATTTTATTCCTTTCAATTAACTGTGCCTGATTTTTGCTGCACACGAAAAGAACACTTTGTTCTGATCAACCATCATACTCTACAGTGTGTTCTAACAGAAATACATCAACTGCTCCGGTTCTAAAACCAATAGTCTGGCAAATGATGAAAGAAAGATTATATGATGAAAGAAAATCAATGTTACAATTTGCTGACTAACTAGCATGGTGAGAGAGAGAGAGAGAGAGAGAGAGAGAGAGAGAGAGAGAGAGAGAGAGAGAGAGAGATGATCAGGTATGGCAGTGACATTATTTCTTTGAGATGTCTTCATGTTTTGATATTTGCAACTTTGGATGGAGTTGTTTTCTTACTATATAAGCGACTAATGTTTATTCAGAGATTTACTACTGTCCATGCTATTCCTTGCTACAGAATTGAAAAATGTATTAAAGAATATGGAGGGAGGGGAGACTCTGCCTAGAGCTATTTATTTAACGTACCATATTCTTTAGTGTTTTCAGCTGAACATCAATGGTCTTTTTCCCAAGAACAACTGATGTTTCCAGTCAAGTTGTCTGATATAATCATTCTCTTAAAAAACAAATAAACCATTAGCTTTAGCATATAACAGCTCTCCCCTTCTGCAAATCTCTTTAAATCCCTGACTGCCCCAATTCACAAGCAGCTTGCTCGAACCTTAACTGCTCTCAGCTTTGCCTTGGGCCATTAGCTAACAAACCAAGCATTACTGCAAGTAATGGCCATTTTTGCCAAATGATTATTACTTAATTGAAGTGCATTTTCTGTGTTTCTTTGTGTCATGTTGCAATGACTGTGCAAGATTGAATTTCATCCCTATGAAAGTAACATCCTGAAATAAAAATTGAGAGAGGATTAAACTAGAAGCCGTACTTAAAATTTTGTGCTTTAATGAATAGTGTTTGATGATAGATCCATGGTGCTCTTTTTTGGGGGGTCTAATTTTGCTTTTCTTCAGAACAAATCTACCAAGTGATTTAGAGGGGGAATTAATGAGAATGACTTTTCAGTAATACATACAATCAAGATACTATATTAGCAAGCTGTGTTATAGATTCATTTGGATCAGATGCATTTGATTATTAGCATTCTGTTCTTCAGCAACAAGCTACATGTACTGTTTGTTGCCATGACAATAAATTGGGAAGGATTACCTGCCTACTTATCAATTTTTATTAGTGCAATCAACCTACCTGCTTAACAGTAGCCTGTTTAAATACCATTGATAAATATATAGCATGACATTAGGCATCCAAGTTAATGGTACAGAGAAGGGGGCAATAAAATAATAATACCAAGTTTCATGCATCCAAAGTGTGCTGATGTGGCTCATTAGCATGACAGGAGAAAAAATATGAATGTAAATTAAAAAATAGGTGAAAGGATTTTAGCATAATATGAATATAAAACAGGATTTGGGGGACTCTGAGCCCACTATCCCTTAACATAAAAAACGATTAAACTAGAATTCTCTCAATTAGCATCTGGCTACATTGTATGTGCTGTTGAATGTAGTACTGTAGAAACATTGAGCCCTTTTAAATGATTTAGGAATCCAGAGAAATATTTCATATTCCTACGCCTTAGAATTCATGTAGATTTACACCAAGTCTGGATGCAAACTAACGAGTGTGATAGCCAAGTTGGTAACAAAAGTCCAATATCAATGAGAATGGAGAAACTCATAATGGTTTAACTCTGATTGAAGCAGGATTGCCAATAATATTTTATAACATGCTTGAGTAAACCAACCGTTCTTATGCCAAGTATGAGAGCCACATTTATATTGGCTAAATGATGACTACTTGATGTAAGAAGATATTTTTAAGTCACCAGTGGGAAAAATTGCCTAATATTAGGGCATACTGTATATGAATATCTGTCAGTGGGAATTGCCAGTGTCCATTGGAAATATATAAAGGCTAGACCGGCTGTCATCACAGTCTTAAGGAGACAGCTTGAACAAATAGTAGAATCCTTGTTATTTTAAAGGATGATGTATGTTTCCAAAAGCCTCAGCTTAGCAAGGATTTGTTTAAGGTGTTGGAGAAATAATAAAAAACAAGCCATGAGAGTGTGTAGGTTTTAAGCTTTTGTAAGTATTTGCTAATAATAAATATAAAACTAAGATCAATCCAACATAGTCTGCTATTCAAGAAAAGATGAAACAAGACAACCAAACTGCACATAGAGCTTCCTTTAAATTAAATTACTTTTGATCTATCTACAAGGGATGGAATTAAAATATGATTTGGAAACATGGAAGGAATTGTAATAGGATATTTAGCAGGACAAAAATATCAGCTAGCAGTTTACCTGCCAACCTATCAGTTTAGAAATATTACTCCTTCTCATTAAACTAGTTCTACTTAACAGCACAGTATACTGAAGAGTGTGGGCATGTGTGAGACACTACATTGTCCTGCTTGTATGTTTGCATCCAGATTTTAAGCTTATTTCATTCTGTTGTTTTGTTGACATCTCGATTAGGAGTCATAGATAAGATAATTCAGTGCCTGGTTCTACTCAAGGAGAACTGTGTGATCCCATAGGCTCTTGTAAGCTGGTCTCAAGATAACACATCAAGTCTCTGTTATACTTGTGAGCCATCAAGAAGAACAAGAGAATGTGTTCTTCCATTATCTATGTTCTACAAAAATGTATAAAAACTTTTTAATAAAAAGCGACTGTTTTCATAAACCATGTTTTATTTATTTATTTTGTAATTGAAATTTGTAGTGGACTTTTATGAGATATAGACAATTGTATTGTGTTTTAGTACGTAGACACATTTTTTTTAGACGAAGTATTTACTTTCAAAATATGCTAGTACACACTTTCATTAGGAGCTCGGCTCAAAGAAAGGGTAAAGAATACCAACAAAGTGAGTCTTATTTAGTTGAATTTCTTGGATGTTTCTCCCTTCAAGATTCAAATCCCTTTTCCTCAGAAAGCACTGATGTCAGAACATTGGACATTGGTCTAATTTATCACATTTGTTTCAAATAGGAAACTGAATTGCAGATTTCATTGCCTTACAAATTAATACATTCCTGGAACATTTTGTACAAGACACAATGGTAGAGAAAATTGACAGAGATGTAAAAACGACACAGTGTGCCAACCATCAATGCCAAGGAACATTAGTTCAGGTCTTGAAATGCTTCCATACTCTAAATTCTCTTGGTCTTCATAATTACCAGATATGGGACCCCCCCTAAGAAACAGAAAGCTGTTTCAGTTTTCTGTTCAGTCAGCCTCATCTTTTTCATGCTACTTTTTTAAAAAAATGAAGGTATTTTGTTTTTCTGTAGATGTCCTGTAAATTGAAGATCTTTTCTCCATTCTGCGGTTAGAAACTTGACAAGGCTGATCCTTTCAGTATATTAAACATTTCCTGCCATTTAAGTGGGATTTTAAAAACAGAGGATGGCTTCTCAGTGGGGAACCTGTGAAAAATGTTTTCTCCTCATTTAGGCACCTTAATTGTGCCTAAAATGAGGAATTGTGTCAATCAGTTTGCATTTTGCCAGATTTGCTATCCTTGGACATAGAAGACTAATCCCAAAGGCAAATAACACTTCTACTTGTTTGATAGACCCAGCAGTCTGATCTTCTAGTCAATTTGTTCATATCCATATGTAAGAAATATGTTATCTAGGGTTTTTACGGTGGTTCTCCTCCTATCTCCTTGGCCGCTCACAGTCGGTGTTGACGGGAGGGCAGAGATCCACCTTGAGGCCTCTGGTTTGTGGAGTTCCTCAGGGGTCGGTTCTCTTGCCCCTTCTGTTCAACATCTACATGAAGCCGCTGGGTGAGATCATTTGTGGTTTTGGGGTGGGGTATCATCAGTACGCTGATGATACCCAACTTTTTTTCTCCACCCCGAACCAACCCAGCGATGCCCTCGCCATGATGTCCCGTTGCCTGGAGGCGGTCCAGGTCTGTATGGGGAGAAACAGGCTTCGTCTCAATCCTGCCAAGACTGAGTGGCTTTGCGTACCGGCATCTCGGGTTAACCAGACTATTCCACCTTTAACGATGGGGGGTGAGGTGTTACCCCCCCGTTGATAGGGCTCGCAACTTGGGCGTCCTCCTGGATTCACGGCTCAATTTTGAAGACCATATAGGAGCCGTGACCAGGGGGATTTTTGCCCAGGTTCGCCTGGTGCACCAGTTGCGACCCTATCTGGACCGAGATGCCCTATGCACAGTCACTCATGCGCTCGTGACCTCCCATTTAGACTACTGCAATGCTCTCTACATGGGGCTGCCCTTGAGGACCACTCGGAGGCTTCAGCTGGTGCAGAATGCGGCTGCGCGAGTTGTGATGGGGGTTTCCCGATACTCCCATGTAACACCTCTACTCCACGAGTTGCATTGGCTTCCAGTTGCCCTCTGGGTGAGATTCAAGGTGCTGGTGATGACCTATAAAGCCCTAAATGGCTTGGGTCCGGGATATTTGAGGGAACACCTGCTGCCAGCATCAAGTTCCCTTTGTCCAGTGCGCTCACACAGGGAGGGCCTTCTCAGGGTGCCGCCGGTAAAAGACTGCCGGCGGATAACTCCCAGGGGGAGGGCCTTCTCTGTGGGTGCACCTGCCCTCTGGAACCAGCTGCCCGTGGAGCTTAGGACTGCCCCCGACCTTCGTTCTTTTTGCCAGGACCTGAAGACCTGGCTCTTTGAGCTCTCCGGCCCAGGCTGAGAATTTTTAACTGGGGTTTTTATTTTTAGGGATGATTTAATCTTTTTTAACTGTTTTTAACTTTTGTATTGGTTTGGTTTTAAATACCCTGTAAACTGCCCTGAGTCCTTCGGGAAAGGGCGGTATATATAAATCTAATAAAATGAAATGAAATTTATCAGGGAAAAGCCATATTTTCAGACCTGAAAAGGAAAGGAAAGTGAGAAAAAAAGAGCCTTTTTTCCTCACTCTCAAGAGAAACTAAGAAAAACTCTTAGTTTCTCTAAGAGAAACTACAGGTAGTCCTCGACTTACAACTATTCATTTAGTGACTATTCAAAGTTACAACAGCACTGAAAAAAGTGACTTATGACCATTTTTCACACATACGACTGTTGCAGCATCTCCACGGTGATGTGATTTACATTTGGATGTGTGACAACTGGTTCATATATATGACGGGGTCACATGATCACCTTTTGCAACCGTCTGACAAGCAAAGTCAATGGGGAAGCCAGATTCACTTAACAGCCCTGTTACTAACTTAACAACTGCAGTGACTCACTTAACAAATATGGCAAAAAAAGTCATAAAATGGGGCAAAAATCACTTAACAAATTTTTCACTTAGCAACATGATTTTTGGGTTAAATTACTGTCTTAAGTCGAGGTCTACTTCTACTTAGTTTTTTTTTAAGCAGAAAAAGGTTGCTAACCATATTCTACTAATTTCTGTCTCCTACTTGTGACTACAAGCAGGTGTGGGGAGGGGAACAAAAAACCAGATGACCATAGAGAATACATAGAGAAGCCTTCTTTCACATTGGACTGATAGATAAATAAGTAGACCAATGATTCTGTGATAGTTATGTTGGCATCCCCAAAAAACTGTTTGAGTCTAAATCTAACCATTCTGAGCTGATTAGCTGGATCAATCTGATGGTTTGGGGGGAGGCGGTTTGATGATATGCTAAACCCATTCCAATACCTTCATGAGCATAAAATCCATTTAATGTCTTAAATTTCTTCTTAGAGAGCAGCATTGGGCATGATAGAAAAGGTACAGGACCCTTTAGATCCAGAAATAAAGTTTTAGCACTTTCCCCATGGAATTTTACTATGAGAAGCTAATTGAAGGTATTCATTTTCAATCCTCATTGCACTTTTTCACCAAATGAACAGCCATGCATTTCAGTTCCACATTAGCTTCTGGAGCTAATACACATCCTGCTTTAGGACCTCTTCCCTTTCTCCCTTATTATGCTTGGTTCTGGGTTTTGTTTTTTTGCTTTTGCTTCTTATTCTTTTCTGCCAATACTGCTGGTGGCACCTAAAGGTAAAGGTTCCCCCGCACATGCGTGCTAGTCGTTTCCAACTCTAGGGGCCGGTGCTCATCTCCGTTTCAAAGCCAAAGAGCCAGCACTTGTCCGAGGATGTCTCCATGGTCATGTGGCCGGCACGACTAGATGCCAAAGGCGCACAGAACGCTGTTACCTTCCCACCGTAGTGGTCCCTATTTTTCTACTTGCATTTTTACGTGCTTTCAAACTGCTAGGTTGGCAGAAGCTGGGACAAGTAACAGGCGCGGCACTCGGGATTCGACCCGCCAAACTGCTGACCTTCTGATCAACAAGCTCAGCGTCCTAACCCACTGAGCCACCGCGTCCCTTGGTGGCAACTAAAGACTCTAAATAAATAAACAAACAACAAACAAACAAATAAAGCAAAAAGCATTAATTCAGCCTTTAAATTAATTAGGTTTTTTTGCAACTCTGGAAAAAACCCCACCCTTGTAGACTTACAGCTGCCCACTGTGAATGGTGCTAGGCAGAGGGAAGTAGGATCTGCAAGGGCTGATCCTGGTGAGTGTAATGTAGCTGCCATGTGAATCAGAATTAGTGGGAAAGAGAGTAGTTCCAGCCTCAATCCATGGCAGAGGAATGGAAAATAGCTGCATTATGAACACCGTCACATCCCTTCAAGTCCTCCCCATCAATGAAAGCAAAGAAAATGTTTCACATGAGATAAAATTGTTCTTTTGTATCATCTGTTCTTCTCTCATTTCAGCTTATGCCAATAATAAATGTTACTGCCAGAAAACTAACACTATGTTCAATTATGTTAATCTAATTAACTACAAAATCCTTTCCCACATTCCTGAGGTTGATCTAATTTACCTTGTGATATAGTGCTGAAAACTATTCTTAGTTCTGCGCTATCTTACACTGCATCAGTATGACTGGATTAGGTTCTCTACCCTCAACCCCAGGAGAGCTAGGTGAAAAACCAACAAAATCCACAACCGTAACCAATTACAACACTCAGATTTTATTCAGTTGTGCAATTAGCCTTTTCTTCCTATCTCATGTAAAAGACTCACATCCTAATAGAAAATAAAAAGCACTGTGTGATGATGTATTCTTGGTATAGAAAATATGTTCATACTTCCCCAACCAACAGGGGCTATATGCATACATTACAATGCTATTGGCTTTCATAAATATCAGATTTGCTTTATTCAGTGAAAACTTCTAATTCCAGTTAATAACGGATATGCACTTTTTGCATCTTCTTATTAACTGAATCTGTTTTAAGACAGCTGTGGTATCTGTACATTTTTCTACCCATTTTTGGAGATGATGCAGTAAAATGAAGATCGTATTGGAGTCATTTTCCTATATCATTTTGAGGGAGTCAATTTGAAACCTCATCTAATTAAAATCCATTGTCCAACTAATTAATATAAATAATAAATAAAGTTTTCCTTAGAATGATCAAAGGAAAGAAAGCAAAAGGTATATATGATTTCAAAAGAAACCAAAGGGGACATATGACAGAGATTATGCTACAGTGGAAAGACAATGCACATTAATTAAAAATAGCGTTCATACTACGATGTAGTAGTTTTTATTGCACAACTGCCCAGATTTATTCATACAGAATTTATTCCCTAGCCTTTAAAATAATGAGGGTAGATCAGAAAATTTGCTGAGGATACACCAAGAACATCCCCTCAGTGAAAGGCGTTTTATTCTCTCATTCAGACTGTGCCCACCCCACCCCATCCCAACTCCATATCGTAGAGCAGCGGTATCAAACCGTCATGTGACGTCGCGCAATGTATCGGAGCAATGGGGTGGGCGTGGTTTTGTCGGGACGCGTCTGGCCCGTGGGCTGGCAGTTTGACACCCCTGTCCTAGAGGCACAACAATGCCATTGTCCCTTTTCTTGCTGTTAAAAAAATCCATTAAGGAGGAAAAGTTATACTCGTTATAGTTTTATATTGCTGGAACTCAGTCTGTAAGCATACCACGATGACTCTATATTGAATCTTGTTTTCCCAAATGAAGTAATTAATCTTCCAGTATTAAATGTGAATGATGAGCATGTAAACCTTCAGCATAAGGCTAACTTTATCTGGCTTGCAAAAATCCAGATTGTTAGATGGCAGCAAGGAGTTAAAGTGTGATTTTATTTAAGGATCTCTTTCTGTCACCCAACAAAGAACATTATACCGCCTGAAATTTATTGGATTCTGATCCTGCCAGGATTCCATAAATCTTTAAAAAACCTGGATATTCCCCCAGGCATGTGGCCTTCAGGTTGGGTGTTTTCTCTATCACATCTATGGTTGTGTAGTTTGAATTTGATTGTATTATTATTGTGTAACTATTCTTTATTTTTTTTGTCTGTTGCTTTCAATACTCTGTTTGTCAATCTTCGTCCCAATTATGAAATGGGCGACTGAATAAATTGATATAATAAACAAACAAATAGATAGTATCAACTGGAATTTCACCACCCAGACAGAGCAACCCTATCCCACCATTTCTTTTACTACTCACCCAGAGTGAACAAGGCTGACATTTTTGGTCTTTTTTATCCCAAGGCTTTGGGTTCCTTCAGTCCTTAAAGGCCAGTGGTACTATTTAATAACTTTGAGGTTTCATACTACTAATTCCACATATAATCAGTGAGGACCAACATGGAGAAATGATTACTTCTATAAGAATGGAGTAATAGCTTTCAATAGGAGTTTTGTCTATAATGAGCTATTTCATGTTTCTCATCCCTCTTTACTTTAAGGAAATGAAGAAAATGCTTTTTGTTTGATTTACTACCCCCTACATGTCTACCAAAATGCAGAAGAAACTTTTTTCCTTCTCCTACTTCAGGTTTTGAACTGTCTGCTTCTATGGCACATATTTTTCAATCATAACTCTAAATTACATAGTATCCTTCCTCAAAAAGCCTAACTAATGCCTCCTATTTTCTCTTGGGCCTCTTTAGCCCTCTTGTATTTTCCCCACCACCAATGTGTTTAAATAATGTTTTCTCTGATGTATTTGTAATGTCTATTTCAGCCTCACTTGCATTGAACTGATTATCGTTTTTAATTATTTTAATCAATTAGTTTATTCTAGTGTGTTTGATTTCCTTTAGAAGGATTTTGGTGTCTTTATTTGCAACACTGGAAGACAACTAATTAATCTCAGAATAAAATACATAATTCTACAGCATTATTTTTATTTGACTCATAAAGACATATAGATTCAGTAAGGTCACCCTCAGTTCAACCTTGACTTCAGGTGACTTCAGAGTTACATATTTATTTCTTGCCAACAGAAAGAAAATGGATTGCTTCTGTCTTCTTCTAGAATTCTTTTTTTTTTCATGCTTTAATCTGCCATCCTGGAATTTTATTTTGGTTGCTCTTCCAAATACTGATCTCTCCTAGGTTTCTGAGCTCATCTGCTGCAGAACACACACTTATTACAGTCCATTTAAGTAATAAATGCACCCACTTCTCTACCTTTCTTTGGAACCCATATATAATTTGGTCTCTTGGATATTACCGGTAATAAATCAACAAAAATTGTGATTATGTGTGTTTCTTTTGTTTTATATTTTTCTAGTTCTTTTATCCCTTCAACTTTAAAAAAATTAAAAACACTCTGTGAGAAGATTAATACATAAATCCTGTTAACAATAATGAGATTTACTCATGCAACTCCCTACACACCTCTTTAGAAATTTAGCCCTTAAGCTTAGAAAGTATTTGGGGGATAATTACATTTTTCCTATTCATTGCCTGTTTACAGATTAAACATACCATGCTGTAACTACACAAAGAGATTTCTTCAGGTAACGTCTGTCCCCCTCACTTCATTGAATACAATTATTACAGCTAGAGCAGGGGTAGGCAACCTCAGCTCTTTTATGACTCATGGACTTCAACTCCCAGAATTCCTGAGTCAGCTGACTCAGGAATTCTGGGAGTTGAAGTCCATGAGTCATAAAAGAGCTGAGGTTGCCTTACCCTGAGCTAGAGCAATCTATGATGAGGATATGCCTTTTTTCCTCTGGACTAGCAGGAAATGAACCAAACATGATGAAAGAGGTATATTTATATAGATAGAAATGAATAAAACAATCCTATTAGAAATTACTTTACTCAGTGCCTTCTGCTAATAATCAATGTCATTTGTATGACATGTCACAACTAAACGTATTTGCATTGTATTTTGCTAGGATGGTATTATTTGTAGAAATAATATGTTCTTCTACCTCTCTGTCTTTTGTTAGAGCTACAAAAAGATCAGTCCTTATGTCAGGATCCATGTTGCCTTTCTTTGTTTTGTTACTAGGTTAGGAATAAAATCAAAACACAATAGTACAGGGGTGTCAAACTCAATTTCATTGAGGGCCGCATCAGCATTGCGGTTGCCCTCTATGGGCCGGGTGGGTGTGGCCTGGGTGGGCGTGGTCTAATGGGTGGGTGTGGCTAGAGTGCGTATGGCCTACTGGGCGGGCATGGCCAGCTCTACATCGTTCGCATCAAGGGTGCCTATGGGGGCCTGGGTAGGAGTGGGACAGATCTGAGGGTCTCTGGCAGAAGGAGGGTCTCTGGGCCAGGGCCAAGGCAGTGGGGGCCGTTCACTCACTGTTTCTAGGATGGCTTCGCGGGCCACATGAAACCACTTCGCGGGCCGGATCCGGCCCCCGGGCCTTGTGTTTGACATGCCTGCAATAGTAGCATTAAGGGGGGGGGTTACAATCTTATTTTTTATCATTTGCCTTCCAATAATAATTTATACATTTTAATCTACCTATATTTTTATCTTTTTACTTAAATTTTGTTTTGAATGAAAAATAGTAAAAAAAAACCCAGCAAAGCAAAAATCGAAAGCTTCAAGCACCTTTTCTTTAAAAAATAAATAAATGCATAGTTTGCTTTATATGCTTTGAAAATGATTTAGGAGATAAGTTTCAGAGGGTGGGGGAACATATGTGCAAAATCTCTTTCATAGAAGCCTGAAAGCAGATCTGGCTACTTTAAAAAGTTTACTCTTTAAAGTAGCCATATCTTTAATGTAGGTGTCCTGGCTTCCAGGAAAGCTTGATAGTAAATAAAAACTATGGTTATTTTAAAGAGAGGCTGCAGTTGTCTTCCTGTGCATCCAATTCTATATCATTTTTAAAGTATGTGCACCTACATATGAACCTTGGAACTTCCATATTAAGTCCTTTCATCCCAAAAGACTGTACAGACTGGTTTTTAGAATGGAAATAATAATTCTTAATTAAAACATCTTTCTAAAACTTTTCTTTTGAGCTGCAAATGCCAACTATGCTCCCTTCACATGTCACCTAATTCTAGTGAGATTAATTTATAAGACTTCAATGTCTAGAAACAATTTGTGTTAAAGTGGTTCACACAATAAGCATTTTGAACATAGTTAACAAAAATATTATTAAAATAATCCAATTCCAAAGCCTCCATGAGTATCACTTCCTGTCCTCAATAATAACAATAAAAATCTCCTAAACTTAAACAGCTGTGAGAACTCCATCTTTTGTGTGGAATAGATTATATAGTGTATGCAGTAATGTATCACAGGAGTTCACCAGTGTCATTCTAAGCTCGAATTTTTATATGGAACCTGTGTGACAGCAAGACAGAGTTGTTTTGAAAGTAGCCCTCAGGGAGCCCATTCAAGAAAGGCAAACAGTGAATATGAGGTTCATTTCAGCATCATGTAACAGTGTCTTTAAGAGTTACTTTGCCAATATTGTGTCTCACAGCTGTTTCTTGTTTTCTGCTGCAAACAAATGTTTCATTGCTCATATAGGAATGAGATATGATGCTTCTTTCATATGGAAAACCAGAGTTAAATCCCACTTTAGCCAAACATCATTGGTAGTGTAAGCTCCTGCCTCCTGCATCTCCTACTTGATTTTGTACTACAGAATTATTATGTATTTTTAATAGAAATAGAGGGAGTTGTTTGTTTGAAATTTCAGACAAGGTAAGTTCCTGCCTTCTGCATCTCCTACTTGAACTTGGGCTTCAGAATTATTATGCATTTTTATAAAAGTACAGAGTGATGTTTGTCTGAATATTTGTCACATTCAAGGAATTCTCCAATTCTCCATCTATAAGTTTTTTTTTTCTTTTTTCAGTTTGGTATATAATATGTATCATTGCAGAAATCCATAGCAATATTTATATACACATACAAAGAGTGGGGAAGGACAAAATTTTATTCATTTTAATAAGAAATTTTTAAAGCAATGGTTTTCTAGGGGTCAGAAATAATTTTTAGGAGGCTATGGCAATCAAATTAAAACTTCATTTGCAAGCTTGAACTAAATCATGCTGTCTTCCAAGCATGAATCTCTAATTCAAACTGAATCAGGTCTAGTTAACATATTTTATCCAAGATTATCCTATTCTTTTTTCCTTATCATCTCAGGAAGTACCAACAGTACTTATGAGCTTATGGACTTTCTTAGAGGTCATCATTTATTCATATCGAATGTCCCAGATATTGTTGCTGCTCTGCATTATTGGAATGCATAGAACACTTTCAGGGGTTCTGGAAAAAAAAAGAAAAGAAAAGAAGATGGTTGTAACAAACAGACCTCAAAATCAGTTTTGCTGCTGCTGTCAAAAAAGCCTCTTCAATCCTTGAATAGCATATATGAATAATAAAAGAAAAATAATGAATAACAAATGAGAGTCCAAATGTAGCAGAATAAGGCAGCTTCACAAATGTAGGCTCTTACAGAATAAAGTACTTCCCCACTAAAGGTGACCAATGCTTCATAACATTTCTTTCTTATATATTATGGAAAATCTATCAATTTAATGCTCCATATTTGAAATGGCTCTGTGTATCTAAAAATCTATTTTCTGGTGCTTTTTACCAATAGGTTAAAAAAAACCTTTTAAAAAACTGGACAGGAATAAAAGTGAATAAGAAGGAATAGAAGGAATAAAAGTGAATAAGCCTGGTTTCCAGATATCTATCTATTCATCACATGAACCATTGGGGGGGGGTAGGCGGGGAGGAACTCTGCCATTGTTTGAGCAATCAGTCATTATTTAAAATGAATTGTAATTAAACCATTCTCTTTCTACAAATTTCAAGCACTAGCATTCAAAAATGTACTATTTGACTGCATATTTTTGTTTGCTTGTTTTAACAACAACAACAACAAAGGGAATTTTCATTTATTTGTGAATAGAGCATGACCCCCCCATCAGCCCCACTCTTCTAACAGGTCATCAAAATGTTTTTGTAAAGCCAGCAAAAATCTAATTCAAATCCCTGATTAGGCTCATAAAACCAAGCCAAATTTATTCAACAGTGCAAAGCTGTTCAGACGGTTGATGTGATACAATTCAGACCTTCAAATCAAATAATCTAATTTGGCCAAATCAGTTCAGATTTCCAGATTACTGGTTTGTAGGGTTGTTTATTACTTGCGTTCCTTCTTCTTCTTCTTCTTCTTTTTTAATACAGGTTTTATTGATTTTTTAATATTTACATATACATGTATTTGTGAAGCAATACGGTGGTTGGGTAGTCAAAGTAACAAATAACCAGTTGTTTGAACATAGTTCAGGTTGCATCAACAAGGATTCTCTCTCTGATTCCCTTAGTTATCACATCGTCAAAATAATCAAATTAATACATTTCTAGTTGTGGCCTAGTCCATTAACAGAATTTTCAATATATTTTCACTAATAACCAGTTGTTTGAAAATAGTTCAGGTTGCATCAACAAGGATTCTCTCTCTGATTCCCTTAGTTATCACATCGTCAAAATAATCAAATTAATACATTTCTAGTTGTGGCCTAGTCCATTAACAGAATTTTCAATATATTTTCACTAATACATATCAATATCCTGTTTTTAAGTTTTACTTAATTGCAATAAAATATAGAGTAGCCTATAATATAAAAAAGAAAGCTTAATTTTTGGGTAACCCACATTTCCCTATTTCAATAAAAAACAATTCTCTTGTCTACAAAACTTACATTGTTCATTACAAAACATTCTTATGTTTTATCAGTACAGTCTAATTTTCATCTTAAAAAATCACCAATTATTAGAAAAACATTTTTTGTCTTAACCGTTCAACAATTATTAAAACACTATCTTTTGTTATAAGATTCTAGATTCTGTAGTATAGTTCAAAATTATCTTCTAAAAGCTTAATTCTGTTTTCCTTTAAAGATCTAATATATTGATTCTAATAACCAACTTTAAAGAGTTAAATACAAGATGAGTTTATATATCATTACAACTAATATATTCTGTATGTCATCTTAACCATTCATCAATTGTTAAAATACTATCTTTCGTTATATCATTCCAAGTTCTATAATATAGTTCAGAATTGTATTCTAGAAGCTTAATTTTGTTTTCCCTTACAGATCTAAAACCTAGATGTAAAATCAGTTATATTTTTAGAGATTCCCCTTAATCCATTAAGAAATATTTTTTCAACTCTATCCTTAGGAATCCCAAAGAAGAAACAATTCAAGTTTTTAAATCTAACTCTTGCCTTCCTTGTGTGCCAATCAGGCTTCCCTTTTGACATCTTTAAATTCTCAAATGTATCTCCCTTTCTTCCTTATTTGAATCCAGGGAGAGCATCCAAATGTCAGTTTTGCAAAGAAAATGCCCCCTTTGTAACCACTGAAGTTTTTCTTTAAGGATTCAGTTTTTGATGGTTGATATAATATAGTTTTCATTAGATCAGTCAGGTCTTTTTCTTTTTCCAATTCCATCTGAGTTAGGTAGAAAATAGTAGCTGATGTTGTGGTTGTCATTTGATTAGCTGAATTCTCCATATAGTGGATTTGAAGGCCTTTAATGTCTTCACTCTCAATGTTGCTTTCTTCAGGTGCTATTGCTTTTTGAGTTGTAAGTTTTGTAGTTAACATTGAAATTTGGACTTTAGAGTTCTCTGTAGGTTGCATTTGTTGTTCTTTGAAGTCTCCTATTTTAGTGTTAGATTCCACTTCTTCTATTTGCTTTTGGATTGCCAATTCCTCATTTAAGGTCATAGTTTGATTTGGTGGCTTTAAATTGTCAGGTTTTTCTTGCAGTTTGGCTTTGCTTTGCTCTGTCATTACTAAAATCGTGTCCAGTATCAGTTTGTAGTTAAGTGGTGGGATGTATTCATCCATTTCATTGTTGTTTGCAGCTAAATCTTCCATGTAAGCTATTGTAATAAGAGTAAAAGATTATCCACCTCCAAAAGAGTTGTTTTGAGTGCCAGCTGTTCCCACACTTATCTTTAAAAGTGATGTCAAGGACAGCTCTGTTATTCAGTCAGCTCTCACAGTAGGGAAAAAAATTACTTGCTGTATCAGGTTTTGCCACAAGATGTCATCAATAGCATATGGAATGTGATGTTATTTTTTTAAAAAATATTATAACACTTTTATAGCATTAGTCCATATTTTTTTTCCTTAATTCACCGCTTAAAGAGAAAATAGGGTAGTAGATCCCCACCAAAAAATAGGAGCTTTTTAGTAAGTAGAGATAAAGTTGCTTAATTTCTTTGCTGAATTATTTGATTTTCTTTTAAGGCTTTAAGGCTTTAAAATTTGTTCCCCAAGTATATAATCGCTGTTCTTTCAAAGGAGGGGGAGGCAATTTTCGAAAAAGTTTCACAGGAAAGTGATTTGGGGAATAAGAAAAGTAAAGTCTCACCCAGTTCCTCCAGATTGCTTCTTAGTGCTAGGTAGTGCTTTTGGCTTTCGGCAGGGAGCGGACTCTTCCTGCATGTCCGGAAGCACCACGCGCGCAAACCGGAAGCCAGTTGCATTCCTTCTGACCATAGGGGCAAAACTGCTCGTGTAGACATCTAAATGGTAAGTGATTAACACTCAGATTTGTACACTTCATTTTAATAATTTGTATATAACATTATTTTAGTGTTCTGTCTCTTAAAATGAAGAAAGGGGCTCTTCTTTCATCATTTCAATCAGACAAATAAAGGTACACACTTTGAATCAATGGTAAAATTTCAATCAATGCTTAAGTTGGTGTACTGCAAATTTTGTGTATTGAAATTGCCATATCTAGGATCTACAAAGAACTGTAAACTACAAAAAGCCCATATGCTATTATACTTGACAATGATTTGGAAGGACTGAAGAGTATTATTGCTATTTCCCATGAAACCAGGATTAAGCTATCAGGAGTAAAGGAACATCTTCAAGATCCATTTAGTAAAAGTATGGAAATTTCAACTACTTAAAAATGATGGGAAACTCACAGTAAATAACTTCAACATAATGAATCTATCTTCGGGTGACAGTAACCTAGGCCATGACTGAATTGAGTTATTTCACTTAACGTCATTTAAAAGTTTCATTATAGTTTGGAGATGGGATTTTCCCCCTATTACTGGGCGGAGGGAGTCTTGCTTATTTGTTATTGTTGTTAGATCTATATTCATTATTTTAAATGTTTTTATTTATTTTTTTAATTATTACTATATGAGACATCTATAACACAGAGAAATAGACCTTAAGAATTGTTTTTCCACCTGGAGGCATAGCACCAAACGTAATCAGCTGGAATATAAATTGAGCTAAGATTTTTGTTATTTCCTTTTTTAGAAAGGGTATATATGTAACAAACTGGAAAAATTACAACCAGGTATAATTAAGTTGCAAGAACCACATATTCTCCTCAATAATCAGCTTTTCCTAACATACAATAGACACTGAATTAGGCAAATCTATATTAGTAGGTATTCAAATGTGGGGTAGCTATTAAGGTTAATACCATGTTTTCCTGAAAGTAAGACCTACCCCCAAAATAAACCCTAGCTTGATTTTTGGGGGTGGGCCTAATATAAGCTCTACTACAGAAATAAGTCCTAGTTTTGGAGTGAAGCGCACACCTAAAAGCTAAAATGGGGGTGGGGGTGGAGCTGCTCCACATGCCCCGCATCCACTTACCAGTCCTCCCATTAGTTGACACCTGCCTCTCCCCAACAGCCCACTTCTTCTGCCGCATCCCCCAGCTTGCATTTTGTAGTCACTGGCTTTTCCAGAAGGCCTCTGCAACTGAGAACAGACCTATGGATTCAATCTGTAGCTCGGTTCTTGGCTGCAGAGGCCTTTCCAGAAGGCCTCTGGCAGTGAAATGCAGGCTGGTGCTCCATTCTCAGCTGCAGAATGAAGCTGCTTCTTTGGCCACAGAAGAAGTGAGCCAGCTGGGTGGGGCTATCAGTGCCACTGCCATGAGGTGAGTGGAAAAGAGCCCCCCCCCAAAAGACTGAGTCTTATTTTCTAGAAACCACAGTAAAATTCTATGTTTGAAATAGAATATGAGAACTATGACACTGAAAGACACTTTATTTTCTTGGCCATAGAGATAATTGATATCATTACTGACGTAGGAGGTAACCAGGCTGAGCACAAGGAAGACGTCAAGAGTGTCATGAGTCTAGAATCCCTTGGTGCCCAGTAGAGATGTAAGTCCAGCCCACCTTGAATTTCATTGACCCTTATCTACTGCCAATTAGCTTTTACTGTTAGTAGTTCAGATTCTTATAGACAGTGTTAGCATGCAATAAACCTGTATTCATTTGAACTGCCTTGTCTCCTGATTTCCTGCACTTGACAATTGCTCTGGTTTTTTTGACACCACCAAGAACACTGAAATAAACCATGATATTTTTTTCAAAACTACATTTTGCAAAGCTTTGATCAGTAATTGTTGGCAGCCATTTCCAACTATGCCAAGATGCTTAGCTAGACCGAGTGCAAAGAAAACCTCTTCTCCATACTGGAAAATATTGCAAGCGTATACACTATATGGGGTATATTTCCAATACTTACAGAATATATTTTCTTTTCTAATTTTAGGCTAGATTTTTTTTTACCTTTCTTGCTTTGGTGGATCACATTGTAGATGTATCAAGTAATCCAGTGACAATCTCAGACCAATCTCAGCTCACTTTGAACTTTAAAGCATTACAAATTAGTTAATTTCATAAGATATCCAAATGCTTCTCTCTAAAGAATGTTTTTGCAGACTATATAGAAGAAGATTTTTTAGAAAAAACACATTAAACAGTAGTTCTATTAATATGCTAACCTTTTGGGATGGATTTCAGGCATTTATCATGGATACACTATTGTTATTGCTTCAGCAAAAATGATTTAGAGATCTTTTATCTTGTACAATTGGAAATCATAGTTCAGAGGTCACTTTTATCTTAATGCTAGAAACCACATAGATTAATTACATCAATAATTTTTGTAGCCTAGGTTAAACTGCAGCTGCTACATTGAAAATGATTTAAATATTTTTTGAATTGCATTAATCAGAGCAATTGGGGATCAGAAAGCTGGAAAGTTATTGACTCAGTGGTTAAAACAAAAGAAATGTATGTCTGGAATTCAGACTAATGATAGCCAGTTACATAATGAGGCAGAATTATTTCATTTTTTAAATTTTAAATATAAACTTGTGAGATCTGTAACTAAAAGCAAATTTTTAATAAGGGGGACATTAAAATGGAACAGAAAATCTCAAGATTTAAAAAATTTTATACAAGCACTGACATTAGAAAAAATCACAGTTAAATGCATGAAATGAGGAAAAGTCTCTGGAAATGTACTATAAATTTCTTATGGAGATTTTAAAAGGAAATTAGGAGATGATTTGATAACAGGAGGATTTATTCCTCCCTCCCTCCCTCCCTCTATAAATTTGTGCTAGTTTTTCTATGTTTTATAAAACTTTAATTAAACAAATTATTTTTAAAAAAGGAATAAGGGAAAAGCCTCTGGATCTGTTGGATTTCCAATTTAATGTGACAAAAGTATTCTAAATTTATTAGCACCTATTATTATATGAATGTAATGAATCATTTAATGTTTCTACTTTACTTTCATAGTTCTAAAAGGGAGAAAGTTCTTCGTAGATTTTCAAGTTATAGACCAATATCTTTGTTTAATGAGGATGTTAAAATATTAACTGCAACAGAAGCTTACACAAAGTAATGATACCTCAAAATCATCCATCTCAGCCTGAATTCATAAAAACATAAAGAAGCATGGCTTCTTTGTAGATAAATACAAATCAAGTTTTTTTAAGTTTCATTAGATGCTATAAAGTCTTTAGTTATTATTCAGATTCAATTAATGAAATGCCTTCTAAGAATTTCCACCATATTTTGTCCATTGGATTAAAAGTTGATATCTCTACCCTGTGGCCAGATTCATTATAATTCCTTTCTTTCTTGACCAATTAAGTTATACCATGACACCCATCAAGAATGCCTGTTTTCTCCTTTGATTTCTAAACTTAGAAAGAACCCTTAACTTTTGTCATTAGACAGTATCAAGATGTTACTACTATGGTAGCACTTCATGCTAAATGCAAATTATTTTTATATGCTGATGTTAGTATGGCTACTGCTAAGCTTGTAAGCCGCCCTGAGTCTTCGGAGAAGGGCGGGATATAAATGTAATAAAAATAAAATAAATAAATACTTTGGATAATCATTTAGTGTCATTACTGTAACTCATTGAAACTGTACAACTGTACAACCATATGGTTTATACTCTGGTTATATTTCCATTTGGAAAAAATTAGCTGCCTTTGGGATTTATAATATGCTTCAAAAAGAAAAGTTGGATTTACAATTTGTACAGACTGCATAAAATAAGAGGGTTTATATTTGTCTTAAAATATATTATAATATGTTGAATTAAATATATCTAAATACTGTATATAGATATTTGTATATGGTTGTACCCGGACCCAGTTTAGATTATGTGGTTAAACCAGATTTGAGTTCTAATCTCATTTTAGCTAGCTGGATAACCTTCATCCAGTTACTTTTTTCAGTCTAGGAAACAGGCAAAGACAAACTACTTCTGAAAAACCTTGCCAGGAAAACTGCAGAGGCTAGTCTAGGAAGTTGCCAGGAATCAACATTGACTTGAAGGACAAATAAAGGAGGGAAAAGTATAGATATGAGTTCAGTAGATATAACCCAATAGTAAAAACTTTAACTGATTCTCTAGACTAAGATCACCATATTTAAATGTATATCAAGACTCATATGTATTTTAAGAAGGATTCCACTGTTAATCTATATTATGTACTTTATATAGATTAACAAACTAATAGGAAAAAATATTTATGGCAGAACCATAAATATTGACGTTTTGTGAAACTGGTTTTAACCTAACAGATTTTCAGCTTTACTGGGCTTTTAGTTAGCATCTACATATTTGTGATATGAGAATTTTTCTGAACCTGGACAACACTGACCACATTTCCACCCTGTCAGTTGTAAAAGGCCACCCTGCTTGGAACTGCACAAATACTATAATGATATCTATGGAGATTCTCAGTTATCCATGGTTGTCCCAAAGGTGTTTTTTCACAAGGCAACTGGACTTTCTTTTTTCTTTTTGAAGACCTTTCACTTCTCATCCAAGAAGCTTCTTCAACTCTGACTGGATGGTGGGGAATGGAAGGATTTATATCCTTGCAGACAGTTGGTCATTTGCGTTGTTTTAGTGCAGACATGTCAAACTTGCAATGTCACGTGACATCCCACAATGTATCAGGACGGTTTTGCCATTGTCGGCAATGGGGTAGGCGTGGCTTCCGGATGACGCGTCCGGCCTGCGGGCTGGCAGTTTGACACCCCTGTTTTAGTGAGTCATTGATGCCACCTGGAGGCTTCTCTGTGTCATCAGGGTCACCTGTATAGTGCAAATAGGTGTGGAGCCTTCTTGGAACTGTTTAAAGGACAGTGTTGTAAACTGGAGATACATGGTGTCATATCCCTCCCCCTCTGTTGAGAGAAGGCTGTTCAATTTTGACATAGATAGCCTCTTTGACCCCTATTTCAAACCAACAGTCCTCTCTGTCCACATTCCAAGAAAGCTCCATACCCATTTGCACTACTCAGGTGTCCCTAATGACACAGTTGAGGATGCCTCCAGGTAGCATCAATGGCTTGCTAAAAGAATGTAAATGACCAGCTATGTGCAAGGAAATCCTTCCATTCCCCACCATTTAGTCAGAGCTGAAGAAGCTTCTTGGATGAGAGGCGAGATGTTTTCAAAGAGAAAAAAGAAAGTCTAGTTGCCTCATGAAAAACACCTTTGTGACTACTATACTGATACATTGCCACATCCTAATTTTTTGGGGAAGAATTTGATAGGAATGAAAGCCAACACCAGCTAAATAAGAGGGAGCTGTGATTTCACATTGTTGTATATAATAATAATAATAATAATAATAATAATAATAATAATAATAATAATAATAATAATAATAATAATAATAATAATAATAATAATAATAATATCTATAGAATTCAAACTGAGAGATACCTGCCACATAATATCCCATAGTTAATAACTGTTGATAAGAAAGAAAAAAAATAGATAGTGGACATGGCAGAAGAGAATAGTGAAGAAAGCAGAACAAAAGAAAAAGAACTGGATAAAATAGCAAAATACAAAGACCTGCAAATAGAAATAGAATGACTGTGGCAAAAGAAAGCAAAGTCAGTAATAGTAATAGGTGCCTTGGGTGCAAGCTTAAAACCTCTGGAGGGCCACTTCAATACTGACAAAATCACCATCAGTTAACTGCAAAAGGCATCTTTACTTAGAACACCTTACACCCTTCAGCAGTATCTTTAACACAATCAAAGAACAACGTCTCCTATCTCAGGTCCTTGGGAAGGACTCAGTAGGTGGACAAAGATGCCAAATCCACTGTAAATATCTGCTTGACTGTGCAACAAACCATGATAATAATAGTTTTAGTCTGATTTCCAGATCAATTAACAGAAGCACTTCTATTTTCCCAAAGATACATCTGCAACACTCTAGCTGATTGGAGGCATTTCATTCCCTTCAACTTGACCTTCCAATTCAGTTTTAAAAAGTCGAGTAAGAGATTTGACTGAATCATCTTGAAACAATACTGAATCAACTTTTTACAACCCTCTAGACAATTATAAACAAATACACTAGATAATCACTTAAGAAAGAAGGTTGCCATTAATAAAAAGGGAGGGGGGACTGGAGAAGTGTTCTCCTTCTAAAGTGTTCTCTCTCTCTATCTATCTATCTATCTATCTATCTATCTATCTATCTATCTATCTATCTATCTATCTATCTATCTATATATATATATATATATATATATATATATATATATATATATATATATATATATATATATATTGCAACAGATGGTGCTTTGATGTAAAATGCCAAGGCTAGTGATATGTAGATGACACCATATGATAGGGTTTCTATCCAAGGATTTATAGACTTTGGTTATCATGACCTCTTGTGTCCATATGGAATTTATGATAATTACATTGTGTACAAGTTAAACATCTCTGGATATTATCATCTCCTTGACATGCCAAGCTATTCAATTGACATTTTCCAAACTAAAATTTGCAAGCAGCAAATCATTTAAATTCAGCATTTTTTTCTTTAAAAAAAAAGATATTTCAGTCCTGTTCTTGGAATAAATAAATTGAAGAAATTCATATTAAAATAAGAAGTAAGAATCTGAAATCTTGAAATTAGGAGAACAACTGATTAATTAAAACTACCCTGGTTAATACAAATAATAATAATTAATAAAAATAATAATTAACTAAATTAAACTGCTTATCCAGTTTTATTTTTTTCTCTATAAATATCTTATTCTTCTTTCCTTCTCAGTGTTATGCAGCCTCTTTGTTATTAGTCTTCTTTTCTCATTTCTTGCCTATATTAAATGCAATCTCTGAGTAAATATAATTTATATTTTATTGTTTCTTAGCTCAAATTTGTTGAGTTCCTGCTCAGAAGATCAAGCCATTATACTATACCCAATCTGTCCAAGAATTTATGTCCTGGTGTAAATAGTTCATTGCAGTAGTATGCCACACTATTAGGGCTACTGATTTGTTCTAGCAAGATGGTCTTTATGTTTTTAAGTGGTGGGGAACAAGAATGAACCTATGTCATTCTTGAACATCTATCATGATATGTTGAGTAATTTATGAACCCACTTAAAAGTCTACATTACTGATTTTTTCCATGCTTATTATTTCATGCTAATTTTCATGCTTATTCACCAAATATGGTGAGCATGGAGACAAGTTATTGTACACACATGGCCTCTCTTCTAATATCCCTATGGTGAAGATCAGAAGAGAAAATGTAGCAAGTTTCAGTTGAAGATAAGAGGCTAACTCATTAAGAGTCCTGGCAATGACCATGTCTGGCATATGGATGAATAACAGAACAAAAGAGTTGGAAGGGACTTTGGAGGTCTTCTAGTCTAAAGAAGGGGTCCAGACAGAGATCCTGTACCATTCTTTATGAGTGGTTGTCCAGTCTCTTCTTAAAAGCCTCCAATGATGGAGCAACCACAACTTTTGAAGGCAAGCTATTCCACTGGTTTATTGTTCTCACTGTTAGAAAATTTCTTCTTAGTTTGCTTCCTGGGTTTCTTCTCTCCTTGATTAGTTTCCATCCATTGTGATCTATTAAATCCCATGATTCAAGTGTGCAAGGTTTTGCACTTTTGAATCATGGGTTGCATCTTGTAGGGCTATACAGTGACTTGGAAAAATTCCAGTTGATATTTTAGAATACATGGAATCAAAGATTCAACATTTTTCCTTAGGAGTGAAAATGTGAATAGCATTGCTACATTTGGCCTGATATTTAGTACTGTCAGATAGAGTTATTCCGTCTGGATGTTGTTTTGGAATCAAAATTTGGACTCTCAAGTTCCAATTATTTTTTCTTAGCTACTAAACCATAATTAAGAGTTAACCATAGTTAACTCTTCTTAAACAGAAGTGATAATTAGTGCTTCAGTTGTATTTATGGATATTTGACTTTCAAGCAAACATAATAGAGCTGGAAGGGACCTTGGAGGTCTTTTAGTCCAACCCCCTGCTCAAGCAAGAGACCTGTACCATTTCAGACAAGTGACTGTCCATTCCCTTCTTAAAAACATCCAGTGATGAAGCGCCTACAACTTCTGAAGGCAAGCTGTTCCACTGGTTAATTGTTCTCACTGTTAAGAAATTTCTCCTTAGTTCCAGGTTGCTTCTCTCTTAATTAGTTTCCATCCATTGCTTCTTGTCCTGCCTACAGGTGCTGGTAATGACCTATAAAGCCCTACATGGCATGGGTCCGGATTACCTATGGCAGCACCTGCTGCCGGCGTCAACCTCCCTCCGTCCAGTGCGCTCCCACAGAGTGGGCCTCCTCAGGGTGCCTCCGATCAGAGAATGTCGATTGGTGGCCCCCAGGGGGAGGGCGTTCTCTGTGGGCGCGCCAGACCTATGGAACCGCTTGCCGGTTGAGCTCCGGATGGCCCCCGACCTTCGCTCCTTCCGACACGATCTAAAAACCTATCTATTTGAACAATCCGGCCTGGTCTGATGGGTTTGGGGTTTGGATTTGATTTTAATATAGTTTTAATTGTTGTATTATATTGGGCATAATCATTTAATCTTTTTTAACTTTTGTATTTATATTTCGATATTTATTGCCCTGTACACCGCCCTGAGTCCTTCGGGAGAAGGGCGGTATAAAAATTTAATAAATAAATAAATAAATAAATAAATAAATAAATAAATAAATAAATAAATAAATAAATAAATAAATAAATAAATAAATAACTTGATCCTTCCTCTTTGTGGCAACCTCTCAAGTACTGGAATACTGCTATCATGTCCCCACTAGTGATTTTCGGATGGGTCTTTTATTATCATTTTCATTAATTTCCTATGTTAAATTTAAAAAAAAAACCCCAAAGAGAGCTTGTTTATTAAGAAGATGATACAAGGAATGTTGGAAAAACTGGTAAATATGTTTATTACAGCAAATGATAGACTTGATTCTGCCTGCCTGCCTGCCTGCCTGCATGCATGCATGCATGCCTATCTATCTATCTATCTATCTATCTATCTATCTATCTATCTATCTATCTATCTATCTATCTATCTATCTATCTATCTATCTATCTATCTATCTATCTATCTATCTATCTATCAAGATTTGCATGTCCAAACATCAACTTAGGGGAATGATTTACACAGGACATGTATAAAGGCATACTCATCCTAATGAATGACAACTGCAATTGTTTGCTAAGGGCTATATTTTGAAAGTCTGCATACATAGTACTGTGTCTATTTGCCATGAAGAAATTACTATAAAGAGCTCATTATATGAAATGAGTCCAAGACATGCTTGCAATCGCTTTCTTCTTTTCTTGCCTCCAAAAGCCATATTGCATTTGTTATTCTATTATACTTTTGACAAAGTTAAACAGGGGAGACTTCCAAAAGTGTCATGAATCTATATTGGAATGAATGTGATGAGAAGAGGTGGAGAGATGGCAGTTCTTCTACGGACTTGTCATTGCATTTCCTCTGACAGCGTCTTAAGTGTTCTCACGAGCTGAAAAAATCTTGTAAATCCTATAAATAGAAAAATGAGTGAAATCTGAGCTTTTCTTATTAATGTTAAGTAGCTGAAAACTCATTAGGGCTGAAGCAAAAGTGAGACAGAATTTCATGAAGCTGTTGATACTGGTAGGTGGGCAATTTATTTATTTATTTATTTTATCTTGCCTTTGTTATTTTTATAAATAACTCAAGGTGACAAACATACCTAATACTCCTTCCTCTTCCTATTTTCCCCCCACAACAACAGTCACGTGAAGTGAGTTGGGTTGAAAGAGAATGACTGGCCTAAAGTTACTGAGCTGGCTTTCATGCCTCAGGCAGGACTATTGTGGATCCTGTTAGATGATTCCTTCTATTCTATTTTTTGAAATTAAGAAAGAGAGAGCTCTGGATTCAGAATGGGAAATACAGTATCAGAATCAGTACTATTCTCCAGTTTTTCCCACCAGACTTAATGTTCAATTGGCTCTGCTCTCCCTGATATTAGTAACAGCCATCAGAATGGATAAGATGGGATGGTGGAGGGGTTAGACCAGGGATGTCAAACTGCTAGCCCATAGGCTGGATGAATCATAGCGAAACCGTGCTCACCCCATTGCTGGCAATGGCAAAAAAGTTGCAATACGTCACGACACGTCATGTGATGTTGCGAGTTTGACACCCCTGGGTTAGACTAAAGGCATGTTGGAAATGCTTGTAGACATGAAGGATTTTAGGTGCTCATAATACTTGGCCATCCTTCCAGATTACTAGCCGATTTAGATAAGCCATTGTTCTGGACCATATTACTGACTACTGCAAGCAATTAGAGCGTTTTTTCCCCTTTTTAATGGCAAGGTAGTAAGCAATGAATGCTTCTTATCCTTCACTTCAGATCTCATAGTCTGCTTGTAGTAGAATATTGAATTCACTGGAACATTTCAGTGTCAAAAAATTCTAATAATATGAATAAAATGGCAAAGGCTCCAGCTGATTTTGTTAATTGCATGCTCATTTTTATTGAAGACATCACTAACCAATTTCACTGAATTCTGGTTTTATCCAAGCTAGAAGATTTGCATGGTGACACAGCATTATCATTTTTTTCCCATGTGAGTTCCCTGATTAGACACAGTCTATCAAAAAGAAACCCTTGATGTGTGTCTGCACCCTTGATATGGGTCAGGGGAAAGGACCCACAGTAAATGAGATTGCAATTATTATGTAAAAAAGTTAATCATAGCTCCCAATCAGAGCTTTGGGAACAGGGAAGAGGTATGGATATGTTAGTCCCTTTCAAATATTTTATACATAGCATTTTTTAGGCAACAATATAACATACAGTGGTGCCATATTGCCTTGGATTTTGATCTTTCACAAACTCTGTTGAGGGTCCTTGCTACTCTCTGAGTTGGGTTGTTTTCTTGCAGTCATTTCATTATGCAAACTAGATAATGTGGTCAGTGCTAGTAAGGAAGCTTGCTAGCACTGATGATGCTACCTAGTTTGGGTAATAAAGCAACTGCAAGAAAATAACCAAACTCAGAAAGCATCAAGGACCCCCACATTTCAATCCTGAGCTACAAATATTCTCCTTTATCAGAAACCCTATTTTGAATTGATTTTAGATAACAGGCAAATATGTGATAATAGTTCCCAGATAATTCTGTACATATATCACACTTTTTATTCATGGAAGTCCCTTAGAAAGTGATACAAGAACAATGTATATTGACAATTCACATATTGATTTGTTTATTTTAATAACCCGAAATAAGGTCTCACCATTTAATATGAAGGGATGTGAGAGCCACTCCAGATGTTGACAATTTTAGTTTTCCAATTTTTGTGATTCAGGGGTTGTTGGTTTTGTTGTTTTTAATCGCAAAATAATTCTAGAAGTCAAGAATATAGATTTTATCTCAAAGTCATATGAAACAAATTCATGTAATAATAAATGTTGATACGACAGCCATTATTGCTAATAGTATTCCATGTCATTTATCTTTTGTACAGCATGACCAAATTACAATGACCACATGATTACAGTCACCTATGATTAATGATGGTTTAACATAGTCTCTGACAGTAAAACGTGGAAGAGGAAAATTGCATAACATAACCTTTTCAGATATATATCACTTTTTAAAAAAAGTGTAAGCATTCTTTATATTAATTTCCTTCATGATAGAAATGCACCAATCTAGTTCATATAGGCATCAGGAATTAAAAGTATTTTGTACTCATAAACATGACATTGTATGTGCAACTACTTTATAATCAATTCAAGAATAGCATTTTGAATAAAACATAGTCCAAGTGTTAAAAGGGCTTTCCACTCATCCAGAAAGCTGAAATCTACAATAGCCACATCATTATGAGTAATAGAAGAAGCTGGAAATCTAACATCCTATATCTGTAATCTCAAAATTTATGTTTGATGTGCTTTCTTCCAAAACAAACAAACAAACTCCTGATTCTGTAGGAACTGAAATCATTAATATAATTCAAAGAAAGTTTTGGGTAATAGAAAACAAATATGTGATGCTGAAAAGCTCTTTTGTGTAATATTTTGAAATAACTTAATTTTGTTTTAGTACTGAAAACACTTGTTCTGCTCTTTTGTCACTTGAAGTCAAACCATAAGGCTTTAAAAATTATTATATGTTTTTGTGTGCATCTTTTAAAAATGATTTACAGCAATCATTAATGGGGGCATTCAAGTTTAGAATGAGTGGGAGTATGTTTTCTCAAATTGCAGTCCCAAATGAAAATATTTTTCCCCAAACTGTTTCACTTTCATGCAAAAGAGGTGATTTTGTTTTGTCTGTATGGAATTTTATTGAGAATGGGGAAAAAAGAAAAAAATATAATTGCTCTTAACAGACCATTCAAAGGGTGATACTTATTTACAGCTTTAAAAGGACACATTTAATGATCAACTGTGTATATAATGAGACATATTTTTTATCCTGACTGAAAGACTGTACATCCTATGCAAATAATAATGGATGCTTAATTCTCAGGTATCAAATACTTTAATCCCATACATATTTATTTGAGTTAGGGATAAATCACATTCAGTGGAGATATAAATTAGGGTTGCTTGACTTAATAATTACCTGAGTAGGTTTTTAACAGCTCTGTTAAAATATGAACCATATTAAATGTGGCTCATGGAAAAGAACTATTTAAATATGACTTAATTATATTTAAGACAGATGTAGCCATGATGGAAAAAAAAAAAAAAACTCATGTCCCATCATTTCTGAAGTTTTCTGTATAGGGTTGTAAGGATGTTTTTCTTCCCATAAAAATTCTAGGGGTGAGGGAGGAGGAAGGAAAAAATGTAACTTATCATTCCACAGTTGAATTTCAGCCTCCTTTCTTACTTTTGATTGATTATGTGCCATCAAGCTATTGTTAATTCTTAGTGACCAGATAGAAAGATTTTCTCCATGTCTACTTGTCTCTAAACTGATCATTCAGGTCTTCCAGTGGTTCACCATTACTTAGTCTATCCACTTTGCTGTTTATTCTCATCTTCTCTTTCCTTCCATTTTTCCCAGCTCTAGAAGCTCTACAGCTAGGCCTTTACATAATGTGTCTGAATTAGGATAATTTGACCCTGGTCATTTGTTCCTTGAGTGACAACTCTGGGTCAAGTTGTTTTCTTGGCTGTCCACAGTATTCCCAAGAGTCTTCTTCAACACCAATGCTAAAAACCATCAATATTCTTCCTACCCTGCTTCTTCAAAGTCCAACTTCACTTCCATGGAGCATCACTCATCAAGAAGAAATATTTCAATTGAAGTGTCCCTTCAACACTTCTGTATCCAATCTGCAGAAAATAAGACACATAATAATTTAAACTCAGTTTAATTCTCTGATGACTTTATAGCAACTTTCAGTTTAACGAGGCAGGCAGAAGTGTTTAGATTAAATCTCTATGGATCAATTGTCTATACCATGACAGACACAGCAATTGACATAGTAAATTTCAAACACAGTTAATTACCTCATTCTTTCCCACAATCACTGTCTCCCTTTGTGAAATTTAGTTCTTCGAGAAAAGCTAAAATCTATTACTCTTAAAAAGCAAAACTTACATAAGTTGCAATCCAATTTTCTGTACCTCTTGGCAGTATTATTAATCTCATAAATTCATATTTAGAGCCATCTTCCACAATCTTATAAGCCTTCAAATATTTTAGAACTGCAGCTTCTAGGTGTCCTAAATATTATGGGAAATTCAGGGAGCTGAAATTCCAATACTTTTGGAATATATCAGATGATACTGATCAAGTAAATCTGTCATATAGAGGTATCAAAAGATAATACATCTGTTCCCAAGAGTGCCAGAATGGCACAGAAGGAAATTATTCAGCTTCAGTTTACAGAGCAATTACTCAGTTGTTTGCATTTTGTGGCTCTGTGTCATCAATTCCACCTTTTTCTATACATGTTTTGACAATTAAGGTGAATCTAGCTTGTCTCTAACATCTATTGATATGGGGAAAAACACAACCCAGGATTCTTCAGTCCATATTTATTTATTTATTTATTTATTGCATTTATATACCGCCCTTTCCCTAAGGACTCAGGGCTTAACTTCCAATTGCCCATATGCTGCTACAGTATGATGCTTTAGCCCTATTAATTGGTGATTTGGAGATGCAAGTTTTTAAGAATCTACCACCTAATGTTTTTTTTCCAAACACCCCGCCAAAAAAACAAAAAACAAACCAGAGACAAGAAGACTTATGGTAACAAAAGCACTGTCATACTCACTTTTCTTCATCTGGAAATATCAGTATTATTAGTGAAAGAACAACATGAATAGAGGAAATTCTATAATAAGTGTACACTTTTTCTACAAATAATGTGCAATGTTATATTGATGTTTTAAGAAACAAAATTCTCCTTTTATCCTTTCCAAATGAAAGAAAATATTTCTCTGATTTATTTTTTTCCATGTAGTTGTTTCTCTTGTGGGAAACGTTGTGCTAGCTAGCCAATGGAAAATCAATTAAAGTTGCAGTAATGATCAAAGGCAACTTGTGACACTTCAGCTATCATTGAATTTTGCCCAGAAGACAATCAATACTTGGTTATACAATGAAGCACACCTGGTAGATGATAGAAGTTACCACATTGCACAGTGTACAAACAAAGAAAAAGAATATTTACTCTTTTCCACTATTCTACTAGTTTTAAGGCACAAAATAAGATTTCAAAATAATTTCTTGTCCCTTGATGACCCCATGTTATATCAGATTGTCTTTTATGTCACAAGGCTGTGCTTTTATTTTGCTTTTCTAACTAAAAATACTTCACTTTCAAGCAATGGTCTAGCTGATAGATCAGTTTTTTGTTTGCCTTGCAGATGTTCAGCTACAGACTCTCAATGGTCTGAGAATACTTCCAAACCACAAAGTACTGGTCTTGGAAGAAAAAATTGCAAAAACAAAAAATATATCTTTCATTTGCTCTCAAACTTTCAGCAAACTTACTGCTTACACGTAGCACAAAAAGAGTTTCATACAAACGTCCATGCTGAAGCAAGCCATAAGCAATATTTGAACAATAAGCAAAGATCAGATACGTGTTCAAAAAAATCAGATCCCCATTGACTGGGAGGAGTTATCGTGCAGCCCTTAACTGTTGTGCCAACATATAGATTGCTACCATAAATGAATGTGAGAAGTAATGGGGAAAGGGGGAAAAGAATCCAAGATGACAGAAAGACAGAAAGCTATAAGTTTTAGGATAGTAGCCCTTGTTTTTGAACCCCTGCCTGTTGCTGGAAATGTGAAAAATAAACATTGAGATCGAGGAAACCAAAAAATTTGGTTTCTGTGTGGGAACTACCAGAATCTTGGGTATGATGCATTCCCTTCTGATCAAGCTGATCCTGGATCCAGCAATTTTGGATAATTCTTGTACAAGCTCCAATCTCACTTTTTTTTGGAGAAAGTTGTCAAGGCAGTGGTGGTGGACCAACTTTTCAGCACCCTAAAAGAAGCAGTGTATTTGGATCTTTTTTCTGTCAGGACTCAGACCTGAGTATGGAAGACAGTAATTGGATGACATGTATTGGGACCTGGGTGAAGTTGGTGTACCTCTCCTAGTCCTGTTAGATTTCTTGGAAGTCTTTGATATTATTGACCATGGTACCTTACTGTATCACCTATAAAGATGGAAGGTACTGTTTTTCAGTTACTCTCTGTGATAAGTGGAAAAGGCTCACCTGATGGTCCCTTTCCTGCAAGGTCTCTCAGAGGTCATTTCTCTCTCCCTGGTTCCCTATTTTTTAAAAAATTAGGGAGATATTATCTGACACTTTGGGTATACAGTAGTACTGTCAATGTATTAGTGAAACCTAACTTTAAATTGCCATCCTAGGTTGCAAGGGAGCTCCTCTTGAAGTTCAATCCTGTGCCTGGAAATTATAAGATTCTGGATGGGAAACAATAGGAACTTCACAGCAGTTGCTGTCTTTACACTGGAGTTCCCTATCAAGACCAGTGTTATCTCTAGACAGATAACCACTACTTAGTAAGAAGTAAGTCTATGATTTGTGGGCTCAGGGCTCCTGCCTAAACAACAAATGGAAGCAATAATTAAAAGTACCTTTTCCCAACTTTAGCTGGCATGCCTTATCTGGAATCCAATGATCTCACTATAACAACTCATACTCATTCCCTCATTATGCATATTAGGTAAAGGTAAAGGTTCCCCCGCATATGCGTGCTAGTCGTTTCTGACTCTAGGGTCCGGTGCTCATCTCCGTTTCAAAGCCAAAGAGCCAGCGCTTGTCCGAGGACGTCTCCGTGGTCATGTGGCTGGCATGAGTAGATGCCAAAGGCGCACAGAACGCTGTTACCTTCCCACCGTAGTGGTCCCTATTTTTCTACTTGCATTTTTACATGCTTTCGAACTGCTAGGTTGGCAGAAGCTGGGACGAGTAACAGGCGCTCACTCTGCTATGCGGCACTCGAGATTCGACCCGCCAAACTGCTGACCTTCTGATTGACAGGCTCAGCATCCTAACCCACTAAGCCACCGCATCCCCTTGAGCCGTTAATGTTCTTTTAGATCAGCAGCTCCCAACCTTTTCTATACCCTGCACCCCTAGAATGCATCTGATATATTCTCGCACCCCTTACAAAAGTTCGAAATAACATCAATTAATCTAGTAGTCTTTTGGATTATAGTCTATTTTATGAAGTGTCAGTGAAAGTTATGATTTGAGGGAAGGGAGGATATAGCAAGGTCAGAGGCAAAATGAAAACAAGTAGTGAAAACACTAATGATCACCACTATTATTGGTTAATTATACAGATCCATCTCCTGCATGTAATTCCCCTCTGAATGCATTGTTTGCAATTACTCAAAAAATAGCATGTCCCTTGCTCAGCATAATACTTTGTATATTATGTTGAACTACAGTCCATGAAACCATATGGCACAGTTAGTGTGTGAGTCTTTAAGCCATCCCAACCCCTCAGTTATATTTTACGTATTTATCACACATGAGAATCTCCATAGATATTTATTACACATCTCTCTCTCTTTGTCTAAGGTGCACTGGGTAAAACACAGCTGAATTCAGAATTCTGCTAATGGAATATTCTCAAGCTTCTTCTTCTTTTCTTCCTCTTTATTCCCAGAATCACTATCAAATCTTCTTCCAAGAGTTGATATATTCTATAGAATATTATGGGAAGGATCATGGGATACAATTTTTATCAGCTTCAGCTAACACAGTCAATGATTAGAGATGATGGAAGCTAGATTTGAACAGCATCTCAGTACTGTGAATGTTCTGAACATTAGGTTTCAACAATGAGTATTGTGTATTTCATGGCTTCTTAATGTCATAAAGTGAAGGGTCTTTCAAGAAGAAGTAGAAAAGCCTTTTCAGCTGTTATTAATCAAGGAACATTAACTTCAATGGCAGCTAGATCATGTCACGTTCAGATTAGAGAGCAAATGAATTAATTGACCTTGATTGAAGTGAGAAGTGACACCTAATATCTCAGTGTTATAAAGAAGTTACCGAGTTTAATATCACCATCTGTGAAGTGCCTTCTAAAGCTATTTGGGCATTTGCTTAATTGCAGGAGTATAAATAATCTCATTGATTCAATAACTATAAATGTTGTCAGATTCATAATTAAAGTTTGACATTTTCTTATTTTCTCAACAGAACTTCAGGTTTCCAAGCAAATGTGATTGGTATATATTCAGCCACTTGGTATGGACATGTTCAGCGATAGAAAATAAAACATTTCTGAATGTGTTTGTCCAATCATAGGGATGTGTTCATACATTGAGTAGAATTAAGTACCTACTTATTCCGGTGGTACATAGTAATAGCAGCAGTAATAATGTACTAATAATTAACCTGATTCCAAATTTCCATAAACTACACTAAAATGAATTGTGATTTTTAAAATAAACTAGGGAAAAGTACTGTTTCTGTATTTATTATGTTTGTGGAATGACTGATATATGTAGCATTATAAGATGGTGCATAGCATCAAGTTAGATCATTAAAACAGAAGAAATACAACATAAAACCAATCAAGATAAACCAATCGTATCAAGATTGTACTATGTCACCAAATGTAACACAATACAATAGCACGAATATATGTTCTCAAATGTTGAGGTAATTAGAAGATATTTGATCCATGCCTAAATCATAGCAAACATATTATTTTGTGGGATAATGATTCCCCAAAGAGTAGACCCCATTGAGGAGAAGACCACTTCTTACTGATGGCAGGAGAAAACCTGCTGGAGGCAACACAACTGGATGGTATCTGATGATGATTACAGTAGTCAAGCTGATGTTTAGGGAGAATGACTGTTTTCCTTATAAAGCAATAAGCAAAAGCAAGTTAAAATAAAACAACAATGCAACAAGGCAGCTGGATCAAATTAAAATTCCTAACAAGGCAATAATTAAGAGCTCTTGTACAAACAACTTCATTTTTAAGAACATCTCCTGGATGGGCTATCATAAAAAAGATTATTTCTACAAAGCTATCTATTGAACCTTTACCAGGTATTGGACTAGGTATAAAGAGGAGGGTAGACAAATCATCTTATTTTTGGTTCATAATAAGTCTCACATTTATTTGATCATAATTCCATTCCACACAATTTTTACATCAGGATTTTTTAAAATATTTTTTTTACTTTATTTTGTAATATCCTCCCAACCTATGCAATGGACTGCAATGTCCTTCAGAGTTATATTCAGTGCAAATTTCCTCGATACATACTTCTTTCTGCACAATTTTAGCTGTTTCATACAGTTTAGACAATAGCATAGGCAAAAGAAAAATGTGCTCCAATCTGCGTATTGGTCTGAGAGGCAGAAATTTGATTTTTTTTTAATTTAAAATTGGACATCAGCCACAATTCTTTCTAAGATAAAAGGACAAATCTTCAACATTTCCTTCTATTTAATGTCTTGCAGGAAAGTTTAACAGATTACAAGTCCTGCAGCTGTGTTCTCCTATGCAGGTTATGTCACTTTGCACAGTATAGTAAGGAAAGTTATGAAGGAAATTGTCTTCTAGCTTCTTACTCAAAGGCATAAACAAACCTGTTTGTCCAACACCCTGGAAGGAAAAGACAAAGAAAGTACATCTTCTCTCTAGACAAAACAGGAGTGGGAAGGAGCAATCCAAAGTAATCAGCTCCATCTTTTTAAACAGAGGAGCTTTGTCTAGACCAGGGGTAGGCAACCTTGGCTCTTTTATGGCTACTCAGGAATTCTGGGAGTTGAAGTCCATGAGTCATAAAAGAGCCGAGGTTGCCTATCCATCCATCCCTTCCAGAACTTTTGTTAATGCTTGCAGTTTTTGCATAATTCACGTTTTAACCATTGGGCTGAATCTATGGTGATGGTTAGAAGTTGCTGACTACTTGCGGTACTGAAATGACCCACCAGCCCAGATGAGGGAAATCTTGAAGCCCACTACAGTTTGGAAACTGAAGGGCTATTATTCCCCCACCTAATTATGGAAAGGAAGAACAGGATTGGTTCATGCTCAGGTAGATAGACATCTTGTCATCCCCAGACATCTTCCAGCTACATGGCTGGAAAAGGCTAAACAATAGACTTTTTAGATCCTTCCTTCATACAATTTCCTTATTTTATAATCAAGTTCATCTATATTAATTTGTTTTCATATGCAAAAAAAATGTTCACAAGATAAGCCTTTGCATATTTATTCAGAAGTACATCCTGGTGTTCAGTAATATTTTCCCCAGATAATTGAGTTAAGACTAAATACTTAAACACTGTTGAAATACTAAATAATGCTGGCAACATAAAAGTATAACATTATTAATAAATGAAGACTGTTAAAATAACTCTGTACAACTATTACTTATGAAGAATTAAATGAAGGAAGATTTATAGGATGTTAGAATTAAAGCAAAAATAAAGATCACTGGGAGATAAATTAATCTCTGAAACAAAATAATCAGTGCTTTATCATCTGGAAGGTAAATCAGGGAACGTTTACTGAATTTCAAAAGAAAAAAAGGAATGGCATAATTTTGAATTTAATGTTGCTTCAAACTATTTCATTCAAAGTGTTCTAGTTAGTGAGAGCTCCAGCTACTCTTACTAGTTTCCTTTCTTTACATGTCCAAAATAGCATGTTTCAGTTTTCTCAGCAATAAACAACTTTATTTGATCTAATTTGGGGAATTAACCATTTTCTACTTCCTATTGATATCATTATTTTTTCCTCCCCCCCCCCACTTTGTCCTATAAGGCTAGATTTCATTTTTCTTTTTTCTTTTCTCCCATTACTACTGTGGTATGTTTCTTACATACATTTGTTAATTGATTAGCAAAGAGTTCATCTATTTCTTCTGCATGCTTGGATGGCCTGTAATATACTCCTATAGCAATGTCATTTTGTTTCCCTTTTATATTGATCCATATGGATTCTAGAAAGTTTTCATCCTTGGTTTTGTGTATTTTTGTAGAGATGTAGTGACCTTTTATATATAATGCAACTCCACCTGCTCTTTTGTTAGATCTTTTTGTTTTGAATAGTTTGTATCCTTGCATTAGTACATTCCAGTCATGAGCTTAATCCTACCATGTTTCAGTAATGGCAACTATATCATGTCTGCCTTCAGGTTCATGTTCATGTTCAAGTTCATCCTATTTGTTCCCTAAACTTTGAGTGTTAGTGTATAGGCATCTGAGTCCTTTATTGGTCTTGGGTATGTTTCTTATATCTCCTACCCTGTAACTGGGATTTCCATCCTTTCCATCACTCTCTTATTTCATTATGTTTTTTTCTTTTCTTTTTAATTTATTTTTTCTCTTTACTTCCTTCTTCCTTGTGTGATTGGTTATCTAGTATTTTTTGGCTTGGAATTATAGTTCTTGAAGATTGGGGGCCCTCCCCCTTCAATTTTACTTTAAAGCCCTTTTGATAAGATGAGCCAGTTGTTTTCCAAATATATTGTTTCCAGTTCTTGTGAGATACAGTCCATCCCTTGCCAGGAGCCCTTCATCTAGGTAATGCAGACCACGGTCTAGGAATCCAAAGTTCTGTTGACAACACCAGTTTTAAGCCAGTGGTTGGTTTCTAAAACCCTTTGTTCCCTCATTGGATGTTGGCCTTTTGCTGGCAGTATAAATGAAAACAGCACTTGGGCTCCTAATTCTTTAACTTTCTTCCCTAGCTATTCATGATTTCTTGTTACTGTTTTCAGATTCATTGTTGTGTTATTGGACCCTGTGTGTAGGAGAAGAAAGGGATAGTAATCTGTGGGGTTGATTATTTCAGTAAGATACTCAGTTACATCTTTATTTTTGCTCCAGGGAGCCTTTATACTTCCCTATATTGATTGCCTTGTCTGCAGACTGTAGTTTCTGTTCCCCTAAGAATTGAATCTCGTATCACCAATATTTGCCTTTCCCCCCGGGAAAGTCTGGAATACTTTTCTTCCTGTTGCAGGAATATTGTCTTGTGCCTCTTTTTTAGAAACTATTGATGAATGCTCTTCTGTGAGTGTCTGTATATTTTCTTCCAGGGAAAAATTATGAAAGCAATTGTTCAGTACCAGAGGGGCTTCATTGGAATGGGCTAGGGAAGATAGTAGGGGCTTTGCTCTTGGCTGTTTTCTTCTGAGAGTGACATGTTTCCATAAGTCTTGCTCTTTAGGTAGGGCTTGCTTGGACAGTCACCAATTCTTTTACGGCAGGGCTTGCTTGGACAGTCACCAAGCAAGCCCTGCCATATATCATTTGTATGATTATTCTGAACAAGTCAAGTTTCCTGAAACAGGTCAGTAATTCAATCCAAGTCAAAAAAAACACACCTGGTCTGATTTGATTTATTGAACAAAATGAAATTCAATGGTGAAAAAAGTAAGGTTCTACATTCAGGCAAGAAAAACCAAATGCACAGGTACAGTATAGGGTTTTCTGCCTGAGCAGGGGGTTCGACTAAAAGACTTCCAAGGTCCCTTTCAACTCTGTTATTCTATTAAATAATTTTTGCATTAAAACAAAATTAATTTTCATAGTCAGCAAATAACAGTGATGCAATAATTTAAATGAATCAAAAAAAGAAAGTTTGTAGATCAGGGTTGAACTCTAGGGGTCCTTGATGCTCTCTGAGCTTGCATATTATTCCATGATTCTTGATATTTCAAACTTGATGTATTTGATCAGGTTGGGTGTGCTGTTTAGCAGTGCATTCTTGGATTTGTTTGCTAGTTCTAGGTATATGGATGTGAAGAGTTCTCTGACATCAAATGAGACTGTGATTTCATACTCACCTATGGTCATGTCTTTGATTCTTTGGAGGCAGTGTAGTTGGGAGTTGATTGAGTATTTACTTCTCTCTATGAGGTGTCCAAGGTGTTTTTTTGCCAGTTCTTTAGCAATGTTGTAGATTGAGGTCCCTGATAACAATTGGACAAAGAGGTATGTCTGGTTTGTGTGTTTTGGGGCATTCATAGGACCATGGGAGGACAGATCCACTGCTTTTTATCCACCACTATTCTTCCTTAGTAATTTGACTTTCTTGGTTCTTAGTTTCTGTACTGAATTGGTATTCACTAGGATGTAAGTTTCATTATCCTCCAGTAATTCTTTAGCTTTTTGTAGGTATTATCATCTGTCCATAATAACGATAGTTTGGCCTTTGTCTGCTGGTACAGTAGGATGAGGATATGTTGTTGTTTTTTCTTTAGGTTTTTGAGGGCTTTGTCCTCTGCTTTGAGTTGATTCTGTTCTTGTTACTTTCTGGTCTGTGGGTATAATTGTTTGTCTTTTGGTTTCCTCGGTCTCTATTGGAAATATTTTATGGTAAATGCTCTTGCTACGGTTGCAAAGAATTCTAGTTGATTAGCACAATCTATGTTGAAGTTGAGGCCTTTCTGTATTATGTTGAAGTAGATAGTGGGTGGCTGGACATGTTGATCACTCATTCAGGTTCTGATGCTTCTTTGATTCTGGGGTTAAGTTTGAATAGTTTGGTTTGTAGTTTGGTTTAGAAATCATTTAGAAATTAGAAATCATTCAGCCAATCTAAATAGATGAAATTAAACTCCTACATGGATATTTTGAAGTAACAAAGATGTCCTCAAAGTTAGTCATCTTCCCAACATTCTCTTAATGCAACTGAAGCCATCCATGATATGGTGGCAAAGATAATTATAATTATAAAATTCCAGAATTTAGTAAATTTTAACAGATGGATTGGAATAGCTTTGTATCTTCCACTCCTTTACAATCTGCAGTGGAATCTCCCCTACTAATGAAGTATGTCTTCTCCATAGGCTATCTATTTACTCTTTTATTATTATACTTACTTGTCTTTTACCTTCTGTCATAGTTTTTCTCACCCCACAGCTATATAACCTTATTCTAAGGTCAAAATCTGCTGCGAATACTGTAGAGTGCTCGGTAAGCATTATTGTAATCATCAGTTAAGTACTACATTTTAATGGAGAACAAGGGTGATGAGATGAACTGCTGGGAAAAAAAGTTCAATGTCTTACTGGGCCAATCTAAATTTACAAATGTTTGCATTATAATCAGCTATAGCAAAATAAGGGAACCTGTCTAAAACAAAGAGGAGTATCTAAGTCAATTCACCAAACAGCACATCCTACCTTAAAAAATAGTGCAGGACATCAAATATGAAGCAGCTCACAAAAATCTGACTTTCTGTATAAAATATGACATACCCTGCCTCAGAAATCTAACTGTAATTAGAGAAATAACTAATTTATTTTTCCCATGGCTATCCCATTATTATGTTATATGCTGGAAGGGTTTTTAATGACTCTTATAATTCTCACAACATATATTACTGTTGATTAAAATGTGCAGAAGTTTCAAAACCTTAAAACGTTAAGAGGAGAGGTTCTTTTTTCTCATTACTATTCCAAATATTCCATCAAAAGCTGTTTTGATGGAATCGCACATGAGGTTAGCATAGTCAAAAGTATCATATAATATGACCTGCATCCAGGCTTAACGGTGATCTAGAACAGGGCTTTTCAACCTTTTCACAGATTGTACCACTTTTAGGATATGGCAATATTCAAGTACCACCAGTCACCTGGCAAGGTGTCAAAAACATGATGACCTCCCCCCCCAAAAAAGGATAAAGGTGATAAAGTACAGGTAGTCGTCAATTTACAAGAGTTTGCTTAGTGACAGTTACAATGGCACTGAATAAAAGTGATTTATGACCATTTGTTACACTTATGACCATAGCAGCATGACCCCAGGGTCACATGATTTACATTCGGATGCTTAGCAGCTGATTCATATTTATGATGGTTGCAGTGTTTCAGGGCCATGTGATCCTCTTTTGCAACCTGACAAGTGAAGTCAACGGGGAAACTAGATTCACTTAACAGCTGCGTTACTAACAGGTGCAGTGACTCACTTAAGAAATGTGGCAAGAAAAGTCATAAAGTGGGACAAAACTCATTTAACAAACTTCTCACTTAGCAACATAAATTTTGGGCTCAAACCTATTTGTTTGAACAAGCCGGCCTGGTCTGATGGGTTTGGGTTTTAATTATTGTTTTTAATGTAATTTATTTATTGTATTTGGGCACTAGGGTTTAAACTGTTTTTAATTTTTGTATTTTGGTATTTATTGCTCTGTTCACCGCCCTGAGTCCTTTGGGAGAAGGGCGGTATACAAATTAAATAAAATAAATAAATTAAATAAATAAATAAATTGTGGTCATAGGTTGAGGAGTATCTGTGCACCCACTTACCACACTTTTAATGGGAAACTTGTGCCTGTTTTTCTGACATTAATCTTCGCACTGTTTTATCCCCTTCTCTCCCTCTGCTTGTCTCAAAGAAGCCTCTCCTCTTCTTCTCTGTCTCTCTTTTTCTGCCCTCTTCTCTTTCCCTGTCGTCTTTTTTTTCTCCCTTTCCCACCAAAACCTCCTCCTTTTATATCCTCCCCCCTCCTCCTCGTCTCTTTGGTGCAACTCCAATTGACTCCTCTCCCCCAGGCTACGAGCTGCTCTTGGAAATCAGCTGGAGCCCCACACCTTTCTTGGGCACTCAGCAGAGCCCTAGCAATACTACAGCTCCAGCTGACTCTTTGGCCACCTAATGAGAAGGAAGGACTCACTGGAAAAGAGCCTCATGCTGGGAAAGATTGAGGGCAAGAGAAGAACGGGATGACAGAGAATGAGGTGGCTGGATGGAGTCACTGAAGCAGTAGGCGTGAGCTTAAATGGACTCCAGAAGATGGTAGAGAACAGGAAGGACACGACTTCACAACTAACAACAACAACTTGCTTTACTATACATCATGAAGAAATGCATAGTAACTTCCAGCTATTTGACTCAAACCAATCATAATGTTTTGCCCATAAAGAATCAATGTCTGGCTTTTGAACCTTTCAACTATTTGTAATGCATTATTTAGAAATTATCTTCCTTCATTTCTTCACATGTCCAACTCAATAGCTACAGCAGAAAACAGTTATGATCACAAATAGTAGGGAAAGGCTCTGGAGGCCAACACTGGTAATTGTTATCCTTCACAAGTCACAGAAGTTCCTAGTTTAACAATTTATTCTACAAGTCACTAAATAATTTCTTTCCAAGTCTCTCTTAGATAAATGGGAAAAAGTTTGTCCAGTGCTACTTTTGGACCATCTCCTTATTTACATTTTATATTTGTTAAATAACATATACATACATGATACAAATATTATTGCATCTGAACAAAAAAATAATATCTAATATATGGATAAAGAGGCAAATACCCCTATTTTTTCCACAACAATTTAACTATAAACATTTTCACAGCATTCTCTTACAGTAAAGGTAATGGGAAAAAAAAATCAGCCACAAACTTTCTTTATAAAGCCAGCTTAATTGCAGTCCATTACTGGCTATTAACACACAGCAAATCCAAAAAGTGCTGTACCTGGTTACAAATCAAATAGATTATAAAAGAGCTCCATATTTTTTCCAAGCTTGATGATGAGTAATTTTGTTTTCTTTGCTTTACTGAGTGCAACACAACAGCATGGTTACATGAATGAATGTTCCTTCACTTATGGTCCAATGAAGCATAGACTATGTTTAGGCAGAGTGAGTTGATTTTTAGTCAAATAAATTAACTTCCTGCAATGTAAGAAAATGCTGCAGCAACTAGACAACACTGCAGAATTCTATGATCTGGAGAACCTCTTTGTACCTGTTGGCCAAATGAAGTTTGTAAAAATATACTTGCTTCAACATAAATATTCTGCTTTATTGTGGACTATGGATGAGGCTGTTCTATCATAAGCCTCTGGTAACAGTTAAATTAGAAAGTTTAATTCTAAAGAATCACAATAGATTCTTGGTGAGTTGAGATTTGATTACCTTCTGAACTTTGCCCTTCATGTGGAGCAGCTGCCACACTGCTCAGCAGCAACAGCAACAGTCATGGGATTCACAACTTCTAACAACAAAGCAGCAATCAGAAGTTTGTTGGGAATTTGGACTGGTATAGAAAAAATACCTCTTTGTCATAGATATAAGGAGCCCTACAATAAGCGAGTGAATAGATGGCATAGCTGTTTGACAATGGTTCTTTTTAAGTGTTGAACGATGACTATATTCTACTCAGAAGAGAATACAAGAAGCTTTTTGTTTGAGGAAAGCCAAGATATAAAATGCCAACTCATCAATGACTTCTTCCTCAGCTCTAATCTTTCTTTGTTCTTGCAGGAAAAAGAGACCTTATATAATTGCAATTTGTGTTCTATTCTGACTTGCTAAATCCGATTGCTTAAAATCATTCTCAAAACCATCTAATGTATTTATTTCCCTCTTATTTTTCCTTAGAAAAGCTGCCAACCATGAAGCATTTATTTGAATGTATTTTTTTTAAGAAACCAAGTTGCATTTAGATGCTTATGAAAATATTCAAATACTCAAATACTCAAATTCATTATGTAGTCAGACATACTGCTAGGTGTGCATTTTGATTTCTAAATATCGATAGGCACAGGTTTGTCTTCTTTGCCACATCTGAATACCGGGGAAAAGTTTGGGATATATACCTTCTATTAAGACAACATTACTACAAGAAAAACCACACCTATGTTTTCACTTTTCTCTATTCCCTGATAATAATATGTTTAACTCATAAACTGAATAAAAAGTTGAGACTGTGTTTGCTTTCCATACATTTTTTTACATATTATTTATATGCAAACTTGTCTATTCATGGGCTGTTAAATAGATTTGTAAGAATCAGCCTTGATTCACTTTTATCCAGAAATTCAAAATCTGAAGGGAACATGATTTGATTAGCATTTATGATTCAAGGGTAAACCAGTTCAAGCTGCTTCAAGATTCAGCAAAGAAAGAAAGATGTCCAAATGCCACGTGGGAAAGCATTAAACACCTGCACCTGCTTCATTTATTTGGCAGAAGGGGATGAAAAGAGCAGGGTTGATAGACTCTTTAGAATACTCCTGCCAAGTTTCAGCTGGACATCTTCAAGGGTTTCACTCTAATAAATGTTTGAAATATTCCCCGTGTGCTTCTTTTAAGGCTGAGAAAGCAGAAATGAATAAAAGACAGCAACCTACTTTTCACATTTTGCGGGAAAGAGACTAAATTGTTAAGTTGTCCTGAGTCAATGTAAAAAGTCATCTACATGCCGCAAAATATAATTTTTCAAAAATGGTTTTAAAGTAAATTATTATTTTACCCCTTGCTTTGCCAGGCTTGGTTGACACTAAAAAAATGTTGTGTGTGTGTGTTTGTGTGTTTGAATGAAATGGATAAACTGTTCGTGACATTAGGAGACCAAATTAGCAAGGATGTCAGGGTGAATATCATTTTCTGGATATATATTTACTGAATGAATACATGACATCACATTAAGGCTGATTGATTCAGAGACCCCTTATTCTACATTTATGAAAATCCAAAGTATTGGAGAAATATTTATTTATTATTTATTATTATTTATTAATTTAATTTGTATACCACCCTTCTCCCGAAGGACTGCCAATACTCAGAAATTAAACATGGAAAGATTGTCTAGCACTTTTCTTGAAGTCCCAATGTGCCATGATATTCAATCAAAGAAAATATGCAGAATAAAGTTCCTGCTCCTTTCTGTTCAATTTATTTATTTTATTCCATTAAATTGTAAATGTAGGTCAGAATATATTCAAGTAAAAAGCCTGATTAGCCCTGAAGCAGATTCTCAGGTCATTGTGTAATCATACTTTTATTAGACATCTACTATTCAGTCCTATAAGCCCTATTCAGTCCTATAAGCCCTTGTGTCCCACTAGAATTATCTATAAATTTGAAAAAAGCAAAATGTAAAATAATTATGGAATTTGTTCCCTAACCTCATGAGAAATTATATATGTGTGTACAGGGAGAAATAACAAATATATCAAAGAAGAATGTCTTAGGAGATTCATAAAGTGATAATTATATCTCCTTTGAAGTTGGAGCTGTAGCAAACTAGTATTTCATTCATTCATCAATTCATTCATTGATTCTTTTATTCCATGGCAACATAGAATGTAATAAAGACTGTAGCATTATGGGATATACTATGGTATCATTTTCTTTGCTTCATCTGAGCATGCCTAACACTTTATTGTTAATTTTAATCTATGTTTAAATTTTTCATATTCTGTTTTTATTTTTAGATAGAATCAGAATTTTGGAGTAATTACCAAACCTGCCCCTAACCTATAGTTTTTATAGGTTTTAATTATTATTAATGATTTTTGTTATGTTTTTGGTTATTGTGCTATATTGTTTTGTGCCTTTAAATGCTACTCATTTAAAGTCACGTAAGTCAGATGGACAGTTATGTAAATTTAGCAAATAAATGCTTCTAGTTCAGTATTGTGATGAGCATAAGCAGTTTCAAGAAATCTGCAAATGATTTGAAAAGAAAATCAATGAAACCAAAAGAAAGGATTCTTATATCCTTAGTCTGAACCAAACAATTTTTCACTCAGCAGCTGCATCACATATTATATAACACTATTCTCCAACATAATAGCAATAGCACTTAGACTTATATACCACTCCATAGTGTCTTACAGCCCTCTTTAAGCAGTTTACAGAGTCAGCCTATTACCCTCAACAATTTGTGTCCTCATTTTAGTAACCTCAGAAGAATGGAAGGCTGAGTCAACCTTGAGCCTTCAACTCAACTGCTTGATCGAACTGCTGTCAGTGGGTAGAATTAGCCTGCAATATTGCATTCTAACCATTGTGCCACCATGACTTTAACACTATCCAGCATGACCTTGAAGGAGTTGAAGTCCAATATTTTTGAAGAACTCACATTGGAGAAGATTACCATATACATAAGGAATGGGCTGCCAGTAAACTTGGAATACCCTTGTTGACTTTTTAAAAAAAAATCTGGTCAGTCAATCTTTTTTGCAATTTTCATCTATTAGAGAGTTGACCTGCAAACTAATATGCAACCCCGTTTGGAATCTTAAAAATACTTAAATAATCATGTGCCTAGTTTTTATCCAAGTTATGATGACTTACTGAAATCAATATGTGGTTTACAGCATTTTAATAAATAACAAGTATAAATGGTTACTATAAATAATAACTCTGATTATCATATGCAATCAAACTTTTCACCTGCTGAGAGGCATGCCACATTTATGCAGATCAGCCTTAGGCCTTTCATCCATGAAATTATAGAATGTATAATGTGATGGGCCATGATATTTTTAGTTTACTGTAATTGCTTATTTATAAAAGAGCTATCAACAGCCCACTTTAAATAAATTCCAAAATCACTGTAGGGCATTTAGAAATGAATATTTTATATGACATTTTAAAAGATTATGAGCATCTCTTTGAACAGTCAAATTAATGGCTATTTGGCTGTTTAAAGTCATCCTGTGCAGATTTGGAGTAATCATATGTAAATCATAATTACTGCATTTGGATTTTAATAAGGAGTAGATCCCACCTAACTGACAATACTGCAGCATCATTGTATTTATATGTGAATGTTGGTTTGGAAAGAAAGACAAACTGATCAAAATGTTCTAATTGAACAATGGGGTTATTATTTAGAAAGGGCTACCTGGTTTTCATCCTTTTTCCTTTGATCATATGCATAAAGGATGCTATAGTCCAGCAATTTGTGATACTAGTTCTGAATACTCTAGATCAGTGTTTCTCAATCTTGGCAAACTGAAGATATGTGGACTTCAACTTTCAGAATTCCCCAGCTAACATTTTGTGGAGGGTAACATTTTGACAGGCTTTAGATACCTCTGATGTACCCTTTGGGATATTCTGGAAATTATGCTTTAATTGTCTTTATTGAAGTCTTCTAATAATGCCAGAAAATCAAGGTCTTAAGTTTTGAAAAAGAGTTAATACTGTGCCCCATTCATATACTATTATTGCTTTTCCTCACAACTATAACAGAAGAAAAAGAAAAAGAAAAGAAAGCAAAATATTTATAGATTTCTCCCTCCATGTCCTCAGTTATGTTATTAGCCTGCATTACAAAAAGTCTGCAATCTCAAGATTTTATAAGGGATATGTAACTGCAGCTTTGAATCTTGGGGAAAATAGCTTGCACGGAAAATAGATTTCCCATGCAAATATCATGACGGCCTTTGAAGCATACTATTTTAAATTATTCTAGAAAAAAATCTAAATCGTCCTCAAAATTCCATATTTGGAGTTCACAGGAACGTTAGCTTGTCAAATACACAATCAAGTCATCCACTATTGAAATGGGCAGTATAATTATATAGTTCTACCAAATACAAGGTTGTAAGACTGGATGTTAGAAAATTAACTAATATCTTTATATCCAGATTTGCTGGATATATATATATACCGGTACTCCCGATACTCCCATATCACACCTCTCCTCCGTGCGCTGCACTGGCTTCCGGTTGCCTTCCGTGTGAAGTTCAAGGTGCTAACAATGACATACAAAGCCCTACATGGCATGGGTCCGGACTACCTACGGGAGCACCTTCTGCCAATGTCAGCACCCCACCGTCCTGTGCGCTCCCACAGAGAGGGCCTCCTCAGGGTGCCACCACTCAAGGAATGTCGGCTGGTGGCCCCCAGGGGGAGGGCATTCTCAGTGGGTGCGCCAGCCCTCTGGAACAGCTTACCAACCGAAATCCGGATGGCCCCCGACCTCCGTACCTTCCGACGCGACTTAAAAACTTTCCTGTTCCAGCAGTCCGGCCTGGCATGATAGCGTTAATTGGGGTCCCAGTTTGTTTTCACTATTGTTTTTATTATTTTTATTGTTCATCTGTATACCTTCCTTCCTCTGTACACCGCCCCGAGTCCCTCGGGAGAAGGGCGGTTTATAAAAACTAATATATATATATATATATATATATATATATATATATATATATATATATATATATATATATATATATATATATATATATATATATATATATATATATATATATATATATATATATATATATATATATATATATATATATATATATATATATATATATATATATATATATATATATATATATATATATATATATATATATATATATATATATATATATATATATATATATATATATATATATATATATATATATATATATATACCGGTATATATATATATCCAGCAAATCTGGATATAAAGATATTAGTTAATTTTCTAACATCCAGTCTTACAAACAGATATTATAATTGAAAACCAGCTCAAATAGTCCCTTATGGAATTTTTGTAACTGTAACAACATGGGGAAATGTATTTCAGAGAATTTCATATATTCATTTGTCTTCCTGCCCCAGCACAATACTTTGGCCTAGAGCAGAGTCCCCAACCTTTTGAGCACCAGGGACCGATTCTGTGGGGAGAGGTCTTTCTGTGGACCGGAGGGGATGTTGTTTCATGTACTGCCTGCATCCCACAGATGGGGCTTTTCTTTTTTCTTTTCTTTTCTTTTCTTTTCTTTTCTTTTCTTTTCTTTTCTTTTCTTTTCTTTTCTTTTCTTTTCTTTTCTTTTCTTTTTACAAGTTTTATGGATTTTCTAATATTACATTCACATATTTGAAAACCAACGTGGTGACTGAATAGTAGTAATTCAGTTACATACAGATATCATTAGTACAGATTTCAGATTGTTACCATAAACATTTCCTCTTTTCCCCTTCATATTTACTGTCTATTTGTAAATTAAAAGACAAGTTTTATCTTATTAATCACATAGAAAATACTTTTCTTACATGTATCCATAGTTTTTAGTTTACACCTATTCTAGTTGTTTTAACATACAATTTTAGACAATCAATAACCTAATAGATTCTTCAGTTTTAATTTCCACTAACATTTAGATTTAGCGTTTGATATTTATCATTTCCAAGATTTTTAATATACTCCCAATTCATCTCTCACCATTCCTCACAAAATCTAATATTAAAAATACACTTCTTTGTATCTGCTATCTCTTGCTTAAACCAATAATTTTCATTTTTAATGTTCCATATAGGCCTATTTATTACTTTCAACAATACATTTTTAGCTTATCTACATTATTCACCTTTACATGACCTTTATGTACAAATCAATATTCAACTTAGCCATTAGTATTTATACTGCTAAATTTTAATGACCAAATTTTTTTTCTTTATCTCACTTCATAACAATGTCTTGTGTTCAACATGTACATCTTATCTATTTAAGTACATTCTGTTTTAGATTTCAATAAGATGGTCGAAACTCCATTCTTCTTGAGTCTTATTCTGGCTTTTTTCCTTTGCCAAATCATCTTCCATGTCCTTGTTTTTGGGTCATCAAACCAATCTCGTTGTAATATCATGTATATTAATTGATATTGGCAAAACCATCTGGTCACTATTTTTTTGAGAGGACTTGTAGATCTAGTGGGTCATCTCTTTATTCTTCCACATCAACGTGGTTGTTCTGAATTGTTTATCTTTTCATCCAACTGTTCTTTTTCTAGATCCTCTAGTTCAGACATGTCAAACACAAGGCCCGGGGGCCAGATCCTGCCCGCTAAGTGGTTTCATGCGGCCCGCAAAGCCATCCTGGAAACAGTGAGGGAACGGCCCCCACTGCCTTGGCCCTGGCTCAGAGACCCCATAGGCACCCTTGATGCGAACGATGTAGAGCTGGCCACGCCCACCCAGTAGGCCATACGCACTCTAGCCACGCCCACCCAGTAGGCCACACCCACCCAGGCTATACCCACCTGGCCCCCTGAGGGCAACTGCAATGCTGATGCGGCCCTCAATGAAATTGAGTTTGACACCCCTGCTCTAGTTCCTTCTGAGTTGTATAAGAAACCTTTTCCTTTTTCTAAGTTGTTGATGTCTTTTCTGGATTTTCAAATGTCAATATTTGTTGAAAAGTAGATTCTTCTGTCATAATATTTGAATGTTTCATTTTTTTCTATTGTATTTTGTATAGATGGTTCTTTACATGTAGTCAAAGTTTGGGCTTTCATATCTGGGCTGTCTTCTTTTTCTTTCCCATAGCCTCTTAGTATTTCATTGGTTGTGGTAAAAGTTTGAATTAGTGTTTTCAATGTAGAAAGAATTTGTTGATCTTCATCCAATTGTGTTCCTGGTCTTCTTCCATATTGATATTTTAGACTAAAGGCTTTACACTTAGAAAATCCAAAAGACAGTGAAGTGGCTGGATGGCAAGGATCACGTGGAGACAGCAGGCTCAGCTACGTTAGATTTATTGAGGTACACCAGCAAAACAGTAGGGGTTTGACTCCCTTATATAGCCAGCTGGATGTTGGCTCCACCAATCCGTAACCTGTTTTCTCCCGCTTGTCAGTTTCGGCCAATCGGCTGTGTCGAGGTCTGACAGCCTGAATCTGCGTGTGGAGCTGTCAACGTTGCGCCTGCGTGGTAGCTCTCGGCAATTTGACAGCTGTCAAATTGCCGCGTGTTTTCCTGTCAGCGGCGATTACCTCACGTAGTGTTTAACAAATGATTCACAACTAGTTTAACATAACTATTGATAACATAACATTAACAGTTGAATACATATCACCCCTTACCCCTCCCCTGAATTGGTGTTGTTCTTCTCCCCTCGTTGTTGCCTGTTGCCCAGCCATTCATAGTCTTGTAAATACATTGGTGGTTGTCTTCTCCGGCTGGAGCGTTGAGGGGTTCTTACGTTCTCTTGTACCCCTTCCCCCAGTCTTGGTTGGTTTATAGCGGGGAGGCGACGGGTCTCGGGCTCATTTTGCGGGTCTGCGGAATTGGCTGGGGCTGATGGAGGGATGCTTTGGGGTTGTCGGTTTCTTAATTGGTCTATGTGTCTGCGGATATGTCCGTTGTGTTGTGTGTGTATTAAGTATGAGAGTGGCCCCGTTTGGTCGATGACGATACCCTGAAGCCATTTTGGTCCTTCTGTGTAGTTACGGGCCCATACGTTTTGACCAATTGAAAATGTTCTTGGGGGCAGGGGTTGTTCTGTTTCGGTGTTGGATCTGTCAGGGTGCATTTTTGTTTGTGTAGTTTTAGACCTGCTGCTCTGAATCTGGTCAGAACAGCTGACAGGCGTTCTGCTAAATTTTCTTTATTTTCTCCGGCGATGAGGACATCGTCGAAATAAGGGCATACCCCAGGAATCCCTTTTAATGTTTTTTCCATTACTTCTTGGAAAATTCCTGGGGCTGCCGAAATGCCGAACTGGAGGCGTTTGACTTTAAAAGCCCCGCGGTGAGTTACGATAGTTTGCGCATCTGCGGTTTCAGGAGTTACTGGGAGCTGTAAATACGCCTGCGCCAAGTCAAGCTTGGCAAAGATGGCGCCGGACCGGACAGAGGAGAGGACATCTTTCACCGTGGGGACCGGGTAAGCATGTGCGTTGAGTGCCCGGTTTAGAGTAGCCTTATAATCGGCACATAATTTAATTTGGCCGTTAGGTTTTATAGGTGTCACTATAGGGGTTTCCCAGGTCCCTCCGTCGGTGGGCTCTAGGACTCCTATTTTGACAAGGCGGTCCAGTTCATCCTCAATCTTCTGTTTGAGGGCGAACGGGACCCTTCGTGCCCTTATTCTTATGGGTGGCACCTCCGGCTTTAGTTTAAGGGTGACTGGGGGCCCTGTGTATGTTCCTAGGGAGCCATCGAAGACGTCTGCAAATTGTTTGCAGACGTCTTCAAGGCTTGTGGCCTGTATTTTGTTGATGCCTGTTAGTTTTATGCCTAGTGCTTCAAACCAATCCAATCCGATTAGGTTGGATTTGTTCTCTTGGGTAACTAGGACGTTAAGGGGTCCCCGGAATTTTTTGAATTCCACGAAGATTTTAGCTCGGCCCTTCAGGGGTATTGGGGACTTCTGGTAGTCCGCTAGAATCACCTGGGGTGGTTTTAAGGGAATCTGTTTGCTGCATTTTTGGCAAATTTCCCTGAATGTTTTCCCGGATATTAGGGTGACTGCGGAGCCGGAGTCTACCTCCAGTTCGCAAGGTAGCCCTTGTAATTTGGCTTTTATTTTGACCTTAGGGGTTAGACTGTGGCCCTCCCCCCCTCCTTCTTTCTTATCTACGACTTGTACTAGGTATCTGGGGGGCTTGGCCTTTGGGGTTGGCTGGGATGTCATACCTGGGGACGTTGCCTCGACCTCGTGGAGATCTCCACGGTTGCGGCTTCTGCATGCTGTTTTGATATGGCCCGATTTGCCACAGTTGTGGCACCTGGCATTCCTGAACCTGCAGGAGGATCTGATGTGGTTTTCTCTGCAGCTGGCACAGGCGGTTCGGGGTTCTCGGTTGTTGTTTTTGGGTCTTGCCCCTTCTCTTCGTTCGGCTTTCCGTGTTTGGAGTCTTTTGAACCGACGGTGGATGGCATCCACATCGGTGAGGTCTTCCAGCTCTCCCTTGTCCCTGGGGACTATTTCCCCCTGGTTCACGGCTCCGGTTTGACCGCTTTCGGCTTTGGCGAAGTCTTCTGAGTGGGTGTTTTCGTATGCCTGAATCTCTCTAGTGACTTCAGCTAGATTCAGGGTTGGTTTCGCCATTATTTTTTTTGGAGGTGCTCGTCTCTAAGACCTATGACCAGTTGGTCCCTTATCCAGTCCTCCAGGTCCGGAAAGTGACACCATCTGGCGGCTTGCCTTACTCCCGCTACGAAGTCAGCTGCCGTTTCCCCGGGTCGTTGACGTCACTTCACGAACTGGACTCTCCAGTAGATCTCGGAATGCGTCGGCATGTAGTGTTTGCTGAGCTTCTCGGTGAGCTCAGTGTAGGTTACTTGCACGACCGGTTCCGGGATGCATAGACCGACGGCCACGTTGTACACCGCGGTCCCGCTCAGATACAAGAGAGCCGCTGCCTTAGCCCGGTCATCGGTTATTTTGCTAACCAGCAGGAACCCTTCTACTTGGCCTAGGTGTGATTCCCAGCGCTCGGGAAATCGGGTGTCGAATTCACGTATCTGACCGAATGCTGCCATGCTGTCTCGGTTCTCCCTTCGGCTTGCTGTGAGGTGGAAGTTATAACTTCCAAGTGACTAGCTCTGAGCCTCCAGAAGGATGCCTTCCTAAGCTCAGTGACTTCAGCTTAGCAAGCGGATCCCATCCTCGTCGCCAGTGAAGTGGCTGGATGGCAAGGATCACGCGGAGACAGCAGGCTCAGCTACGTTAGATTTATTGAGGTACACCAGCAGTACACAGTAGGGGTTTGACTCCCTTATATAGCCAGCTGGATGTTGGCTCCACCAATCCGTAACCTGTTTTCTCCCGCTTGTCAGTTTGGGCCAATCGGCTGCGTCGAGGTCTGACAGCCTGAATCCGCGTGTGGAGCTGTCAACGTTGCACCTGCGCGGTAGCTCTCGGCAATTTGACAGCTGTCAAATTGCCGCGTGTTTTCCTGTCAGCGGCGATTACCTCACGTAGCGTTTAACAAATGATTCACAACTAGTTTAACATAACTATTGATAACATAACATTAACAGTTGAATACATATCAGACAGAAAAAGTTTTTTTTTCCCCTAGGTAAGGAACACAGAGCATTTCACAGCTGTTGTTTCAAATTCTCAAGGTTATGTATCTTATCTATTTCCCTCAGCAGTCAGCCAGGCCCCTTTTAAAGTTTCCCTTTGAGTCTCAAAGTTATTTTAATCTTTTCAGTTTTTCTTTTTCTTTTATAAGAAAAAACCTAGATTTCAAATAGAAGTAGATAATGAAAAATAAAAAATAAAAAATCTTTCAGTCCGCATGCTTTGAGAAGTAAAGTTCCAATTGGGATTCAGTTACTTTTTCAATGTTTAAAACACCCCTGGGTGTTTAGTTTCTGCTCTTTCTGGAGGGAAGGCTAAAATCCCCCTTCCCTCACCACAGGGAGAAAATGCTTAGCAGCTTAAAGAGGTACAGAAAATAATTAGGGTACAAAAGAGGTAGATATCACCCAGTCTCTTCCACACTGCTTTAAGAGTTGCCTGATGGAAAATGTGACTTCAGCTGTTCACAGCCTAGGGACAAGCCATAATGGCCGGTCCTTTCATCCACCAGTTTGGAGGGGACGCCAGGTCGAACAGGAGAGTTGCGGCTCTCCCACAATCCAGCGAGCACCCCTTCTTGCTGGTCACCTCTTTGGGGTGACTTTTGGCCATTTTCAGGGCCCCCAAGTGAGACAAAACTGAATGGGGGAAGAGAGCAAGTCTCCCAGCCATCCATAGTGGCTGTGTGGCAAACTGGAAGCCAGATGGGGCTTTTCTTGTTTGCACGGACCAGTTTCTGGCATGCCGCAGCCCAGTACTGGTCCACAGACCGGAGGTTGGGGATCCATGGCCTAGAGCAGGGGTAGGCAACCTTGGCTCTTTTATGACTCATGGGCTTCAACTCCCAGAAGTCCACGAGTTGCCTACCCCTGGCCTAGAGTATCAAACAATTTTTTTTTAAGTGACAGATACTTTTATGTTCATTTTATGTTCTTCCATAGTCTAAATAATCTTATTTAATTCTGGGTAATAATTTTTCATGTCCATTAGAGGAAGAGGAAACTATTTATCAAATAGTTAGATTGAGAAGGGGAAAAAAATCCCATAGTTACCCAAAGAAATTTAAGATGGCTTCTGAACAGTTGCTTGTGTGTTAATCTCATCACTCAATATAGTGTACTTTAAAAAAAATATCACTGCATGTTTTTTTCTCTTATTTTAAGGCTTCTTTTAATATACAGATAGTCTTCACTTATAAGCCACTTGTTCAATGACTGTTCAAAGTTATAATGGCACTGAAAAAGGAGACTTATGACTAGTCCCCAGGTTGTGGCCATCACAGCATCTCTGCAGATCACAATGAGGAATTTGGCAATCTGCATGCAATTCTGATAGTTGTTGGGTCTTGCATTTGTATGATTGTCATTTGCACTCTTCATACCAGGCTTCCAACAAGCAAAGTCAATGGGGAAGTTGGAAGGAAGTCACAAATTGTGGTCACATGTCATCATACTTAAGACCAGGGGTGATTTGCTTAACAATCTCAGCCAGAACTGATCAACTGATGTAAGTTGCACACAGTCACAAGGTGTCTTGTTTTACAACCACTTCGCTTAGCAACAGCGTTGCTGGTTCTAGTTATAGTCAACAATTGAGGATTACCTGCCATATTGAAGAAACATTGATGACACTCTATCTTTCCACCTCTGACATAAGCACAAAAATCAATATTTGCTGGTGACACAGATTTTGTCATTTTCTTATTCTTGCTGCAAATGTTTCAAAAGATAATAATAATAATAATAATAATAATAATAATAATAATAATAATAATAATAATAATAATAATAATAATAATAATAATAATAACAATAATAATAATAATAATAATAATAATAATAATAATAATAATAATAAGAATAAGAAGAAGAAGAAGAAGAAGAAGAAGAAGAAGAAGAAGAAGAAGAAGAAGAAGAAGAAGAAGAAGAAGAAGAAGAAGAAGAAGAAGAAGAAGAAGAAGAAGAAGAAGAAGAAGAAGAAGAAGAAGAAGAAGAAGTAGTTGGAAGGGACCCTGCTCAGGCAGGAAACCCTATACCATTTCAGACAAATGGCTGGCCAGTCTCTTCTTAAAAACTTCCAGTGTTGGAGCATTCACCACTTCTGGAGGCAGGTTGTTCCGCTGGTTAATTGTTCTAACTGTCAGGAAGTTTCTCCTTAGTTCTAGGTTGCTTCTCTCCTTGACTAGTTTCCATCCATTGCTTCTTGTCCTGCTTTCAGGTTCTTTGGAGAATAGCTTGACTCCCTCTTCTTTATGGCAGCCCCTGAGTTATTGGAACACTGGTATCATGTCACCCCTCACCCTTCTCTTCATTAGACTACACATACCCAATTCCAGCAACTGTTCCCTATATGTTTTAGCCTCCAGACCCCCTGATCATCTTTGTTGCTCTTCTCTGTACTCTTTCTAGAGTCTCAACATCTTTTTTACATCGTGGTGACCAAAACTGGATGCAGTATTCCAGGTGTGGCCTTACCAAGACATTGTAAAGTGGTATTAGTACTTCACTTGATCTTGATTCTATCCCTCTGTTAATGCAGCCTAGCACTGTGTTGGCTTTTTTGGCAGCTGCAGCACACTGCTGGCTCATATTGAAGTGATTGTCTACTAGGACTCCAAGATTTCTCTCACAGTTACTACTGTCGAGCAAGGTACCACCTATACTATACCTGTGCATTTGATTTTTCCTGCCTAAATGTAGAACCTTACTTTTTTCACCATTGAATTTCATTTTGTTAGATAGCGCCCAGTGTTCGAGTCTGTCCAGATCCTCCTGTATCTTAAGCCTATCTTCTGGAGTATTGGCTATTCCTGCCAGCTTGGTGTCATCTGAAAATTTGATGAGTTCCCCATCTATCCCCTCATCCAAATCGTTGATGAAGATGTTGAAGAGCACTGGGCCCAGAACAGAGCCCTGGGGCACCCCACTACACACTTCCTTCCATGTAGATGCAGTTCCATTGAGGACCACATGCTGCGTATGGCCTGTCAGCCAGCTACGAATCCATCTGGTGGTGATGCTGTCTAGCCCACATTTTTCTATCTTTGTTGTGATTCAGGGTCAGCCTGTGGGTTTGGCAGTTGGGTCGGATGACTCAGATGAGGGGGAGGAGGGGGGTGTTGAAGAAGAACTTGCTGATGATGGCTTGGAGGCTCCGCAGAGCCCCCAGCCAGGCCCCTCTTACTTGGTGGAGACCCAGCTGTGTGAGCCCGACAGTGTGGATGAAGATGACCCACAGCTGGCCCTGTTCAAGGACGCCCGACGCAGGAGGCAGTCAAGTAGGAGCAAGCAGAGAAAGGCTGTGGGACTTCTCGGAAGGAGGCAAAGAGAGGCCACGCCCTGAACTCTTATAAAGGGAGTGTTTGGGGGAGGGCTGGTTTGCTGAAAGCAACCGCTCCGATAGAGGATCAAAGCTCCGGTATCTTGTTTCATGTTTTGTTTGTTTGTGTAATAAATTTGGCAGACGTTTTCCAGCCTCTGCCGTTTGTACAGGGGTTGCCTTTCTGCAAGGCCAGTAGCAGGCTGGTACAGAACAATCTTATCAAGTAGTAGTTGTGGTCTACGTTATCAAATGCCTTACTGAAGTCCAAGTAAATTATATCTGCAGCATTCCTCTGGTCCACTAGTTTTGTCACTTGGTCAAAGAATGCAATAAGATTTGTCTGGCATGATCTGTTTTTGACAAACCCATGTTGGCTTTTAGTGATAACTTTGTTCGCATCAAGGTGTTCACTGATTTGTTGTTTGATTATCTTTTCCAGACTCTTCCCAGGTATTGAGGTCAGGCTGATAGGCCTGTAATTTCCTGGATCTATTTTTTTCCCTTTTTTAAATATGGGAACTAAATCAGCTCTCTTCCAGTCCTCTGGTAGTTCCCCAGTGCTCCAGGATCTTTGAAAAATATAGTTCAATGGTTCTGAGATCACGTCTGCCAGTTCCTTGAGAACCTTGGGGTGTAATCCATCTAGTCCTGGTGATTTGAACTCGTCTAGGCTGGACAGGTGCTCACTTGCCATTTTCTTGCCTATCTTAACTTGCGTTTCTATTCTGTTTTTTATGGCACTGGTTTTGGTAGGTTGGACTGTTTTTTCCCTTTGTGTAAAGACAGATGCAAAAAACAAGTTAAACTGTTCTGCTTTCTCCCTATTGTTTGTCACCTTCTTGCCACTTTCCCCCACTAATGGACCAATAATTTCCTTAACTTTTTTCTTGTTTCTTATATGTTGAAAGAAGCTTTTTTTGTTATTTTTGACTTTGGTCGCAAGCCTTAGTTCATTTTGAGCCTTAGCTTCCCTCACTTCATCCTTGCAGGCACAGGCTGTTTGCTGATATTCTGCCTTAGTTATGTGCCCCTCTTTCCGCTTCTTATACTTGTCGTTTTTATCTTTCAGTTTATCAGAGAGTTCTTTATGCAGCCATGCTGGTTTCTTTTGGAAGCTGTTATTTTTCTTCTTTGTTGCTATTGTGCTAGACTGGGCCTTTATTATCTAACTTTTCAAAATTTCCCAAGCTTCTTGAGTTGTTTTTCCCTTTTGGATTCTCATCCATGGAATTCTTCCCATGGTCTCTGTAAGTTTATTGAAATTAGCTCTTTTAAAGTCCAAGACTCTAGTTTGGCTATATTCTATTGCTTGTGCTTCCATAATGTTGAATTCCAATATTACATGATCACTTCCCCCCAAGGTTCCTGTGGCTTCGACACTTTCTATCATTTCATCTCTGTTAGTGAGAATTAAATCCAATATGGCTAATCCCCTAGTTCCCTTCTCTACTTTTTGGGAGAGAAAGTTGTCATCATCAAAAAGGATGAGAAGAGTCTCATGTTTACTTTGGAAACAGTTTGAACAGTTCTTCCTCACAAGTAAATCTACAGAAGAAATATAGTGTAAGAATATTGCTTTGTTGTTGTTGTTGTTAGTTGCGAAGTCGTGTCCGACCCATCGCGACCCTATGGACAATGTTCCTCCAGGCTTTCCTGTCCTCTACCATCTTCTGGAGTCCATTTAAGCTCACGCCTACTGCTTCAGTAACTCCATCCAGCCACCTCATTCTCTGTCGTCCCCTTCTTCTATTGCCCTCAATCTTTCCCAGCATTAGGCTCTTCTCCAGTGAGTCCTTCCTTCTCATTAGGTGACCAAAGTATTTGAGTTTCAACTTCAGGATCTGGCCTTCTAAAGAGCAGTCAGGGTTGATCTCCTCTAGGACTGACCGGTTTGATCGCCTTGCAGTCCAAGGGACTCGCAGGAGTCTTCTCCAGCACCACAGTTCAAAGGCCTCAATTCTTTGGCGCTCAGCCTTTCTTATGGTCCAACTTTCACAGCCATACATTGCAACTGGGAAGACCATAGCCTTGACTATACGCACTTTTGTTGACAGGGTGATGTCTCTGCTTTTTAGTGTGCTGTCTAGATTATTGCTAGGTTGTAATAAATATTCCTTACAACTGATTCTAATCTATATTGTACTTTCAATTGTTCAGGCCAGTAGTTTTGTTAAGAAATAAAGACAGAATGACCCACTTTTCAGTGACTGGCTAGATAAATGAAATAGTATTTTATCATATAGCTTTACAAAAAGTGACATCACTCTAAAAAAATAAGTTGCCCTCGTGGACATTTTACCCTTTACATAGCCCTTAAAGATTTGGAAGCCTAATGCTGATAGGTTGGTCATCTCTTCAGTAATGAAATATCTCATTAATGAAATATCTCTTTTTAAAAAATTTCAGACTGGTAATCAATCAGCCGCCAACTGACATACAATTTTATCAAGGAGAAATATAAATCAATGTGCTTCTAAGACACATACTAATAAACAGTGAGTTTTATTTGAATCAATGGTACTATTGTCAAGTTTCCGACGTATGGGCTTTTCAAGTGACTCTGAGGCATTGTTTACCTTAAAAGTCCTTTATTAGCCTAATACAATGGCAAATGCTTGCTCGAAGGAAGCTGGAATCTGAAATCTCCACCCCTTGCACAATATATTAAAACACAATTCTCCACCTTTCTAATTTTGTCATTAATCATATTGTCCAATTAATTTAAAGAATCAGTTTCCCTTCCATTAGAAAACCTACCAAGGTCTTATCTTCTTTAGTTAGAGATGGCCTTGAAGGTATAATCCTCCTCTTCCCCCCTCCCAACTTTAAACTCAATCTCTTAAAGCAATACACAAGTTTAATATACAAATGGCTACTTCTTCATCTCTTGTCAAGCAATAACATTCGATGTTAGCAGGGTTGACAACTATATTTTCTTTAAAATGTTTATCCCCTTAATTGAGTTAGGAATAATTGAACTGATCATATAATAGAAGGGGTAGAAGTCCAAATTTGGAAGTGATAAGATAAACTTCTCTCATCCATTTTTATATTTCCTTTGGAAATACACTTCTGGGGGGAAAAACCGTTAACATAGAACTTTATCCTTAATATCTTTTCATATCTTTTTCTTTAGAAGTGCTTGCTTTAATTAATGTTAAATTAATTATTAAATTGTTAAACAATTATCCTCTTTTTCTACAAAGAAAAACAAACATAACCATCCCTTTTTCTAAATACATGTTTTCTTTAAAATAAAATAAAATAGTGTAATATCTACTGTGTAAGACCCACAAGCACACGGAATGGGACCTTTAGGCTCCCATCATTGGCCACACCCACTTCACCTCCAGCCACCCACCTCAGTCCATTCACAGACAACTTTCCTCCTCTGCTGGCCCTCCCACATCCATTTTCCCTGGCCAATGGGCCCCTAGCCCTCTGCCCCTGGCCCTTCTACCTGGCCCATTTGCCCAGACATAGTTTGTCCTGGGTGTTTTGCTCTATGGAACAAGAAGCCACCAGCCAATCTGGTGGCAGGTAGCAATGATGGCACTGGAAAGGGAGAGCGAGGGGGCTGTGAGGGGGATCTAATTGGTGACAGGTTATGGGAGAGAGCAAGACCTGTGGGGGGGCAGGCAAACACTTCTTTTTCACAGCTGCTACAGGTGCCTGGAGTTTGTGGCAGGGCATTGGCGGTAAGTGTTATTACCTGGAGGTGCCTGGGAGATTGAACAGTGCTGGCACATGGTGGGGGGGGACAGCTGAGCTGCCTATTTGGCATCAGGCTGGCAGTATCGGGGACAGTGTGGGTTATGGCAGCTGAACTGCCCGTTTGGTTTTAGGCCGGAGTCCAGGCATGGGGCAATTGCAGTGGGGAGAGGTCAAAATGGGAAGCCCCCACCCTCTTCTGCCTGCCCATTGCCCACGGTATATTGCAATTTCCTATCCACTCCCCATTGCCTTCTAATGGTTAGTTCACCTTCTCCCCACTCAATCTTGCTGGCCTGATACTGAACGGGAAGTTTGGCTGCCCCCCACCAAGTGTCACCACCGTTTGACCCTCCAAGCCCCCTCAGAAACAGTGCTTACCACTGATGCCCTGTTGCCACCCCCTCAGCAGCAGCGCTTACCGCTGATGGCCTGCCACCACCACCCCTAGGCACCCCGAGCAGCCATTCACAAGCAGCATTTGCCTACCACCCACCTTCAGATCTTGGTCTTTCCCATAACCTGTCACCAATATCATCCCACTCATAGCCCCCTCACTCTCCCTTCCCAGTGCCATTGTTGCTGTCTGCTACCCAGTTGGTTGGTGGCTTCTTGTCCCATGGAGCAAAACAGCCAGAACAAATGGTGTTTGCATGAATGGGCAAAGCTGAAGGGGAAGGAGTGGAGGGACCATTAGCCAGAGAGAATGGCTGTGGGAGGGGGAGGAAAGGAGGAGGAAAGCTGGCTGTGAATGAGCTGAGGTGGGTGACTGGAGGCGAACTAGGTGCAGCCAATGGTGGGAGCCTAGAGTTCCTAGACCCCAAGCAGAAGAGTAGAAGAGTGCACCCATGAACACAAACTAGCAGTCAGAAGACACAAGGAAATCTCCTTAGTCCAACAACACATAGCAATAGCAATAGTACTTAGACTTATATGCCCCTTCACAGTGCTTTATAGACCTCTCTAATGGTTTACAGAGTTGGCATATTGCCCCCAACCATCTGGGTCCTTATTTTACCAATCTCAGAAGGATGGAAAGCTGATTCAACCTTGACCCACTCAGAATCGAACTCCTAGAGGGAACAGTGAGTTAGCATGCAGTACTACATTCTAACCACTGTGCCTCCATGGCTCTTATGCATAAATTCAACCATAGTTTCAACCAGGAATCTACATTCAAATTTATGGAATTTCTGGAAGCTTGGCATTCAGACAAGTCAGCCATCAGTAGACACATAGATAAATAAGCCACATTTGTACACCATGCAAAAGAGATAGTTAAAAAAGCTAAAGAGCAAACAAAAAAAATCAGAACACATTCTTTCCAGAAACAACATAAATAAGGATTAACACTAGATCAACAAAGAACAGAAAACAATACCCTAATTAAGAAACTACCAAGAGCAATACTGCACACACCCCCTCCAACACTGACAGGGATAGCTAACATATGTGAACAGTGAGAAAATCCCACACTCATCAGGATTGGGTAATGAAACTGCAAGAAGCAACCAAGCTCAAAGAGCAAAAGGACTTCACATTTTCCTTAGAATAATCAGAACACTCTAAAACGTATTTGGAAATTTCTATGTAGAGAAGAAGTAGAACATTTGTTGTTGTTAGCTGCGAAGTCGTGTCCAACCCATCGTGACCCTATGGACAACATTCCTCCAGGCCTTCCTGTCCTCTACCATCTGCTGGAGTCCATTTAAGCTCATGCCTACTGCTTCAGTGACTCCATCCAGCCACCTCATTCTCTGTCGTCCCCTTCTTCTCTTGCCCTCAATCTTTCCCAGCATTAGGATCTTCTCCAGCGAGTCCTTCCTTCTCATTAGGTGGCCAAAGTATTTGAGTTTTAAGTAGAACATGCATGCTATTAAATTCTTTCTAAAAAATGATGCTCACTCATAATAGAACATAAATATCTTTCACACCTTAAAGATACTCATGTAATCTACAACCTTGATAGGAGGAAATCACAAAACTGCTTCTGGTGAAAGGACTTTACAAGCTTGGAAACAGAAGCCTGAAATGCATAACTTTAGATATGTCCTCGCAAGGATATTTCAGAGTTAAGCACAATTTTATGTAAAAAAAAAAGGAATGATGACTGTGAAAGGTAGAAATGCATAGCAAGAAGCCATTATATTCATCCCAGAAAAATTTTTTGTTCATCGTACTGTAATGCTATACATTTTCTAAGTGCTTAGAAGATACTAGGAGACGTTTATTAATGGTTTTTCATGCTGCCTACAATTTTCATATGCAAATGCTGCCCTTTCTTAGTTCATATTTTGCATGCACCAAATTATATTTTTCACAACTACATTTTAGAGTAATTGAAATATTACTAAGGTAGACAGAAACCAGAATATCTAACACGCTAATGACTAGTGATTCCTCTTGCATGTACAAACAAATTTGTCTGGAAAAAATGATATAACGGTATAATAAAATGGTATAATACTCAAGCTTTAAAATAACCATTTTTTTGCTGACATTCCAGGAAAGTATACATTAAATTAAGAACCCTTGATTATTGTCCAGGATTTTTCTTTTAATTACCGTATGGCACTTTTGTTTTCCCTTAGCAACATTTTCCTTATAAAATTACCATTCTTTCTTTTAAGTCAGACTTGCATGATTTTTCAGTTGAAAGTGAGAGTAAAAGTGGGTGTCAGAGAGAAGGCCTCCTTTACTCTGTAGCTTTTTGCATTATATATCTTTCTCCAAGGGTGCTCCAATTTCAGTACAGGTATGTAGAAAGAGGCAGAGTGAAAGAATGGGCAGAATCAATCTGTTCTATACATCTGAATTCAACTCTATTCACAGAAAGAAACTTAGCATTCAGAATTGTGAAATAATAGTAATAAAACATGATAGATAGCTAGATAGCTAGATAGCTAGATAGCTAGCTAGCTAGCTAGCTAGATAGCTAGATAGCTAGATAGCTAGATAGCTAGATAGCTAGCTAGCTAGCTAGATAGATAGATAGATAGATAGATAGATAGATAGATAGATAGATAGATAGATAGATAGATAGATAGATAGATAGATAGATAGATAGATAGATAGATAGATAGATAGATAGATAGATAGATAGATAGAGTGCTTTTTTTGTAAAAGAAAAAGGTGCCGGAACTCACACATGTCATACAACCCGCCTTGCCTAAGCTACAAGGTTCCATCCAAAAAAGGTGCCGGAACTCCGTTCTGAGCGTTCTATGAGAAAAAAAGCCCTGGATAGATAGATAGATAGATAGATAGATAGATAGATAGATAGATAGATAGATAGATAGATAGATAGATAGATGGATGGATGGATGGATGGATGGATGGATGGATGGATGGATGGATGGATGGATGGATGGATGGATGGATAGATGGATGGATGGATGGATAGATAGATAGATAGATAGATAGATAGATAGATAGATAGATAGATAGGTGGGATTCAGCCAGTTCGTACCAGTTCGGCAGAACCAGTAGCTAATTTTTTGTTGCCCATGCCTAGAACAGACTTCCGGAAGCGCCATCCACACAGAGAACCAGTTGTTCACATATTTGAATCCCACCACTGGATGGATGGATGGATGGATGGATGGATGGATGGATGGATGGATGGATGGACGGACGGACGGACGGACAGACAGACAGACAGACAGACAGACAGACAGACAGATAGATAGATAGATATCATTAAAACTGGACCAGGTTCAGTCCAGTTGGGACTGTTAGACTATACCTTTCCTCTCAAATAAGAACTTGTGGATTGTTGAAATTGTCTTAACATTTCATTCCCCTTTGATCATTGGATGAGAAAAAGGCCAAATATCTTCTTTTAAAGCTCTCAAAAAGCTATTGTAATTAGCAAATAAATTAAAGATCTAGAATAATGTAATTTATTCAGGTAGGCACTACAGGGAACGAGAGAGTTGTTCTTCAGATTCTTTCTTTTATTCATCCTTTTTTCCTTGAAAAAAATATACTGCTCAAAAAAAAATAAAGGGAACACTTAAACAACACTGTATTTAATAGTAGGATGTCTTATTTTGTGTTCCCTTTATTTTTTTGAGCAGTATATTTAAATAGACTGTTGTTTATTGAAAGCATTTACAGTATACAGTATTTGGGTTACTAAAGATTTAGGTATCTTCTATATCCTTTGTTCACCTGTAACTGGCATATTGTTGTTGTTGTTTCTTCTTCTAGAGGAGTGGTTCTCAACCTTTTCTTCACCATTGACACCCTTTAAATATCTTTTGTAACCACGGACCCCCAACACTTACCTCAAGAATTAAATTATAACATTTCTTCAAGCCTTCATTGGTCCTCGGTGACAACATCACGGACCCTCAGGGCCCCGCAGATCACAGGTTGAAAACCACTGTTCTACAATATTCCTGTTAATATCTACAATAAATAAGTCTTAAAGTTCCTAATTTTTGCTAAAAAACTTCTGTATCTCTAATTTTAAATGACAGCTAGAAAGACAACACAGAGAGATGCTTACCTACAGTTCTCTCTGCCTTGAAATTTAGCATTAAATTCAAGACACTAACCTACTTTCTAAAAAATGTAAAACCTATTGCTAACTTACTTGTCAAAAATGTCCAGGTGATTATCTTTATTTATTTCAAGTGATTTCACTCATTTGAAGAATAAGCTGTAAAAAATGGGAACAACTAGTGTTTGTGTGTGTGTGTGTGTGTGTGTGTGTGTGTGTGTGTATCTGCTGACCTTTTCAGAGGTGAATGGATAAATAGTTAACAATATTGCTTTTATATTATTTTGAAGACTCACTTAGTGATCTATCATGCTTACATTAAGCAGATCAGTGTACTAAAGAAATAAGTAGGCATTTTTTGGTTAAATATTTGTAAATATGCTTTCATGCCCAAGATTTCTCATAAGAGATTCTACATTCTGCTCACAGAAGCCATATGAGAGATAAGATAATATTCATTACTTGTACTTTATGCCTCTCACCAACAGAAAAACAAAATGATTAATGCACAGGAAGAAAAAGGAAATAGACAAGTAAATCTGAAAGTAATGCCATGTGTATCATTTAGCAGTATGCTATTCAACTTCTATAATTCACAAGAAATTATTCCACCATTTATGGATGTTTGGGATGGTCTATCTAGAAATAGAGCAATAACAGACTTGAAAGAAGTCTGTTATTGAAAGACTTGAAAGAAATATTGTACTGCGCCATGAAAAATATAAGCCATTTTCTACAGTCTTACTAAGTTAGAATAAAAGTCTTCAATCTCTTTCCTTGACATTCAAAACTCAGATGAATATTTTAGTATCAGGTTAAAAAAAAGACAGGATATTTAGGAATGACCCTATCTATGAATGAAAACTTCAGGTTAGAGAAATAGAAAGAGATCTACGTTCCCCAAAGTTTTTCTTCAAATTTCATTTCTCATATATCCCATAATCTATATCTCTATTTGTACGTGATCAGCCTTGCAGGTCTGGTTCTCCATGCTGCAGAAAAATAGAGTGATGGAAATAGTGAGAGAGTTCCTTTCTCCTTTTTATAGGATGATTTCCTTGATTTCCTTTTTATTGGAAATCAAGGACTGCTTCTCCTACCACCCATTTCTTGCAATTTGCCACTGTTTTTGCTCAAATTGATGTACAATGTTGGAATACAGAGGCATCAAATTCTGAGACGTTTTTTTCTCACAGAAGGAATGATGAGGTTATCTATAGAGCCTCAGGGTAATTAGTATGCAGAGTATTTGTTTTGGCAAGTAGGTGAGTGCAACATGAAGTTTTTCATTTTTATTATTGATCACAACAGAGAATAAGTCAAAGAATGAGGGCAATAGTCAAGCAGAGAATGACTGATGGAGTCTGTACTTCACATTTGCTGTTTAAATTGCAATCTGTTCAAAATCAATGGCTTTTCTAAATAGAAAGATGACATCAGGTATCCAGGAACTAGGACAGCTAGTAAGGTCCTTGTTGATCTGGATGACAATCAATTCAGTATGGGTTTCTGTAAGTTTAAAAAAGCTAAAGGTTTCTCCTATCCAGTAATGTCCAACACTAGGAGGTGGTGCTTGTTGTGTATTCAGTTCTTGCAGGCATTGAGCGAGATGGAGGTTCAAACAGCAACAGGCTTTATTGAGAGTTAGAACATAACAGAAGCGATCTAATAGCTGCTGTACAGCTATTTATGTGGTTGGCCTCTAGATTTAAAGCAGCAGTTTCCCACCCAAAAACCTACTTAATCAGCTGGAGACAGCCAGTCTAGTTTGGCCCAGCAACCGTTACAACACATGCAACTGAATTCAACCATTAACAAACAGTTTAAACATAAGCTATCCATTACAGCATGTAAGGCCAGTACATTACAGTGCTCAACTCCATTTCCTAGCTGAGGGAACCAGCATTGTCAGAAGATGCTTCTGTGGTCATGTGGCTGGCACAAATATGCCGTAAGGGGAACAGAATGCTGTTTCCTTCCCATCATTCACCTATTCATCTATGCACATTTGCATGCTTTCGACCAGCTAGGTTGGGAGGAGCTAGAGCAGGAACAAGAGCTCAATCCATAACATGATACTTAAGATTCAAAATGCCAACCTTTTGGTCAACAAACCCAGAGTCTTAATCACCACCTTTTCTGTAAGTTATGTCTCAGCATATAGTTTATGGGAGGGACACTTTTCATTTGGCTCCTCTGATGAGACCTGTTTAGTATGATTGAAACACTAACATAGCTCTCATCTTCCTCAAAGTATGCAAGCCCCACAATCACATCAAGCTCATTGGACAATTATTATTACTATTATTCCAGCACAGTAGTATTTGTATTCTTATGAATGAGCAAATAGTGCATTTACTCTGATTCCTAACATATTTGTCAATAGAAATGAACATTTTGCGTTAGAAAACTTCAGTGGCAACAGCTGCAGCTGTTCTGATAGCTACAGTATGGGCTTGGCTTTCCTAAGGAAGGGAATCCAGATGTTATAGAAGTTGATGATTCTATCCAATCTGCTGGGCTAATTGGTTCATATCTGGGCTAGCTGGTTTATCTGCACAGCCACCAGATTTTTATATTCATACAGAATGATGGTTGCTTGATCAATATAGAAATGGAGCTTGGTGACCATTATTCTGATGCCAAAAGGGTAGATAGAGAGCAGTCAAATTGTCAGGCTCACTGGGAAGACTCAACAGAATTTCTGAGACATGTGACACTTCATGGAGAGAGTATGTTCTTGTCTCAGACTTGGTTTAGATCTCTGATACATCATACTGCCCAAATAAATAGCAATCTTTTATTAAATATTAGGAAGAAGACACTGAAATAGTTGATGGTCCCATAGCAACATGAACATGTACTTTTCTTTTTATATGCACTCTATTCCAATTCTAATTTTATGTCTTCCACTCCTCCCATGGTTTAATGAATATGCAATAATATTTAGGCTTATATATAACCCATAGCAGCACTCTTTAGGCAGTTTAGAAGGTAGAAGCATTATTTGCATATGAGGGAACACCTGCTGCCGGCATCAAACGCCCTTCGCCCAGTGCGCTCCCACAGGGAGGGTCTGCTCAGGGTCCCGCCGGTAAGAGATTGCCGGCGGGTGACACCCAGGGATAGGGCCTTCTCGGTGGGAGCGCCTGCCCTCTGGAACCAGCTGCCGGTGGAGCTGAGAACTTCCCCCGACCTCCGATCATTCCGCCGGGGCCTGAAGACCTGGCTCTTCGAGCTCTCGGGCCCAGACTGAGGAGAAATTTTTAATTTGGGGTTCTTTTTAACTGACTACAGGGTTAATTTAATATTTTTTAATTTGGTTCTTAATTTTTGTATTTTGGATTTTTAATTCCCTGTAAACCGCCCTGAGTCCTCAGGGAATAGGGCGGTATATAAATATAACTAAATAAATAAAAAATAAATAAATAAATAAAATATTGCCCCCAACAATCTGAGTCCTCATTTTACGGACCTTGGAAGGATAGAAGGATGAGTTAACCTCGAACCCCGTTAGGATTGAACTCCAGGATGTGGGCAGAGTTTGCCTGCAATACTGCACTTTAACTATTGTGCCACCAAGGCTCAAAAAATAGCTCAAAGCTGGGCTATTCTATATTCTTGATATAGCTGACAGCTCTATCTTGACAAACTTTGACTCTTGACTCATATATTATCTGTTATTTAACTTTGTTTTATTTAAAATACTGGGAAAAGTGCAAATTTGTTTTCACCTTGGCTGTTTTCTTCCTAGATGTCTTTATTTGTAATATTCATGCTTAAAAGCAGCACTTTGGGGTTAAATGGTTGATTTGATGTGTGTGTGATTTGTGAGTCACAGAATATCATCACAAAAATGTCAAGTGGTTCTGATTATACTGGAAGCAAGTCACCACACAGGCTTTTCCAATAGATCCCACCCCCTCTCTTCGAAATAAAAATGGTGAGCTTCAGAAGGTACTTTGGAGAATAGTCTTCTGCCCAGTGTGTGACTCCTCTAGAGATGGATCCTTTGTTTAAATACTTCTACCAAAGAGTCCATCATGTTTCGAGACACTCTGTTCTATTAATATACTCCTCCTAATATTGAAGTGAAATTTATTTTCTTGTAATTTATGCTTAGTGTTTCTTGTCCTGTATTCTGGAACAATTTTGCCCTATTTTTTAATGTCAGTTCTTCAGATACTTGAGGACAGTTAGCATGGCTCTACATCAGGGGTCTTCGAACTTGGCAACTTTAAGACTTGTGGACTTCAACTCCCAGGCTGGCTGAGGAATTATGGGAGTTGAAGTCCACAAGTCTTAAAGTTGCTAAGTTTGAAGACCCTGCTCTACATCATCTTTTCATCTCCAGGTTAAACCTATCAAATGCCTCCAATGTTCCTCATTTCTTTTTCTTTCTAGACATCTTTTATAATTGAGCAATATTGCATACATACATTTTTTTTGACCTGTCCATGATATTAAAGCAAGTCCTACCTATTTGCACAGTACCAGAATGATTATTAAAAGCCACTATGAATTTGAATAATTGGTGGATACAAACAATTTTGCTCTTGTCCACATTGTTGTTGTTGTTGTTAGCTGCGAAGTCGTGTCCGACCCATCGCGACCCTATGGACAACGTTCCTCCAGGCCTTCCTGTCCTCTACCATCTTCTGGAGTCCATTTAAGCTCACGCCTACTGCTTCAGTGACTCCATCCAGCCACCTCATTCTCTGTCGTCCCCTTCTTCTATTGCCCTCAATCTTTCCCAGCATTAGGCTCTTCTCCAGTGAGTCCTTCCTTCTCATCAGGTGGCCAAAGTATTTGAGTTTCAATTTCAGGATCTGGCCTTCTAAAGAGCAGTCAGGATTGATCTCCTCTAGGACTGACCGGTTTGATCGCCTTGCAGTCCAAGGGACTCGCAGGAGTCTTCTCCAGCACCATAGTTCAAAGGCCTCAATTCTTTGGCGCTCAGCCTTTCTTATGGTCCAACTTTCACTGCCATACATTGCAACTGGGAAGACCATAGCCTTGACTATACGCACTTTTGTTGACAGGGTGATGTCTCTGCTTTTTAGTGTGCTGTCTAGATTTGCCATGGCTTTCCTCCCCAGGAGCAAGCGTCTTTTAATTTCTTGGCTACAGTCCCCCTCTGCAGTGATCTTGGAGCCCAGGAAAATAAAATCTGTCACTACCTCCATTTCTTCCCCATCTATTTGCCAGGAATTGAGAGGGCCGGATGCCATGATCTTGGTTTTCTTAATGTTAAGTTTCAACCCAAGTTTTGCACTCTCCTTCTTCACCCGCAACAAGAGGCTCTTTAGTTCTTCTTCACTTTCTGCCATTAGAGTGGTATCATCTGCGTATCTTAGGTTGTTGATATTTCTTCCGGCAATCTTAATTCCAACTTTTGATTCATCTAACCCTGCCTTTCTCATGATGTGCTCTGCATATAAGTTAAATAGGCAGGGCGACAGTATACAGCCTTGCCGGACTCCTTTCCCAATTTTGAACCAATCAGTGGTTCCGTGTCCAGTTCTCACTGTTGCTTCTTGGCCCGCATATAGGTTTCTCAAGAGACAAATAAGATGGTCTGGTACTCCCATCTCTTTAAGAACTTGCCACAGTTTGTTATGATCCACACAATCAAAGGCTTTAGCATAGTCAATGAAGCAGAAGTAGATGTTTTTCTGGAACTCCCTAGCTTTCTCCATGATCCAGCGTATGTTGGCAATTTGATCTCTAGTTCCTCTGCCTCTTCGAAATCCGGCCTGTACTTCTGGTAGTTCTCGATCCACATACTGCTGAAGTCTAGCTTGTAGGATTTTAAGCATGACTTTACTAGCATGAGAAATGAGTGCAATGGTGCGATAGTTTGAACATTCTTTGGCACTGCCTTTCTTTGGAATTGGAATGTAAACTGATCTTTTCCAATCCTGTGGCCACTGTTGAGTTTTCCAAATTTGCTGGCAAATTGAGTGTAGCACTTTTACTGCATTGTCTTTTAAGATTTTGAATAGCTCAGCTGGAATACTGTCACCTCCACTAGCTTTGTTGTTGCTCAGCTTTTCTAAGGCCCACTTCACTTCACATTCTAGGATGTCTGGCTCGAGGTCAGTGACCACCTCATTGTGATTATCAGGGACATTAAGCTCATTCTTGTATAGTTCTTCTGTGTAATTTTGCCACCTCTTCTTAATCTCTTCTGCCTCTGTTAGGTCCCTGCCATTTTGGTCCTTTATCATGCCCATTTTTGCATTAAACGTTCCCTTCATCTCTCCAATTTTTTTGAAAAGATCTCTGGTCCTCCCTATTCTATTGTTTTCTTCTATTTCTTTGCACTGTTCATTTAAGAAGGCATTCTTATCTCTTCTAGCTATTCTCTGGAATTCTGCATTCAATTGGGCGTATCTTTCTTTTTCTCCCTTGCCTTTCACTTCCCTCCTTTTCTCAGCTATTTGCAAAGCTTCCTCAGACAGCCATTTTGCTTTCTTGCATTTCTTTTTCTTTGGGATGGTTTTGGTTGCTACCTGTTGTACAATGTCGCGAACCTCTGTCCATAGTTCTTCAGGCACTCTGTCTATCAGATCTAATTCCTTAAATCTATTTGTCACCTCTACTGTATATTCAACAGGGATATGATTTAATTCATACCTCAGTGGCCTAGTGCTTTTCCCTACTTTCTTCAGTTTAAGCCTAAACTTTGCAAGGAGAAGCTCATGGTCTGAGCCACAGTCAGCTCCTGGTCTTGTTTTTATTGACTGTATAGAGCTTCTCCATCTTTGGCTGCAGAGCATATAGTCAATCTGATTTCTGTGTTGACCGTCTGGTGATGTCCATGTGTAGAGCCGTCTCTTGGGTTGTTGGAAAAGAGTGTTTGCTATGACCATTGTATTCTCTTGACAGAATTCTATCAGCCTGTGCCCTGCTTCATTTTGCATTCCAAGGCCAAACTTGCCTGTTATTCCGGTTATCTTTTGGCTTCCTACTTTAGCATTCCAATCCCCCATGATGATAAGAATATCATTTTTTGGTGTTAGTTCTATAAGGTGCTGTAGAGCTTCATAGAACTGGTCAATTTCATCCTCTTCAGCACTGGTGGTTGGGGCATAGACTTGGACTACTGTGATATTGAATGGTTTGCCTTGGATTCGAACTGAGATCATTCTGTCATTTTGAGGATTGTATCCCAGTATTGCTTTTCCTACTCTTTTATTGACTATGAAGGCTACTCCATTTCTTCTGAGGGATTCTTGCCCGCAGTAGTATACCTGATGGTCATCTGAATTAAATTCACCCATTCCTGTCCATTTTAGTTCGCTGATACCTAAGATGTCGATGTTCAGTCTTGTCATCTCTTGTTTGACCACGTCCAGCTTTCCTTGATTCATGGATCTTACATTCCAGGTTCCTATGGAGAAAAAATCTTTACAGCATCGGACTTTCCTTTCACCACCAGACACATCCACAGCTGAGCGTCCTTTCGGCTTTGGCCCAGTCGCTTCATTCTTTCTGGCGCTACTAGTACTAGCCCTCTGCTCTTCCCCAGTAGCATATTGGACGCCTTCCGACCTGAGGGGCTCATCTTCCAGCGTCATATCGTTTTGCCTTTTGGTACTGTCCATAGGGTTTTCATGGCAAAGATACTGGAGTGGGTTGCCATTTCCTTCTCCAGTGGATCACGTTTTGTCAGAACTCTCGGCTATGACCTGTCCGTCTTGGGTGGCCCTGCACGGCATAGCTCATAGCTTCATTGAATTACGCAAGCCCCTTCGCCACGACAAGGCAGTAATCCATGAAGGGGCTTGTCCACATATTTTTATTTAAATTCTTTCCATCCTATACCTGATGACATTTGTGAACCCTGATTAATCCTTCGTCCTTTAATGAGTCCAACAAAATTTTCATTTGCATCAGTCTATTCAATATGTATAGCCCTTTCTAGCATTAAGACAAACATGTCATTTTTACCAGTTGAGTAAAAGTTAAAAAGGAAGAGTTACTCAAGATAAAGACAGTGATTCTACTTTACCACCATGCCACTTGTAGAAGTTGGTGAATGAATTTATTTATTTTTTCAACAAAGGTTTATTTCCCCCCCTTACTTTGTAAATTTTAGATCATGGCTATAATATGCATTTCTTATTGATAAAATAATTGTTAGATTAAAATTTAAACTGATGACTGCTAAAAAAAAATCCAAACAAAACAAATCCACAAGCCTGAGCCCTTGCTTTGAACACATAACTCGGCTGAAAATGTATCTGAACCTGTTCCAAAAATGTATTGAACTAACTGCCAGCCAGTCTGATAATAGCTGGAGGCTATCAAGTTGGAAAATTCTAATGTAGAACCTAAGGCTAAGTGTAGAAGGGGGCATTAAACCTCAAAAATTGAAACCTCAAGAATTTCATACTTTAGTTGAATATAACTATTAAATACAAGCAATCTTTTGGAATATTGAGAATAAGCCTTGGGTATTTCCAGAAGCTTGTACCAGTTATGGAAATTAAACTTCTTTCTGTCTACATTCATAAGCAATAACAGAAAGGCTAGTTTTACGGCAGAAAATTAGGAAGTCAAAAGTACAAGATGTTCTTGATATTGTTGTGATCAGTCAGCTATATATTTCCACTCTTGGTGTCCCAAGTGATGCTGTGGCTGCCCTTTTGCAATGCCTGGAGGCTGTTGGGGTTTGGGGGGGTACAAGAGCCTTCGACTGAACCCTGGTAAGAATGAATGGCTTTGGGTACACAGAGCTCTGGGATCCAGGACTTTGTCATCTTTGACTCTGGAAGGGGTGGCACTGCTCCAGAAAGACTGGTCCACAACTTGGCAGTTCTCCTGGACTCATGACTCCTGTTTGAGGAATAGGTGGCAGTCGTGAGCCTTTGCACAACTTTGTGTTGTGTGCCAATTGCAGCCATTCCTGGAACAGGATTCCCTGTGCTCAGTCTTTCAGTCCCTAGTCATTTCAAGACTGGACTACTGTAATGGACTTTAAAAGTTTCTGACCTGGCGGAAATGGCAAAGATATCAGCTTATTTGAAAGACCATTCGCAACAACGTTATATTACGGAGTGGAAAAAGTGGATTGATTACATCCAGAACAAATATGGGACCAAAAGGTTTCACTTAGCATTTGCATAAGTTTTGATGTGATAATAGTATTGCTTGTAGTCATTTTATATGAGCTAGAGTGCGATAGACTTAATAGTTTATTTATTTATTTATTTATTTAATTAAATTTTTATACCGCCCTATTCCCGAAGGACTCAGGGCGGTTTACAGGGCAACATAAAATATGATATAAAAATAGTATAAATTAAAATAGATTAAATTACATAAGCCCAACAATTAAAACAATATTAAAAGCTAAAACCTCTTCAGTCCAGGCCTGATAGATCAAAAAACCAAGTTTTCAGATCCCGGCGAAATGTACGCAGATCGGGGGCGGTCCGAAGTTCCACCGGTAAATCATTCCAAAGGGCAGGCGCGCCCACAGAGAATGCCCTCCCCCTGGGGATCACCCGACGGCACTCCTTAACCGTTGGCACCCTGAGAAGGCCCTCCCTGTGGGAGCGCACAGGACGATGGGAAGTTGATGCCGGCAGCAGGTGTTCCCTTAGATAATCCGGACCCAAGCCATTCAGAGCTTTATAGGTCATTACCAGCACCTTGAATCTCACCCGGAGGGCAACCGGAAGCCAATGCAGCTCACGGAGAAGAGGTGTTACATGGGAGTATCGGGAAACTCCCATAACAACTCACGCAGCTGCATTCTGCACCAGTTGAAGCCTCCGCGTGGTCCTCAAGGGCAGCCCCATGTAGAGAGCATTGCAGTAGTCTAGCCGGGAGGTCACGAGCGCATGGGTGACTGTGCGTAGGGCATCTCGGTCCAGATAGGGCCGCAACTGGCGCACCAGACGAAGCTGGGCAAAAGCCCCCCTGGTCACGGCTCCTATATGGTCTTCGAAATTGAGCCATGAATCCAAGAGGACGCCCAATTTGCGAGCCCTATCGACGGGGGGGGTAACACCTCACCCCCCATCATTAGTGATGGAACAATGTGCTAACCATATGTTGTTAGCATATGGTTGTTTATGTTTGTTTTTACTTTTATACCTTGTATTTAGCTCTGGGAAGTCGGGGAGGGGGGAGGGGGGAAGGGGAGGGGGAGGGTTAGGGAGGGCTGGGAAGGGTTGGGGGGGGTGGGGGGGAGGGATTGTTAAAGATAAAATGTATTGAAAAACTTTTCAATAAAAAAAAGACTGGACTACTGTAATGTATTCTACATGGAGCTACCTTGAAGACCATTCAGAAGCTATAGCTAATGTAACATGCAATAGTGCAGGTAATTTTGGGGGGCCCAAGTATGGTCCCTGTATCACCACTGCTCCACAAGCTTCATTTGTTACCAGTCTGCTTCCAGGTGAAATTCAAGGTTTTGATGATCACCTTTAAAGCCCTTCCTTGCATGGGTGCAGGTTACTTGAGGGACCATCTCATCCCACTGGGATTGGCCCATCCCACTCATGCTGGCAGAGGAGGCATGCTGAGGGTCCCATCAGCTAGTGAGGTCCAGGAGGAGGACCTCTACTGTTGCTCTTGCCTTCTGGAACATCTTGCCCCCCCCAATGTGAGTTTGGCCCCAAACCTCCTATCTTTTCATAAGGACCTAAAGATGTGGCTTTGCCAGTCAACTTGGTGTCCAGGTGGGGGAACAGTGCAATGGAGGTGGTTGAATGAGTAATAACAGATCCCACCTTCCCCTCCCCCCACACACTGTGGCCCCGCCCTCCCCATGTGTCTTTGGTATTAATGTTTGTTTTTATCTTTTAGTTTATATGTAACTGTAAGCTGCCCAGAGTTGCCCTATGGTAAAATGAGCAGCCAATAAAATTTATAAATAAATGAATGAATGAATGAATGAATGAATGAATGAATGAATGAATGAATAATAAATAAATAAATAAACAAACAAATAAATAAATAAATAAATAAACCAACCAACCGACCAACCAACCAACCAACCAATCAATCATTCAATCAATCAATCAATAATATTGATTCCTGGTGACTCCTGGATGAATGCCTGCTGTTTCTTGGCAACAGTTTCAAAAGTGGTTTTCCTTTGCCTTCTTTCTAGGGCTAAAGACTTACCCAAGGTCACATAGATGACTTTTTATCTAAGGTGGAACTAGAACTCTTAGTCTCCCAGTTTGTAGCCTGGTGTAGCCTAGTGTAACTCCTACACTAAATTGGTTCTCCCTCTTTATCTAACAGCATTTTGGAATCTTAAATATATCTGTCCTCAGATTTAAGTCCCACATTTTGAGTCAATGGCCTTGTAGTTTCTACCACCTGACTTTTATTTAACAAATAGTTTGCTCTATGTCAGACATGTCAAACACAAGGCCCGGGGGCCGGATCCGGCCCGTGAAGTGGTTTCATGCGGCCCACGAAGCCATCCTGGAAACAGTGAGGGAACGACCCCCACTGCCTTGGCCCTGGCGCAGAGACCCTCCTCCTGCCAGAGACCCTCAGATCTGTCCCACTCCTGCCCAGGCCCCCATAGGCACCCTTGGTGCCAACGATGTAGAGCTGGCCACGCCCACCCAGTAGGCTACGCCCACCCAGGCCACACCCACCTGGCCCCCTGAGGGCAACCGCAATGCTGATGCGGCCCTCAATGAAATTGAGTTTGACACCCCTGCTCTATGTGAAATCAAATTTTCCCAACTTACCAGCTTCCAGCCTTATAAGTACTGGCTGTCATAGAGGTTTTGTTTTTATTCTCAAAATGGAAGGTAATTTATGGATAAACCATAAACCCAGAGAGGTTACTCCTTTTCCTGAATACTGTCTCCCATTTCCACTGATTTTTGTCATTTGGGGAAACAGAGGGACACATTTTCAAGCAAAGCACAGTGCTGAAGTGTTTAATTTCTTTTGAGGGTACCTATGGACCTACACTGGACCTAGAGATTTTCATATAACTAAGGAAGATGTTATAATCTGGTATTTTTATTCACAGAATACCATATTCCAATTTATTATTCCTAAATAGAAACTCTTCAAAGAAAATTAAAGTTACGGGGAAGTAGCGATTTTTTTTTTGAGTGCCATGGGCATTTTGTATGAATGCTACTGTTATAGGCACATTTTCTTCTCAGAAATTAATGCTAGGATAGGGCTGCAAACTTGAAATTTCTAATTTCAAGAAGTTATATGTGCTCGGGCTACTCCTTTTTATGCTTTTAATCCACACAATGCATGGATTTTAGTGGGGAATTTAGGCCCACTTGAATCTTAAATAAAATATCACAGTTTGAGAAAATGGCTGTAAGCAAAGATATCCGTGAATAATGTCCTCCATAGTGTTAGCTTCAACTTCCTATGGAGATTGGGGGGGGAGAGTAGTTTTAAAAAACCCTGAAACTTGACAGTGACAACTGTATTGGTGAAATGGGTAGTTCAACAAAATGATGAGGCTTGTCAGCAGTCAGACAGAAAAGAAGACATATTAGATGTGGCATTATGCTAGTTAAGAAAACAATAAAAGTATCTCAGAAAGCTTTTGTTCATGCAAAACAGATGTGCCAGAGATTTGCCCAATGTCAAAGTATAAGAGTGTATTTAGTATTAACAATTATCCTCTTATGTTAGAAAAGTAATTATCCTGGAGTCATTTAATATGGGCACCTTGCTCGTTAAACATGTAATACAGTCATAAAAGAGAAAGTAAGAAGAAGAATTCATCAAGTGGGCCATCATCAGAAACCATCAGAGAAGGTTCTAGTATTCAGATGAAATCAGAGGCTGACAACCTTTCAACCTGAAGTGGGACTTCATCGGTTAAATTGGGGGATCACCCTGGCATAGATATCAGCAATGTATACAGCATATACATTCGGTTCGTATCCTTGCTGGCATGGTGGTTAGTATTGCAGGCTAACTCTGCCCACTGCCAAGAGGTTGATCCCGACTGGCTCAAAGTTGACTCAGCCTTCCATCCTTCTGAGGTCAGTAAAATGAGGACCCAGATTGTTGGGAGCAATATGATGACTCTGTAAACTGCTTGAGGGGGCTGTAAAGCACTATGAAGCAGTATATAAGTCTAAGTCCTATTGTTATTATAAAAATCTGGAGAGAAGGACTGAAGCAAATGGTGGGTGGAGTCATTCATTCTGACAATAATTCTTTCAATTCTTTATAACTATAGTTTTCATTTTAAATCTGACTCCTTCTTTTATCTGTCTTTTCCTTATTGAACTGTGTTCCTGAAAGTGATAGGGTTTCTCTTGTCAAAAATCTAAACTGATATTTTCAAAAGTAGTTTTGAAATCAGGCAAGGGGGATGCATGAGGCTATTTGCCACCCCTGCATTCTTACAGCTGTGCTGGCAGTTTAAAGCTGTGTTCCCTATCCAATATGCATCTGAGTCAATACTTCAAAACATGACAAAAAGTACTTGTTTCTCATGTCATATATCAGGGCTTTTTTCTCATAGAACCCTCAGAACGGAGTTCCGGCACCTTTTTTGGATGGAACCTTGTAGGGTAGGCAAGGCGGGTTGTATGACATGTGTGAGTTCCGGCACCTTTTTCTTTTACAAAAAAAGCACTGTCATATATTAATATCCTTTTGATGCATACTCAAAATGTAACATAAGAAGCCATCCATTAAGTATGAGAATGTGTGCTGTCCTTAGCACTAAACAATGTGGAGTATTTCTTTGCTGTGGCTGTAGCTAGCACAGAAATGCCCATAAAATCCATGATTTCCACTTGTTTGGGCAATGTGAAAGGAACCTCACAGATTCTACTGTGCAGATAAACTTAATGAAATTTGGTGCTCTTTTTTCTCTTTGTGGAGGAAAAGCACTATGTAACTTTAATTACTACCAATTGCAAAGAGTTCTTGCCTTGCTGCTAAACAAGATTAATAATATATACCCACTACATGAATTATTCATTTTTATTATATTTAACCAGAAAGGAAAGTTCTTTTGCCACGGTATACTCAAAGCTTTCCTAGAATAAATGGAAATTAAAAGGATGAAATGCCAAGTGGAACATATTCAGAATCCTCTGTTACCTTTTATTTTAATACTTGTATTTATAGAAGGAGCTTTTGATTTCTTACTGGGCAACAAAAGGGCCCTAGACATTTTTCTTTCTTTCTTTCTTTCTTTCTTTCTTTCTTTCTTTCTTTCTTTCTTTCTTTCTTTCTTTCTTTCTTTCTTTCTTTCTTTCTTTCTTTCTTTCTTTCTTCCTTCCTTCCTTCCTTCCTTCCTTCCTTCCTTCCTTCCTTCCTTCCTTCCTCTCTCTCTCTCTCTCTCTCTCTCTCTCTCTCTCTCTCTCTTTCTGACTGTCTTTCTTTCTTTCTCTTTTGGTGGTGGTGGTCTGTTATCCACAGAAAAAAGGAAACTCTGAAACTTCAATATGATAGTGTTCCATGGAGCTCATAGTCAACTGTTCATTAAAAATATCTACTGACTTCATTTACAGCTATCCAAACAATGAATGGAAGACATGTGCTTGTAAATTTGTGAAGGCAAAAATAAGTGTGATGGCCGATTTGATTTTATAAATAGAGGTGAAATCTAAATATTTTAAACAAAACAATTGACCAACAAGTGCACAAAATTAGGTCAAATAGGCCAAACTAGGTGGACAAATCTATCTATATGAGGGGTGGGGAACAATGGCCCTTTTATGACTTGTGGACTTCAACTCCCAGAATTCCTGAGCCAGCCAAGTCCACAAGTTATAAAGGGGCCATGGCTCCCCACCTCTGATCTATACCCATTTAGTATCCTTCTCAGTTCCTTTTTATCTGGTGTGCAGTTCCATTTTTAAAATTAAACTGCATTTTTTAGAAAGAGTCTCAAAAATATATGTAAATAATATTTAAACCCATGCGTCAATAATCATTTTATCACAAAATATAAATTTGTGGCTATGTTTAAATATTGAGAAGTGTGACAATATTCACAAAAGTATATAATCTATCATCTAAAATTCTGGGATGCTGATTCCTTGGCATTTTGATTAGGTTGACATCTCTATATAAAGAGACTGCGTCCTCATAGCTACTGAAATTTAGCTTATATTTCTCACAAGCTTGTTGTCTGAAACATAGTTGCATTCTTTTTCAGCTCATGTCATCATCTTGCACTATAAATAGTTGTTAACAGCCACAGGGATTTTTTAAAAAAAGCAAATACACCAGTATCTTGTTGGATATCTGTTGTTCAGAATTCAGATGGACTAACTAATGCTTCTCTTCAATAATGTAATGTTATTTTAATGGTTGCTTCCTTCTGCTGACTATTTGTGGAAAGGATATTTAATTATAAGCCTGTTTTAGCATTGCCTATATTAATCATATCTAGAGGGCCAGGTACTGCCATATTTAATATTTAATGTTTTTAAAATAACTTAAAATATAGTAATTGAAGACTAACAAATTATCCAACATTACAAAAGGAATTGCAAAGCTGATTATGAACCTCAGTTGCTGAAAGGACTATTAAATGGAGTGAGAGTCTTTTCCCTCGTTGTTAACAAATGAGATCAAGGGCCGTTGCTGGAAGAACAAACATGGAGTATAACTGCTTGTGTTTGTGATTTCAATATCTGGATCATATTGCTATATATAGTGGCTAGAAGGACCTACTCCACTCTGTTTTTATTTAGGTCATTTGCTATTTTACCTTACCTGTTGAAAATTCATTGGCTAATAAAGACATTAGCACTACATGTTCAAGTTTCTTTTGTATGGGTTGGCAGAACACACACCCACAGTTAGAGGTGATTCAGGACAAATCTTGTAGAGCCTACATTGAGAAGGATTCATCTTCTTGATTTGTCTTCAGTAATGCCCTATACATATCTTCTGAGGACAGTCTTGTAATTTTTTTTGATGCTTTTCATTATCCTTCCCTGTACCTCAACTGTGTGTCAAGTACTTTTTCTTTGTTTTTGCCAATCCATCATCCATTCATAGTCCATGTCCAACATTTGTTTCTGCTGCTTTAAAGGAACACTGATTTTAGTTGGTCCAGTTATTTATTTACAATCAATGTATTTTAGTTAATGTCCCCACAAGCATACTTTGAAAGTATCTATTTGTTCTCCTTGCTTTTTTCAAAAGCAGAGAGACATATAAATATATTTAGAGAGAGAAATGTATATATCTAAATATTCATATTCACAACCACACCCACATGCACACCCACATACACAACATATTAGGATTCTTACCCCACATCTCCAATTATATCAACCAAACTTGAAAATTCTTCCCTTTTCAAAAGTAAAAATAGAACATCACAAGCCATAGCCTTGTGCATGCCTAAAGCAGCTTTTACACAGATTTTAAAACCCATTATCAATAGGCTGCATTGCTCTCCTACATTTAAAAACACAGTTTTCTTGGATATATCAAACTTGCTTTAACTTGATTAATACTCAAGCTATTGTTAAAAGCGAAAAGTTTAACAATTCCAAAAAAAGTGAACCTTGTAATATTTTTTATGTAACAAGGGGGCACTATGAATTATAATGACAGAAGGATGTTTGCATTTTAGGCAAAAAACAGTGAACTGTCTGTAACAATAAATTATTCAGAAACTGACAATATTATGAGGATAGTGCAATGAAGCAAGAAAATTGTGATTCTAGATAAATTTGATCCTGTCTTTTGCTCAATCAAGCAGTGATTGCCACTACACAACTCTCATCGCTCTAAAGATGTTGGAATCATGTAACATGTTAGATGTAACAGTGTTCTGGATTTCATATAATAAAAACACAGAATGCAAAGGTTGGAAAAGATATTGGAGGTCATCTAGTCCAACACTTGTAAGTTAAGAGTTCCTAAACAACTTACTAAAAAGTTACAAATAATATAGTGAAAGAACTTTCAGAAAAGCTTGGGCATCTCATAGAGATGAGCTAATATTCTACAAATTCTTCACTACAGTGCATCCAGAATAGCAGAGACCTAAAAATAAAAGAAGATGACATCATGGTTTCATTTAATGTCATAGCACTCTTTGACCTATAGTCAGGATTAGTGAAAGAATCCATGGCTGCAGAACTACATAACATACACAACCTAGCCAAATACACTAAGATTGATACATCCAGAATCGTGGATCTCATTAATCTCATTAGGAGAAGGGAAGGTACAAAGTCATAAATAAAGTATAACTTCCAACTGTTACAAATATAAAATACATGAACCTTTTGATTTACATTTCAACCAACTAATCAGAACAGAACTGGAAGGGACTTTGGAGGTCCTCTATTCCCTCACAGGAAACCCTGTACCATTTTAGACAAATGGTTGTCCAATCTGTTCTTAAAACCCCCCAGAGATGAAACACCCACCATTTTTGAAGGCAAGCTGTTCCACTGGTTAATTGTCCTCACTGTTAGGAAGTTTCTCCTTAATTCAAGGTTGCTTTTCTCCTTGATTAGTTTCCACCCATTGTTTCTTGTCTTGCTTGCTGGTGCTTTGGGAAATATTTTGACCCCTCTTCTTTGTGGCAGCTTCTCAAATGCTGGGTATTTCAATGAAGGACTTCCCATTTGTCACTGCAGAAATTGATTGTGTTAGTTTCTGCCCCTTGTTCCAGCTTGTCAAGATCTTCCTGAACCTTGATACTATCTTGTAAGATGTTTCCAATCAATGATAGCATAATCCAGCCAACATTTTTGCTTTATATGTTTCTAGGATTCATGGGAGACATGATTGATTGCTTTATTGAGGTCAGGACAAACACTACATTCAGTACATTATGGTGGTTCGGTAAACCTGTCATTCAGTCAAAAATGAGGTTAGTTTGCCATGACTTTTTCTTGATAAAAACAAGCTGACTTCTGGCAAGCAAAAGGCTCTTTTCTAAATGCCCTGGATCTGACTGCTTAATGAACTGTTCTGGAGGTTTGCCCAGTATCAACATTATATTTTTTCCCTTTTGAAGAAAGGGATCTCATCAAGTTGTCTGATATCTGTACTCTATGTGCTTAAAGTTCTCAGATGACATCATCAAGTTCCTTCAAAAGTCCCAGACATAATTGGACTGTACCTAGAAAATTAAACACTTTTAAAGCAGTCAGATCTTACTCCTTCCATCAATAGAACTGTTTAAGGTCTCCCATTTTTACTATGACTTTCCTCCTTGGAATTTATATAATCTGGTCCAGGTAGGCATTAGACAGATCTTCTACCAGGCTCAATGATCCCTTTTGGTCAAGAATGTAGTTATTTTCCCCTCCTTGTATTCTCATCCAAATGCTATCAACTGGACTTTTATCTTAAATTCCTAGATCGTATTGTAAATCTGCACAATATATATTTCATATAGCCCCACAGTGCCTCTCCTTTAGTTTGGCTGTTCTTTCTGAATAAACCGTGTCTTTTAAGCCTTGCATTTCATTGGTGAACTAATATTCTAAAATATTACATATTTTAAAAGAGAATAATACTTTCCTAAAATATGCAGGGAATTTACTACTGCTTTCTCTAATATTTTAAATTATGGAATTTTCAGAAGATAGGTGCCCAAGTTCCTGTTGAAGCACCCAGTGACGTAAGCACCCTGGAGACATTGCAATCTCTAATGAAAACTTTATTGGGCATAGCATACTGGCACCCCAAAATGGAAAACCAGCTCTGACAATATGGCAGGAAAATGATAATTAAAAGAGGAAAATTTTCTTTTCCCTCTCTGACAGTTCAGGTCACATTGTCCAATTAGTCTTCAAGTACTTGTTATGAGAAGAAGTCCTCTGTTTGCCACAGCACTAGTCAGAGGACCTCGGTTGTCACAGTGAAAGAAACCACCTGTTCATTCCAAGCCCTCCCCTCCCCCCTTGCAACTATAGGCAAGCTAGAAGCAGCATGGCAGTCCTAATGCAATAAGTCTTCATAGCTTAACAATAGGTTTCTTTGTTTATTTATTTAATTGTCTCTTGCTTCTCTATTTATTCCAGGGGTAGGCAACTTTGGATCTTTTATGACTCGTGGACTTCAGCATGGCTGGCTCAGGAATTCTGGGAGCTGAAGTCCATGAGTCCTAAAAGAGCCAAGGTTGCCTACCCCTGGTTTATTCCTACACTTCAGCAGCTTACAACAATAAAAAAAATAGTGTGTAAACTATAGCAATTAAAATTAACCCAAACTCCCAATTATAGTTTAACATAAAAACAGAGCATGTGTGGATATATAGCTTAAATGATTTCCATAAAAAGCAAAGAAAATCAGCCAATTCAATGACGTATAAATTGCAGTGCTCCAGTAATTGATATTTGGGTTAAGATAATAAGGAAAGTTGTTTTACATGTAGAGATATAGCGGATGGAAATACAGTTGACTGCTGGCCTTTGGTGCCTGAAATCTCTGAATGCACCATTGTGCTAAATTCCTCTCTCATGAAATCAGCTGTTTAGCTGCCCTCCTAGTTACTACTGCAACTCAGGAGGACAGCTCTGATGTTGCCTGCAAAAACCTTGTAAGGCAAACAAGATGACTGAACCATGATGTGTAACATAATATAAAAGTCAAGCCAGTCACATTCTTGACTGTGTCAGTAAATTTCTGGATTCCTTCATAGATCAAAGTGTTCTGTGGCTAGATTTTTCTTCCAGCTTTTTTTTTTAACAACCTAGTGTTGGCATTGCAGAAGTCAAACCATTTTCCCAAAAAAGTCCAAAGAGCAGCTAAATATACTTTGGATGAGTTCCTTATATAAAGAAAGTTCACATTCCAGCGCTGCATGCTGCTTAGCTGTGTCGAACCAGAAAATGGGATTTTAAGCATTCTTTTCAAAAGACAGAGACTGTTATTAAACTGCTGTTCCTGGAATCATCCATTTGTGCTCAGGATAAATACCACCAGCCAAGAGAAAGAATGAGAAAAGGTCATGCAGTGTTCCTTTCCTGCGTATCACTTCAGTCATACTGAAAGCAATAAGAGCTGCAGCACTCTAGACACTAATGGTCTTATAGTCCTATCAGCCTCTGTAGACAATAGCCTAATTCATCTGGTTCACATGGTTCCACAGCTGTAGATGAAAGAGATAGAGCTTAAGAAGATGGATGTAGGTCTGGCTCATACAGTCATATACATCACTTGCTTAAACACTTGAAGTCTTGCAGCTAGGAGTTGAGTCCTTTAGGAAACATTGTGATAATGAGAAGTAAAAATGATTGATTCACACATGTCTAACAGCATTTGATGTGGCACTCCTGTCGCTAGAAACACACACACACACACACACACACACACACAGCACAGAGAGAGAGAGAGACAGAGAGAGACAAAGAGAGAGATTTTGCTATACATATTGTCCTGATTCATCTACTTGTATATTATTGCATGGGACATAGAAGAAAACAGAGATTGTCTACAGAGAGAGGATATTTCTGTCTCAATCAAGAGTGCTATGACACCAGTATAGTATTTTTTTTTCACATAACCCTTCCCAAATGAACATTGTGGGATGCAGTTGGGGGAAAGGGAAGACCCAACAACAATGTATACTGTAAACTGACCCTTTGATGCAGTGGTGGGATTCAAATATGTCAGGGGTTCCCAACCAGGGGTGCTCGTACCCTCTGGGGTATGAAACAATATTCCAGGGGGTGCAAAAACTTGGGTTTTCAAAATTATAGTGTATATGCATAATTTGTTGCCATTTTTTCAAACTTTTGTAAGGGGTGCGAGAATATATCAGAATTGTTCTGGGGGTGGGGGTATAGAAAATGTTGGGAACCACTGAAAAATGTGAACATCTGGTTCTCTATGTGTATGCTGCTGCCAGAAGTCCGTTCTGAGCCTGGGCAACAAAAAATTAGCTACCAGTTCTACTGAACTGGTGCGAATCGGCTGAATCCCACCACTGCTTTGATTTCAGATAATAGTTGGAGAAAGATCTGTTCATTTCATTCCATCACTAGCCTGAGACAACTCACATGGTCTGACCTAATTCTGAATGCATTCACATACATTTACTCACGTCCTCTTGCCAATCCCCAGCTCTTCAAAAGTAGTAGCTCATATAGAAAAACTACACCAGACTTGTTGGTGTAAAAGGAACAAAAATAACATATTTATTCTCTCTCTCTCTCTCTCTCTCTCTCTCTCTCTCTCTCTCTCTCTCTCTCTCTCTCTCTCTCTCTCTCTCTCTCTCTCTCTCTCTCTCTCTCTCTCTCTCTCTCTCTCTCTCTCTCTCTGTGTGTGTGTGTGTGTGTGTGTGTTTCATTTTTAGATTATTGCTGATTTTAGTATCCTGGGTCTATGAACAGATCTACCAAAGATCATCTCTGCCTTCAAACATTAAATGCCCAAAGGAAACTAACATTAGCATTTCATAGTCCCCACCAATTTTTATAACAAATCTAAATCTTCTCTCAGGAAAGACATAGTATCCTCACTTTCACTTTGAAATGATGCTACAGGTAGTCCTCAACTTACAACAGTTTGTTTAATGATCATTTGAAGTTTCAACAATACTGAAAAAAGTGACAGACTGTATGACTATTTTTCACTCTTATGACCATTGCACCATCCCCATGGTCACATGATCAGAATTCATATACTTGAAAAACTTACTCATAGTTATGACAGTTGCAGCATTCTGGGGTCATGTGATCACTTTTTGCAATCTTCTGACAAGCAAAGTCAACGGGAAAGCCAGATTCACTTAACAAGAGTGTTACTAACTTAATAACAGTGATTCACGTAGCATCCATGGTGGTGCAGTGGTTAGAATGCATTATTGCAGACTTACTCTGCCCACTGCCACAAGCTCAATCCTGACCGGTTCAAGGTTGACTCAGCCTTCCATATTTCCGAGTTCAGTAAAATGAGGACCCAGATTGTTGGGGGCAATATGCTGACTCTATAAACCACTTAGAGAAGGCTGTAAAGCACTGTGAAGTGGTATATAAGTCTAAGTTCAATTGCTATTGCTATCTGTGGCAGGAAAGGTAATCAAATAGGGCAAAATTCACTTAACAACTGTCTGGCTTAGTAACAAATGTTTTGAGTTCAGTTGTGGTCATAAATTCAGGACTACTTGTATTTATCTGGATCAATGGCATCTTAGATGAATGAACACAAAAGATTCCTTTATACTTATTATGTTTTCCACTAATTCCATTGCATGTATTAGTTATCCATGAAATCAAGCATGTATGCCATAAGGATAAATCCTACCTCACCAAACTTGAAACAAGCATGTCAACAAACATGTGGATGGAGATGATCCTTTGATATTGTATACATTTAAAATCAACAGTTTAGTTTAATCATAGTTGATTTGTAATGGATTTACTTGTCAAACTTAACTAGTGCCTTAAGTAGATGCTCCAACACTCCCCCTCAGAAAAAAATAAAATAAAAAGTACATCTGGCAAAACGAAGATCATGTAACCAGAGAATGTTAGTTATTTGGGCCTTTTTTAAAAAAAAAGTGGTATCCTGACAAAATCATTGCAAGATAATATTTCTAAAAGCAAAATCTACTATGATGGCCCTTGCTTCAATATTTTTATTCAAAAGGAGGGGTTTTTGTTGCTACAGCAATGTCGGTATTTAATGTAAAAAAATTACATCTCAAATTTTATATGGAGCTCCAATTTGGATTATATTTGCCAATAATAACACAGCTAAACTGCAGGTGAAATGTTTAAAATCTGTTTTAGATGTTTCAAATTATCTCCCAGATTCTGTTATTCTCCTAGAAACTGAGCAATGCCCCTTAAAAACAAAGACTTGGCTATGCACTATTAAGTTTTAGTTGCAAATGTAAGTTTTTAAAAGCAAGGAAGGTTTGCTTCAAGAAATCCCAAATGAATCTTTTGTAGATATGTGATTTAAACAGGTGACTCAAAAGATTAGTCATTGATCCTGATTATCTATTTTCCAGGGATATGACATCAGCATTTCATTATATTAAACAAAGATTATGGGATAATTCAGTACAGGAATTAATGGCTAAAACCAAAGTTTTGTGTTAACCTGTAACTTTTGGAATTAATTATAGCTCTCTAAATATCTGAATGGTTTATATTTAAGTAAATGCCATATAGGCTGTTCGAAAGCCAGATTAAATGTATTGCCATCAAGTATGTCACATTGCAGGTTTCAAAAATCCCCATATCTAAAAGATTTTCAGACTGCAATGGTACTGATCTTGAAAGAGAGCATATTTTAGTGTATTGTGAATTTTATAAGAGTCTTCAGCACAAAGTTATCTATTTTAAAATCAAAACCAGTAAGTATGTTAAAATTTTATTTGCAGATAAAAGTCTTATGGAGGCAACAGCCAGCTTTTTAACTATGGCTATAAAAATAAAGTTTTTAATAACACATCCCTGAGTTGGTGTTTTAAATGTACTGCAATATTTATTAAATATTTTCCTTGCTAAACTGTCTAGTGCCAAATTTTGGATTATATTTGTAACTTGCTATTTGAGCCCTTTGGCTGTAAGTAAATTGAGATACCATATACTTGGACTTTCAAAAATTCTTTTTTTATTGAAAAGTTTTATAAAAGTTTACAATATAAACCCCAAAATCAACCCACTCTAACCCCCCCTCTCCCTCCCCCACTTCCCAGAACTGAGTACAGGGTTACAAATATAATAATCATAATCTAACTAACATTAACCAACTATATAAATAACCAAATCCATAATGCGCTTTAACTCCCCTTTAACATAAATATAAACAAATTAAAAGTAAACCTAATAATAATAAAAACATAAACAAATTAATATCCTAATTATTAAACAATACAATATCCAAGTTGTTAAACAATACTAATACTAAAAATAATATCATATAATTAAAACTAATAAAAATTCCACTATAATAAACTATTAATAATAATAATACTCTAAAATTTACTCATAGGCTAAATGGAACTTTTTAGTCCCATATTTATTCTGAATATAATCTATCCATCTTCTCCAGACTGAAATGTATCTTTCTTGTGAATAATCCTTCAAATAAGCAGAAATCTTAGCCATTTCTGCTAAATTTGACACTTTAAGCATCCATTCTTCTATAGTAGGCAAGCAATCCTTCTTCCAATATTGCCCTACCAATAACCTTGCAGCTTTTATCAAATTCAACATCAAATTAGTTTCTTTAATATCACAATCTGTAATAACACCCAATAAAAATAATTGTGGGGTAAACTTTATCTTTCTCTTGAAAATCTTTTGAATGTTCCACCAAATCTTAATCCAAAAAGCTTTTATATTTCTACAAGTCCACCAGATATGAAAATAAGTAGCATCCAAACTGCCACATCTCCAACGTTTGGGCTGTAAACGACTTTCAAAAATTCTTGACAAATATCTTCATCAAATGTTCTTGAGTAAACTTTGCAGTCATGTGATAGGAGAACCTGGTCTTGTATGAATTGTTAATGAATTTTAAAAATAGGGCACCAAAAGTAGGGCTAAATGTATAATTGTTTCAATCGATGGAAATAAGAAGTGTTACTACTGAGAATGGTGCTTGTTCATAAATTATATTTATTTAAGTACTGAGGTTTGTGGGAAATTCTAAATTATTAGAATTATTATTCTAAATTATTCTGAATGGCAAAAAATAAGTGTTATTATAAGTAAGACAAATGTAATTTGATTTAACTAAATATAAAATGATGCACTGGGGCAGGTCCCTTTTCCCCATTATATACCAATGGGGCTGAGCTATCTGTAACTAACCAAGAAAAAAACTGGGGTCATAATGTCATAGATTCATCGGTCACAGTGTCATAGCTCAATGAAGATGTCAACTTAGTGTGAGGCAGCTGAAAAAAACCCAAATTCCATCACGGAGATCTTTAGGAATGGGATTAATGAAAATGCCAACAAAGCAAAGCTGTTATACAAATATATGGCATGTCCACATCTGAATAATTTGTACGGTTCTGGTTACAACATTGAAAAAGGACATAACACAGCTGCAAAAAATGTAGAAAAGGGCAACCAAAAGTCATGAAGGAGCTCAAATATTTTCTCTATGAGAAAATCCTAAAAGACTAGAGAAAAAAAAAGACAACTAAAGTAAGATATGATCAAAGCACATAAAATACATAGTGTGGGAAAAGTGAACTGGGAGAAAGTTTTTTTTTCTTCCAAAACACTAAGCAATCCAATAAAGCAAATTGGAAGGGGATTTAGAAATATCCTCCTTCGCATAGTACAAAATTAACCTGTGGAATTTGTTTTATGTATTGTTTATTAAATTTATTTGCTGCCTATCTCATTTTAGAAAGCTAAAAAAATTGTAGTAATGCTCACTCACTTGGATGGCTTTAAAAGAGGATTGCCTAAATAAAAAAAAAAGACATGTTTACCCTAAGTTATTACACTTGTACAGTCTCTTGAGTTGGAAGCTGTCTGATGCCAGATGCAAGTTACAGGGGAATACTGGTAGGTGAGGTGGTGTTCACGTGGTGCTTCAGTTGTTTGGGATTGCACCTAAGGTGCTACTACCCATGCTTGTGTTTGCCACAGTTGTTCTATTTCTATTTGTAGGTCTTTATATTTTGTTATCTTCTCCAGTTCTTTCTCTTCTATTCTGCTGTCTCCAGGCTCTGACACGTCCACTAGCCAAACATTTTTGTCTTTCTTATTGAGAATTCTTAAGTCTGGGGTGTTATGTGGCAGATGCCTGTCTGTTTGAATTCTAAAGTCCCAGAGCATTTTAGTTTCTAAATTTTCCTGTAACTTTCTCTATTTTATGGCCCCAGCAGTTCTTGATTGCAGCAAATGATATTTCTTGCAGATCTTCCAATGCACCATTGTTGCTACTTTGTCATGCCACTTCTTGTAGTCAGTCTGCATTATTATTCCTACTACTACTATTGTTGTTGTTGTTTGTTTGTTTGTTTGTTTCACAGTCAACCAGATGTTCCACCTATTGAGTTTTTGCCAATGATCTGGGATAGGCAGATGTGTTAAAGGTATCGTTGTAGGATGTAATCTCTTCTAAGTAAAGCTGCCATTTGAAATTGGCTGATGGTGATTTTGTCAATGCTGATGAGGTTCAAGAGGCGCTCCAGTTGTTTTGGGATTGCACCCAATATCAAATGTACTTGCTGCCCATCTCGCAGTTTGAAGTAGCTCCTACTTACAAGCTGTCTACAGCTTTTTATAGCCGTGAAAAACAAAATATTGGACTAAGAAGGGCCGCTGCCTGATCCAGCAGGATTGTTGTTATGTTCTGATCACATGCAATCTCTTATTCAGATTCAGATCAACCCAAGTAGAAAATGTATGCAGAATTCATTGGTCAGCTTGGGAATAATGAACATGCAGAGACTGGTATGTATGGCCATATCATTTTTCCATATGAAAAGGATTCTTGGCAGAAAGAGAGGAAGGAGGGGAAGGAAGCAAAAGGATGTTGCTGATGGTGTTAATTTCATACGAGTGAAAGCACTTATCTCTTTCACATATCAGATAGCCAAACATCTGGCTCCTGTGACATATTCAAAAGGGTGTTTCCTGCAGATCTAAATAGCCAGACAAGTTCAGAATGGAAGAATCAGTCCCACAATCAAGTCCTAAGCCATTTGTTATATTTCTGTAGTGAAATCAGGGATGTCTCTTCAATGTAAAGGCTAAAATGAGAGGGGGGGATCTGTTGCTCAAGTGGGAAGATGGATTGTCCATTTCACCATTTTAAGTTCTATGCTGCTGGGCTTCCAAAAATATGCATGCTTCTTATCTCTGAACAGGTGACCTGAATGTTGTACTAGGTTTGTTAGAATTCTTTTCTGCATGAAACAGATGATGGTATTTTGTTGGGCATGAAATTTGATGAGTTACTGCTGCTTTTTTTTCCACAAACAAGTTACCTTTTCTACAAAACCTAAGATCTGCATACAAGACCAGGACTAGCACATTCCTTGTGTATGGCAGAACACAAACCATTAATAAACATACCTTGTGGTTTAGGAACTCAGACGCAACATTTGACTGTTTAGCTACAATGAACTGGCTGGATACAGAGCTACTACATCTCAGTAACATAAATAGCACATTATGCTACTTATATTGTTACAGAATTTTTTAAAAATATAGCACTGACAGTTATGGGACAAAATAAGATATAATTAAAAAGAAAGTAAATTTGCTCAGACTGTTTATATCACACTATTTTTTTGTAAGTATGTTCGGCAAGGAAAGATTGCTGCAGAAATAAATACCAGCATATTTCATATTTCATAGCTGAAATTTCTCAGCCATTTCCAGGTAAAACAGAGTGCATCCATTTTGGTAGAATTATGCACAGAATGCAACTATTTTAGTAATTTGACAAATGCTTTTTGGAGCCATTTAAAGGCATTTGTGATCCACAGAAAGATAGGGAAACCTGTCCTTTGCAAAAGTAATACAAACTGAAGTATCAGCACGAAATAATTTTGTAATAGTCTGGCTTCTGCTCAAATTGGATGAAGATAAGTTGAAGCAATAGTGCTGCTTCTGGTATATATATTTCAAATATATTCAAAAAGAAAGCCGATATATGAACTTTTAGGCATAAAGCCCAGAAAAGATAAAGTCAACTGCAGTAAAGGAAAATCTTGTCAGGAAGATATTTTACTCCCATATGTACCATCAACAGATCATTTCTCTTTCTTTTTAGTTACATATACAAAACTGTAAATGTGATTATGGAAATCACCATGATGTTCTAAGTGAGTGGATCATTCAGACTATAGCAGAAGCAACTTTCAGAGACCACAAAACATTAGTTAAGAAAGGAACATTTTGTATGTTTTATCATTAATTTTATTTAGTCATCTGTAACAGGGTTCAAAGAAGTTACACTTTTGCGCACTTCATCTGTAGACATGGATGTGGTGCTGCAGTCCTAGTCTGGAGGGGCAGAGTCTAGAATAAGGGGAGGGGGGCACTGAAAGACCACTGAGGTAGTAACTGTAGGTGTTAGTCTGTGATTCCATTCATGATTTTCTATCAAATTTTGGTGGCACCTGCTTTCAAAACTAGTGGATGCCTCATAGCACAGAGCTCATTAGCAAGGTCTGTCAATAGTTAAAGCTTCTCGTTCCCTGGATGTGTAAGTGTTGTAGAGTTTCTTTCACAGCCTCTTGCATGGTGAACCTCAAAGATTTTTTCCCCAGACTCCAGTACACTGCAGAGAAACTGATGAGAGATATGGCAGTCATCCATTCTGATGGTGTGTCCCATCCACCTTATCTGGGTTCTGATAATCAGGGACTCAGTACTAATAGACTCCACACAATCCAAGACCTCTAGATTGGAGGTACGTTCTTGCTACAAAGGCCAAACATTGAGCGTAGAGTGCAGATGTGAAATTTCTTAAGTTGTCTGACGTGCCCTCAATAATCTGGACCAGGTTTTTCAAACTGTGTTCCATGAAAATCCACCTTGATTATAACCATCAATATTGTTCCTATTTTATAAAGAATTTCATTTACAGGCACATGGAAAACCCATCACCAATAAGATTACAGTTGTAGGCTTCCTGTCAATTCTCAAAGTAACTGTTACTCTTTTTATTAGCAAGATTTTTAAACAAAAATATAAATTAACAACATGATTTTAATCAGAGGCAAGTCCAGAAAGATAGTTACATTTAAGCAACTCAATTATTAACCAACAAGTAATTAGCTGCTCCATTTTTAGACCTTCTTATTAAATACATCTATGAAATCGATAGGATTATTAAAAATTATGCAAAATAATGGTGGGTATAGTACAAAGGAAATGGAGGCTAATTGCATAAGATTCTATTTGGAAAAAATATGCCATGAAAATATGCTGAATTCTTGATATATAAAAAATTTCCTAATTAAAATATAAGTAGTAGGAAGTATGAATGGATACAAATAATCTTAAACAATTAATTTAATATATCTATTTAGTCTTCAAATGCTACAAATATTCCAATAGAAGAGTAAAAACATTGCCAAAGGCATACTGGCTGGATCATGTTTTCATTCCTCATTCATTATTCTGAAATGATTATCATCCCTGGAAGCTATACTTACACTGATTCACCCTATTTAGATATCCCTTCCATAATATTTCTACACAGATATAAGAGGATAATAATACTGGGCTAATGAAATCTACATACTAATCCTATAAATGGCTACTGCATCATTGCTTTTGTCCTGAGGGACATAACTATTTCATTATTAATAGCAAAGCTGCTTTGCTGGACATAGAAAAAGAGTAGTTTCCTATTCTTATTTGATATATATGGAGTAGAAGCTAAGAATAAGTCATCCAAAGTCACCCAGCTGACCTGCTCTCTTAAAATAAATGACAAAACAGAAGAGTCCCTGCTAGATCCTATTTGGCTCTTTTTTGTTAAGGTTGTGTGTGTGTGTCTGGGAAGTGGCACATGCAGTGTAATCACACTTATGCTGGTATTCAACATAAAACATTGTCATTTATGTTCTAATATGGAACTCTCACAATGAGATTAATTTTCTTCCAAACCTATATAGTGCGGCCGATTGTTGCAAATTTGAACTCAGAATTCATGGTTAAAAATGTTCTTTTGGAGGCCAAAGGTGCTCCAAGATGGCTTAATCTTGAAGTTTCGTCTCAGTTCATATTTAGATATAGAATTAATGAATGACATCTCAGAAAACTTTCTCTTTTCTTCCATAGTTTGCAGCAAAATTATTTAGGCAATCTCACCTCTCTGCAGTGGGGGGGAGGGGGGGGACACAGGCACAGATGATGCATACTAAGTGACCGTAATGGTGAACACATGCCTAAGAGACAGAGATATACTGCAAATGACAGAAATAAGGGCATTGGTCACAAAGTTAATTTGTCACCACTGTCATAACTGCAAATGGTCAATATGCAAGGACTACCAATATGTGTCTCTTGGGATCTCATACAGAGTGCTCTCCCATCATCAGCTATCAAACATCTGGAGATAGTTAAAGGTTCAGGAGAGACCTCTGAAAGCCACAGTAAACTACTCAATCATGCAAACCCCCCGCCCATATGGCAGAGGTTAGGTACTGAGCACTCTTTCAGCACAATTAAGGATGGGGAACAGAAAGAGGAGAGGGTGTCCATACCTGTACTGCTGCCAAAATTTGGACAATCCCTACCAAACTGTTCAATATTCAGTACCTCTGCAGCCCATATATGGTTGGAAGAATGGGGACAGAAGGGTATAGCTAATAGAGGTTGCCAGGGAATTGCCAGACAAAACCTTTGGGACACCCCTTTGTTCTCCCCTGCTTCTGCTGACTAAAGAACACCAATGGAGAAAATGTTAACAGCTACTGTGTGTTACTTTTCTTTAATTTATTTGCTCTTTCCTTCTTCCACATTCTCTTCCATTGCACCTCCTACTGGGTGGCCATATTTGGACTGCCAAATTCCAAGCAAATAATTTGCATAAAACAGTATCAGGAAACTCCACTGATGATCTACAACAGCTCTTTCCTATTCAGTCTGAGCATATGGGGCAAAGAGTAGGTAGCTTCTAGACCATTGCTCTGTGGTCTCCAAGAATTAATTGTATTTACACCCCTGTAAGTCTTGTACCTGAACACTTCCCTGATTCATGTACTTTCTTATTAAACATAGTCCAGAATTTGGGCTACAAAACTCTGGACAACCACTCAGTGGCAACAAAGACAAACAGAAGTTTGCAGATCTGGTAGCTTTCATTGCCTCATCTGACCAGGGTGTCTGGCAGAAAATAATTTCATTAACTTTTCACTGGAGAATCCAATGACTTGGAGACCCTCCGTCTGCAAATCATTCCTCTGTCGCTGAGTTATGGCTGATACCTTACAGCACTTAATTTATATGTTTATTCAGATAAAAACCAGCAATAAAATAAAATGAATGTGTGACAGAATAATCAGGGAGTATTTAATGCCTCTGAAATATCTAAATGGCAAAATATCTTCCACTGACCATCCAATCTTCTTCACTCATCGTCTCTCCCTCTAGCTATCTATTATCTAATAAATGTAAAAGTTCCTCACTGCCAAAACAGCCTGATGGGGATTTAGCACACTGACAGAGATTACAGCAATGTTTAACACTCCAAGCATGATCATATTATGTAATTACATACTCTGACTTCTCATTTTGGAGACTGGATTGTGAATAAATATAATACCCAGGAGAGGTGGTGCCTACGGAGGGGAAGCTAGAGTGATGGACTGTAGGTAGTCCTTGACATTCAGCCACAATTGTGATTAGAATTTCCATTCCTAAGCAAGGCAGTTGTAGTGTGTCACACCACATTTTGTGACCTTTTTTGCTAAGCCAATCACTACAGGTGTTAAATGAATCTTGTGATCCCTAAGCAAACCCAACTTCCCCCCATTGACTATGCTTATCAGAAGCCAGTGGGAAGGTTATAAAAGATGATTGCATGACCCCAGGACACTACAACCATTGTAAATACATGCCAGTTGCCAAGTGCCCAAATTTTGATCATATGATCATGAGGATTCTGTCAAGGTTGCATGTCTGAGGACTGGTTGTAAATCATTTCTTAGGAAGGAGGCAGATTCCAGAAAAAGGGGCAAGACCAGAGGCAGCATAATTTGGAGCTGGATATGAGGTAGAAAAGTAGAGTTAGAATAGCTGCCCCTTAGAATCGCCCAGGGTACATCCGTTAGGCTGAGCATAGTAAGGGTTAGTCTGGCAAGAATCAGCCTATTGTGTGAAAGCAAATAAAGAACTGAACTCTGGTTTAATTGTTATGCATCCTTTCTTGGGCTTTAGCCTGACAAATATCTTCATTGCTAAAAGCACTCAAACGTGCCCAATTTTATCCATTGGATGAGAAAGTTTCATAAAAGTTTCCAATTCAGATAATTTTGTACTGCCCAAGAGATCTCTGTTCTACAATTGTCAGCCCTAAACCTTTTCTGCAAATAAGGCAACAGCTACCTTGCATTGTCCAAGCTCTTCCTGTGTTTGCTCACCCCAGCACCATCCTCTCTCACCGAAGAGAATGGAAAAGTTCCTGCTGATTGTGATGGAGGGAATTACATCCCACTGGGTATGTAAACAAAAGTAAGAGATAAGCTATGAATCATCTTGTGCCTCAGCAAAAAGAGAAAAAGCATGTTATAATCGCTTCCCATTAGCCATTGTGTTAGAGACTGGGAATGCTCCATCTCCTACGGGATGTTGAAGAAAACATACATCTTACAAAGTTCAAAAGCACGGTAGGTGGCTGTGTTTATTACAGCAAAAGTCATAGAAGCAATCAGTGCAGAGACATCAAATACACAATAAGACTGTGTAACTGCTTCCAGGTGTAACCACAGCAGCCCAACTTCTGCTTTTTCATTATGCTGTTATTGTGTAACAGTTACTGTTGGGATAGGTCCCATTTTTGGGGAGAGCTTTACTCATGAGCACACATCTATTTGAGCAGACTATTTCACTGTCTTCTTAAACTTGCCTTGTTTTTCCATCATTCCATAAGGGAGCTCTTTCCTAGCATCAGCCAATCTTTTTTCCCCTTTCTCTTATACAAGGCTTCTAGCCATGGTGAACTATTGGCTGGTTCAATAGATTAAGACAGGGGTCTTCAAACTTGGCCCTTTTATGACTTGTGGACTTCAACTCCCAGAATTCCTCAGCCAGGCACGCTGGCTGAGGAATTCGGGGAGTTGAAGTCCTCAAGTCATAAAAGGGCCAAGTCTGAAGACCCTTGGATTAAGAGAATGAAAACCTTTAGTTTTCCTAATGGACCAGATTCTAAGAGCGACATTAACCAGGTCCTTTTCTTCCTTTAAAGTGAAAGCGAAAAGATGGGCTTTTTAATCCCATTTCTTACATACTAGGACTTGTATCTTCCTTTTATTCCATAGCTGAAGCAGCTTTAGGTGCTCTGTTCTGAAAGTAGTGTTTTTACACTTATCCCATCTCAAGATCTCTCTTCCAGATCCATGAAAGAGGAGGTTTGAGATTACAAGGTTAGAGATAGCAATTTGCTTGACCCCATTTTATCTGATAAGTCTACTATGGAACACCTCCTTCTGCTCAGTAGCTGTTCTTCAGTTAGGCTGTGAGGAAGATCAAAAATCTGGCTTTCACAACTACTTTTTTAATGGATTGATTAACTGATTAACCATACAACCCTGAAATTAACTCTCATTCCTGGCTTAGCACATGGAATGGAAAGTATAATTCAGAGAATTGGCTTTCATATTTCTGTAGTTTATTTGATTGGAATTCCCATCCTGGAAGCTCTGGTTCCTCACTTACTCATCCCAAGTTATATTCTTAGCATAGTTTATAGTTTTTATCCTGACTCCATCAATAACCTCCCTTTTCTCAAACTGCTTGTTGTTGTTGTTAGTTGCAAAGTCATGTCCAACCCATAGTGATTCCATCGACAACTTTCCTCCAAGCTTTCCTGTCCTCTACCATCTTCTGGAGTCCATTTAAACCCACGCCTACTGCTTCAGTGACTCCATCCAGCCACCTCATTCTCTGTCGTCCCTTTCTTCTATTGCCCTCAATCTTTCCCAGCATTAGGCTCTTCTCCAGTGAGTCCTTCCTTCTCATTAGATGGTCAAAGAATTTGAGTTTCAACTTCAGGATCTGGCCTTCTAAAGAGCAGTCAGGGTTGATCTTCTCTAGGACTGACAAGTGTGAACGCCTTGCAGTCCAAGGGACTCACAGGAGTCTTCTCCAGCACCAGTCCATTTTTTGGTAAAAAAAAAAAGGTGCCAGAACTCACACATGTCATACGACCCACCTTGCCTACCCTACAAGGTTCCATCCAAAAAAAGTGCAAGAACTCTGTTCTGGGCGTTTTATGACAAAAAAAAACCTGAGACCAGCACCATAGTTCAAAGGCCTCAATTATTTGGCGCTCAGCCTTTCTTATAGTCCAACTTTCACAGCCATACATTGCAATTGGGAAAACCATGGCCTTGACTATACGCACTTTTGTTGGCAGGATGATGTCTCTGCTTTTTAGTGTGCTGTCTAGATTTGCCATGGCTTTCCTCCCCAGGAGCAAGCGTCTTTTAATTTCTTGGCTACAGTCCCCATCTGCGGTAATCTTGGAGCCCAGGAAAATAAAATCTGTCACTATCTCCATTTCTTCCCCATCTATTTGCCAGGAATTGAGAAGGCCAGATGCCATGATCTTGGCTTTCTTAATGTAGAGTTTCAATCTCAAACTGCTACCCTTCAACAAAATTTATCCAGGGACTACATCCCCGTCAACCATCATATGGCAGCCAAGAAATAGAACCCATTTCTTTTCTGGAATATAATCATCAACCTAGTAGTAATCATAGTTATAAAGAAGTATTACGGTTCATCTCATAAGTCAGCCAGATGTTTAGTCTGAATTTGGCATTTTTATCTACCTAACGGGTCATTCCCAAGGACTTGAGATAAGCAGTTGTGATTCTCTGATGGTGTTAAAGGTATCACTGCAGGACTAAGCTGTTCCAAGTAAATATTTTTTTCTTCCAGTAATCCTGCAACTGTTGGCTTTGATTACTCAGCCAACAGACCTGAATCCTGCAGCCCATTTCACATCAGGTGTCCAGGAACTCCAACAGCTAGTGCAGTCCTTGTTGATCTGGGCAACAACCAATCTGCTATATGTAAGTTACATCTCACTATTTTATTTATGGAAGAGACAGTATGGTTGAACCTCTGGCATGGTCCTCATCCTCCTCAGAGCATGCAAGCCCACAACCATGTCAAGGAAGTGCATCACTGGGGGATTATTATTGTTGTTTCCATCCTCAGTGGATATGGGAGAAAAGAAAAAAGAACATGTTAGTGACCAAGTTACCAGAGTCTTCTGCATCTCAACTGCAAGAGTCTTTTCACCTATTAGATGTTGGGCAAGACTACAGTTTCAACCAATACAAGCACCAGAGCATGGTCCTGGGAATGTTAAACATGAAAACTACATAGACAGAAAGGCAGCATGGATCTATTTTGGGTACATGATAAAAGACTTTTTGAGAAGGCAGCAGGATTTAAGAAGGTATGATTTTCTGTTGGCTCCAAGATTGTTTGGGAAGTACAGCTAAACAGCTGAGTGAATGTGCTACTTTAGCTTTACCTTATTATATTTAATAATAAGAGGCCTAAAGGCATTTTAAACATTGGTAGAATGTGTGAACCTTTTCCCAGAATCCTGCAAGTGTCAAATGAAACAGAACAATGCATTTATCTTTAGGCTCCAGCAGCTGACTGATTGTTGGGGGGAAATCTAGAGAGACAGAGAAGAGAACAAGAGATTGACAAATTTAACTGGCTACTCAAGGGAGCAAAATGACTGCTGTGTAGTGTCACACAGCTACTAATCCTTCAGAATCAAGTGGAACAATGTTGGGTGGGGGGAGAGATGAGAATGAAACAGAAGCCTTTTATGTCTGACTTCATAGGTCACCCACCCCATGCAATGTGCTTTTTCTGTGAATCTCTCAGCTAAGTACTTCTAGCAATAGGAGTTCAAGAACACTGAACAAGAAAAACCAACAAAGAATAAGACACAATGAACCATCGAGAAATATCACTTAGCTGACATATTGCAGAAGCCAAAGAAGATTATCCATCTTTGCTGTAAACAATTTGATGCAACGTTCGTTTTAAGCAAAATGGGGAACATTTAAAATTCGTGGCTGATGGTAGGCATGCACAGTAAGGCTCGTGTTCAGTCTTACAAGGGAGAATTAGACATTGTTAGTTTACAAATTATTGGAGGGGTGTGTGTGTGTGCAGTATCTCTCACCATGATGCCACATAGCCAGGACATAAAACTACAACATTTCTTTCATTATATCCCCCACCCCATTTTTTACTCACCCATAAGGCAGCACTGATTTGTGTGAGCCCTCTCTCACACAACAGGATTAAAGCAGCAGATGAAGTGTCCTGTGGAAGATAAGGAGAGCAGGAGCTACTGAGATAATATTACAGTGGATAATATAGGGCCAGAAATGAAGATCTAGAGAGGATTTGCAGGAGTAGAAATTTAAGAACACCAGATTTCCCTCCTACTAGTTTTATTTATTTAAATGATTTATAGAGCTACCCATCTCACATCAGTGATTCTGGGTGGCATAAAAGATTAAAACCACTGCAATAACACATGCCCCATAATGCCCTGGTTAAAACAACAATCCCCAGAACGAAAAAAGGAAGTCACCACCAGAGATCAACTACCCTCCTTGGCTAAATGCTAAAGGGAACAACCAATCTTCAGGCTAACAGTTTCAAGCTTCTGTTGGAATTTTAAAATGTAAAAAGAAGATGAGTCTGCAAACCACTGGAAATATTAGAGTAGAAAATGGGACACATGCATATATCTCTAAGCTACATACTGAGTTGACTTTGACTTGCAATGGCCATCTGTAATGTCCTTACAGTATTATTTTCTTGGTAAGAATGCAGGAGTGGTTTACCACTACTGTTTCTGGGAATGTTTTTTTTTTATTTATTTCCTAATTTAATCTATAACCCTAGAATTTCCTGCTGGTGTTGTCTCAAGCATTAACCAAGTTTGATCCATTTAGCTTTTCAAGATCAACTATAATCAGCTACAGGTAGTCCCCAACTTATGACCACAATTGAGCCCAACATTTCTGTTGCTAAGTGAGACATTTGCCCCATTGGACCACCTTTCTTGCCACAGTTGTTAAGTGAATCACTTAAGTTAATAGCATGGTTGTTAAGTGAATCTGGCTTCTCCATTGACTTTGCTTGTCAGAAGGTTTCAAAAAGTGATCACATGACCCTGGGACACTGCAACTGTCATAAATAGGAGTCAGTTCTCAAGCATCCCCATGACCATGATGGGCATGCTGTAGCAGTCATAAGTGCGATGGCCATGTTCACAGACTTAAGTTCTCTCCCATTTTGTCTTTCGCTTGACAGGAAAAAAAAGTGTCCCTTTCTTTTTTTCACAGAAACAAGACCAGCGGGAAAACTAGTGTAGCTGTTTGCAGTCTGTAAATAAATAAATAAATAAATAAATAAATAAATAAATAAATAAATAAATAAATAAACAAACAAACAAACAATGGATTATATTACACTAGCCATAAAGGGCATTGTTTAATTATCAGTATCGCTAAGCAACAAATGGGTCACATATCCCAGTAGCCCCCTACCTTTTGGGCACCATGGGGATGCTACAGCAATCATAAATGTGATGACCATGTAATAATAATAATAATAATAATAATAATAATAATAATAATAATAATAATAATAATAATAATAATAATGTTCAGAGATTTAAGTTCTCTGAGTTCTGTGGAGAGAGGTTTTTCCACAGGCCAGAGGGAGCGTGGTTTCGTGTGCGGATGGGGCTTTGCTTGTTTGCACGGACTGGTTTCTGGTATGCCGCAGACCAGTGCCGGTCCATGGACCGGGGATTGGGGATCCCTGATATATCTAGTTTTGGACTAGAGCTCAACGCTGTGTCAGAACTTTATTATGGATTTTGGGGAATTCCAAAACGGAATTGGATGGAAAAGAAATTTTTTGTTTGTTTAAGAGACCAGAAATATTTGATTAAACATGCATAAAAAATAAATACTCGTATGTGGAGTTCTCCCACTTTCCCTTGCTTTGAGATGAAATACAGGTAGTCCTCAAGTTACAACAGTTCATTTAGTGACTGTTCAAAGTGATAATGGCACTGAAAACAGTGACTTATGACCAGACCTTGCATGCTCATGAGTAAAATTTGAGCACTTGTGTGTGTGTGTGTGTAAATTTAGATTTTTCTGACAAAGACTTAAAGGGAGACTAGTATAGCTATTTTGAGCTATTTAGCTCTCATCAGCTAGCCATACCCTTCTGAAATTACAAAGTGAATGGGGGAAGCTGGATTCACTTAACGATTGTGTGATTCATTTAACAGCTGCAGTGACTTGCTTAACCATGGAAAAAGGATCAGGCATGAATCACTTAGACGTCTTGCTTAACAATGGAAACTCTGTTCCCAGTTCTGATCATAAGTTGAGGATGGTGGTAGGTTAGAGTGTTACAGCCTCCAAAGATATGCTGTATTTTCATCTAAGAGGCTTGCTTTAGAGTTTTAAGAAGCAGGTTAGGAAGACTATTGATGCTTATGAACTTTGGTGTTGAATTAGACTCCTGAAAATAACATGAGACAGTCAAGAAGACAAATAATTATTTAATAGATAAACTGATTCATAAATGAGCAGGCTGAAGTTATCAGAACAACACAATAACAGAGTTTGAAGGGACCTTAGAGGTTTACTAGCCAAACCCCATGCTCAACCAGGGGACCATACCATTACAGACAAGTGGTATCCAATCTCTTCTTAAAAACCTCCAGTGATGGAGCACCCACAACTTCTGAAGGAACGCCATTCCACTGGTTAATTATTCTATTCATGCTTATCATGCTTCAGGGATATTATGTGAAGACATAGTTCTCTAAAAAAGCATAAACAAATTTAATGAATGAATGAATGAATGAATGAATGAATGAATGAATGAATGAATAAAATGGTGAGATAAGTGGAAGGAAGAAGAAGAAAACAGCCAGATGGAAGGGAACGGACTCAATTAACCAGTAATGGAAAACCTGAAGGTTCAGGTTGAGGATAGATTGTCACGTAGAAAATCTATCTATGCAGTTGCTAATTTGATGGCACAAAATCAATAAATCAATCAACATTTTTACTTAGTAATATAAGTAATAATGTTGATTTAAATGTAAAAGTTGTAGCAGTGACCTCCTATCAACAGAACAGACAGTACTGACTGAATTTTTTCTCCCTGCATTACAATATCTCTTCTGTAGATAGGAGAAGAGTCTCTTCATAAAGATTAGAGATTTATGAGGGATGTTGCAAAGAAAATAGGAACATAATCTTTCAATATGTAACTGAAAGGCTATATACATTATGGATGTAGCCAATAAATATTAACTTTCCTTGTTAAACAGCTAAGTGAAATACATGAATCAATTATAATGAAAGATGGCTCTAAATAAGGTTATTAGTAGTTCAAATTATTAACATGAAAGACTTTTTTCTGTATTGTATATTGCGTCATGAATGCCACATGAAAGTGTATGCTCTCCTAATAGAATACATAAACATAAAATAAGCCAAATAACCAGAATTTTGAATGCCACAGCTGTACAGATTTTTAGATAACTATATTTGTTGACAAACAGAGGAAATAGTTATTAAGAAGGTTTATAATTAAGTTATATATATCCTTTGGATTTGATTAAATGAAGCAAGAACACATACCACATTTTGTGGAGGCCCTGGACATGTAATTCTACAATGTTCAGAGTATCAGACACAAACTATCTATGGCATCACATTTGTTTCTCTGGAGGAAAATGTTTTGCCTGCAGCCTATAGTAATCAAGCTTTCATGGCATGTGCTCATGGAAACCAGGTGGTACACTAGTTAACTGTATACTTAGACAGTCTAAATGATGTCAGTTAGGGCCTTTCCTGGAAGAGACTGATCTGGCTTCTGTTTATGCATGTCTGATAACATCCAAATTGGATTACTGGTTATACATGACACTTCCAAGAATATCAGTTGGAGCAAAATGTAGCTGAGAAAGAAGCCTTTTGTTTGCTGGACCTACAATAGAAGACTAATATTTCCAGCTTCATTCATTATCTTTCCATATAATCCCAGGTTCAAAGCTTAGGTTTTGACTTCTAAGGTTCAGAATGCTTTGGTCTCTGAAAGGGACCTTTATGGAGCTACCAGAAAGCATTAAAGTTCTTAAAGCTGTAACACAATGTGAGGTCCCATAATCCAGGAGTTTTTTTTCAGGAGTCTTCTTATTTTGTTGTTCTTCTCTTCTGTAGAATAAAATTTCGGTCCGACAATTGTGTAGACTAGTAGACACATTCTGCCCCTGATTAATCAATGAAAAAGTAATGAGCAGGTTAACACAGAGAGGAGACATTTACTATATACATATTCTTTTCCTGTCCCCTCCCTTACCAAGAATGGGGGCAGATGGCTTCCACTTTTTAGTGGTACTGGGGGTGTGGCAGGATGAGAGGATCAAATGACTCCATGACTTTTGTATCTAGTTACATGTCATACACATGTATGAAAGATGGAGCTTGTGTCACAATGGTCTAATGTTGGTTCCATCATGTGGATGAAAATAATGAATTCCGCAGGAGATTCTGTTCCTTTTATAAACTCTTTACTGTTTCTTTGGGAAAAGGAAAAAAAATGGAATGGATGAACATCCTTACATTAAGAGGATACAGTTTTAGGAGAGGGCAATTTGCCTTTTGTCCCATCAACCAAATTCAAAGTTTTGATCATCACCTTTATGCCTGGGGTATCTGAGGAACCATCTTGCCCCAATGGGATTGACCTGCCCTGTCCCACTCATTCTGGCAGAAGGACCTACTGTGGCCTCCATCAGACAAGAAATTTTAGCTAGTGGAGTCCAGAAGAGCCTTTTTTGCCAAAGGCCCCCACCCTTTGGAAAATCTTGGAAATTAGATTTGCCCCCACCCTTTTGGCTTTCAGGAAATCTTAAAATGTGCCTCTGCCAGTTAGTTGCACTGCTAAAATTCATGATCTTTTAGACTGTATTTAACCTTTTGTAATTTTAATCTGTTTTTTAATTGTTTTTACATTTCTATGTTTTATTATATTGTAAACTGCAGAAAGTTGCCTCAAACCACAAGGAATATAAGTTTAATCAATCAATCAATCCCTGATGGTACCGCTCTTTGTGTGTGCTGATTTTGAGGTGAAATTCTGTTTCATGGTCCATCTATAGGATATAATTATCAATGCTTGGACAATAATTTCCCAGAACTGAAACTCATTCTATGGAAAGTATGTTGTAAAGAATCCCGTTTGGCTCCTTCATTCCCTATTTTTAGCTGACAAGTGAAATTAGAATTGTCCAAGCCTCTGTGTCATTAAGGAATATATTCAATTCCTTAATTTGGCTTATTTTATTTTTAACAAAAAAAAATGAGGTTGTAAGGTTGATGTCTTTTTGTGTGTGTTGGTATAATTTTTTTCTGTCTATACAGTTTATGTGGCTCTGTTACAAATCAAGTACAACTCAACATCACTTTTTAATTTCATATAATTATAGAGGGAATCACAATCACATATGGATATTTCCTTAGCTGATCCAGTTGGAATCAGTTAAGTTTTTCGTTTTAGTCAACAAAAGTTGATACAGGAAAGATTGACACAAATTATTGAGGCAAACATTCACAACATATGCCTCACACATTTTTATGGTTTATTTGAAAATAGCAGATGAAACATAAGAGGTAGTTATAGTATGTCTCTGTAACTTTAATTCTGTTAATTTAATAGTTAACTACAATTATTAAGCACGCATGGTTAATATGAGTGTCAGAGATTTTGCCACTCATCATCAGAAGCAGCAGAATGCAAAATTACCATATACTCTGTGTGTGTGAGAGAGAGAAAGAGAGAATGTGTGTGTTGGTGTGTGCGTGCACGTAGTGTGCATGCTCGTGTGCAAAATAAATACTGGTAATCTTTTTTAAATCATATTCATGTAGCCACCCATCTGTCTGACATGATTCTTGGCAGTATACAATAAATATACAATATACAGTAAATAAATAAATAGTGGTGCAGTGGTTAGAATGCAATATTGCAGGCTAATTCTGCCTACTGCCAGCAGTTCAATCCTGACCCGATCAAGGTTGACTCAGCCTTTGATCCTTCCGAGTCAGTAAAATGAGGACCCAGATTGTTTGGGGGCAATAACTGACTCTTTAAAATCCTTACAATGGGTTGAAAAGCACTATGAAGTGGTATAGAAGTAAGTGCTATTGCTAAGTGCTTTGATGTGGACCGGTCCGGTACAACTATTTCTGTCTGTTTTCATAGGTAAAAAAGGGAGTGATTTCCCCATTCCAGGTTACAGCTGTAGTCACCCACGTTGCATAGTTGGTTAGAACAAAGAAGTTACCCGTCTGGCACACAGCCAGGAAATCCTGTAATAAACTGTGAAAGCTCCACCCACTTAACTAGAAAGCATGGTATTCACTATACAGCTAGACTACAATTCCCATAAGGGAATTGAGGAAATAACGTTTAACCCTGTAAATGCTAAATGTTCTTACATACAATGCTACTAAGGGTGTTGTATTAACCCTGTAAATGCTGAATACACTAACACAGTTCTTAATTCCTAAACTAGATAAAAAATGGAGCAGCTGAATATATACTGGTCCAATATGTGTGTGTGTGTGTTTGTGTGTTTGTGTATGTGTGTGTGTGTGTGTGTGTGTGTATGCTCAGGACATTACATCACAGAACTAAGGAGGTTACAATGCTAAAGCTTGGGAAGTCACAACACAGCGAACCACCCAGGATGTTGCAGCACAGAACTCAGGATATCACTACACAAGAGCTCAGGATGTCATCACACAGCCCATTATCCAGGTCGTTACAACACAAAAGACTAATGGGCACACAGCCAACACCTCAGCCACACAGGATGTTATAAAACAGCCGACAAATCCACAAACAATAACCCCATCAACCAACATGTAACAACACAGCCAACCAACCCGCTTACAGCAACAAAGCCAGCACCCCACACACCCCCACCAATATTTATAGAGAGACGGCAGCTCCGATCACGCTTTGCTCACACAAGCACGAAGCCGAAGACACCAGCCTGAAGATGACGAGTGGGACCTCGTCGAAATGTCACCAAGACACTATCAATCTTACACAGGAAAAGACCCGAATACGAGAAGACCTACATACCTGTACCCGTGAAAATCTATGAAAACCTCAAGGCAGTCAACATACTTAATAGTCTGACTTCCTCTTTTGCCCATGACCACAAACCTGTGAGATGGATTGGACTAAGAGAGAGAGTAACTGGCCCAAAGTCACCCAGCCCAAGAGGTGCGCCATCTCTGTTGGGGTCCTTACTCAATGGAACAGCATCTGCCACCCAACATTCAGATGGTCCTGAACCTTTTAGTTTTGCGAAGGGCCTAAAGACTGGCTTTTCCTTCAGGCATCAGACCAAGATGTTACTTAAGCCCAGAATTTATGGATGTTTTTCTTTCCTTTTTTTCAGATGGACTGTTAGGTACATAGATTTCATTGTTTTATTCATATGTGTTTAATTATTACAAAGGGTGTCAGTTGTAAATAAATACTCCTTTTGTGTGATGTTAGCATATTTTTATGGTTGGTCACATTATTCATTTGAATAAGCAAACTGAGTTGAGAAGGTTTGGGAGACAGAAAGTCTGGTTATCTAGAGGAAATCTATCATAGTGAGTCAACTAGGGTTAGTTAGTTAGTTTTTTTAAAAAAAAAATGGAATACCAAAATAATTTAAAGCAATCTGGAAAATACATCTCCTAAGTACTGGATGAACTTTTTTGTTTGTTTCTGATGAAGCACTTACAGATAATTAAGGATGAGAGCAAGGGGAAGAATAGACAAAAGAAATTTAGTTTTCCTGTACAATTACTCTGTTACCCAACTTCCTCAGGTCACAGCAGCATGGGTTGTTTAAAAAAAATGGGGCAAAAAAAAGTCTACTCAGCAGCCAGATAAAAATACCCATTTTTTCCCTCTCCCAATTAGCTTTTAATTGCTGAGTTAGACCTACATGCCAAATCAGCTATAAATGTTTCTCTTAATTGTCTTGACTGGAAGGGACATATAAAGAAAAGTCAGAGATAAAACTAGAAGGGAGAGTTAAAGAATAACTTAACATCTTTATTTTCTGTACTATATAAGCGATATATTATACAGTAGATAACTACTGTATTTCTCTCTTGCTGTCTCATCTTCTTTACTTCCTCATCCATGTGTATGGGAATGGAGGGATGGAATTCAACTTATAATAAAGGGGTGAAATCCCCACATAGAAATAAAACAGCTCTACCTTATAAGGAGATTTGGCTGGTAATTATCTCCTGTGCTACTGATAAAAATCCTTCTGTCTTTCCTGAACTGGAAAATGTGTTGATATCCTCTTATTCTGCCAACTTCAGTCCTGGCTTGTTACCGGCAAATTATGGCTGTTTATTAACCAATCATTATATGCAAATGAAACTGGTTTCTATTCAACAGAGTTAACTGGGAAATGTAGAACCCTGGATCATTTTTTCCAGCTTGTAAAGAAAACTTGGCTGGTTGAGGTCAAAGAGAAAAATGAGGGCTGCAAAGTAATTCATCACATTTGAACACGCATAGAGCACATTTGAAATTTTACTCTCATTTATTCAGTTAACAAAAGGGCAGGTAAAAAGAAAACCTGTGCACTATCTGGGCATATATCTTTCATATATGAGATATATTGGGGCAAATGTTCCTGTAGACCAGAGGTGGGGACTAGGGCCCCTTTATGAATTGAAGTCAACAAGTCATAAAAGGGCCATAATTCCCCACCCCTGCTCTAGACCATGATAAGAACTGGAAACAAAAACATGCTTTGGAATCTCTTTTTTAATTTCTTCACTTTCATTCATAATTTCATGGTTATTGTTAACTAAAGACATGCATAGGGCTCTGCTGGTCTTATAAGGAGCTGTGAATGACCCATTCATTTCAACATATCTGTAGGAACTACAATTTCAGCAAAAATGACAATGGCAGTATTGCAATGCAAGCTTCATACATACAAACAATACCACAACACATGTATAAAAGGATAATGTTTGCATTGTATTGGTGCAAATCTTCATTTGTCTCCTCCTCCTTGTTTACCCACTGCCCTCATGTCTAAGAAAAAATAAAAGTGAAATTGCTTTGCTTTGATCTTTTCCACAGCCCCCTTGCAACATTTGTATTAGCTGGGAGAGATTTCTTTACAAGCTCTTCATTTGTACAGAAGCAGATTCTGGCTTCTGTGAGTGTCAGAAGCTAAAACAAAGCTGCAATCCTATGCAGTTTGCCTCACTGAGGACTTCACATAGTGTCTCTGCCTCTATTAAGTGAATGGTGCTTTGCCTTAGAGCAGTATTTTTTGGCAATTTAAAGATTTGTAGGCTTCCACTCCCAAAATTCCCTAGCCAGACAATTCTGGGAATTCAGATCCACTTAACTTAAAATTATTAAGGTTGGGAAACATTGCTTAGATGCACAAAGCACCTCATTGAGGTGACTAAACTTACAAGAGGTTAGTATGATACATAAGCAATAATATTATAGCTAGACCTACCCTCCAGTCCAAAAACTAATGTTAAACTATGGCTTTCTGTTCTGATTTAAGTCTAAGCCAGGGGTCAGCAACCTGAAACAGTGAAAGAGCCACTCGGAACCGGTTCCCTCACAAAAGGAAAAACTGGGAGCCGCAAAAAATGTGTGCGCATGCGCGTACATGCGCATATGCGCAGAACAGTGTTTCACTGAAGAGTGGAACCAAGGCGAGATATGCACCTACCCTGCATATTTGAATTGATTGGTTGAAATTTTTAAGTCCCACTTTTTTTTTGGACTGCACATGGCAGAGGACTGGGAGCCGCAGGAGATGGCTGAAAGAGCCGCATGTGGCTCCGGAGCCGCGGGTTGCAGACCTGTGGTCTAAGCATTAGAACTGAGTCAAGTGTCATTTCCAGCTAGGATCAGTGTTAAACTTCAAACTGAACACAATAATTGCATGCATGACGGAAGAAGCATGACTAAATTGTGGAAATAAGGCTTCCCTTTTCTAGTGTTCTGGAAAGATAAAAGGAAGGAAGAGAAAAAGAGAAATATCATTTTTCATTATAATACTTAAAAACTGTCTTCAATTATATCTAATTATTTATAAATGTCAAATTCTTTTTGAAGTAATTTATCTTAGAGCTATCAAATTGTTTAACTTTCACTAGCATGTACTTTTAGGCAGAGATTTTTTTTTCTTCTAGTCTTGATTTTGTCATCATTATTACTCTCATATATTAATGAATGTCATATTAGCTCTATAATGTTTTATTTGCATTCACCTTACTTAACATTTGCTTTTGATCTGCATTGAATCCTACTAATGATTTTGGCCACAAACAAAATGATAATAGGCTGTTAGCAGATTTAAATGCTAATAAGCTATGCCTGATCAAATCAATATGACTAAGAAAGGAAAGGAAAAAAGGGCCTGCCAGTATAACACAAAGAAACAACATAATGCTAGTAAATGTATTAAATGTTTAGGGACCTAATTAATGAATATAATACCAGAACTGTAGATGAATAATGATATGCTTATCTTGAAGGAATAGATCATTAATAAAGTTTGATACAATTTCTAACATTGGATGTTCTTGCTTTGACAACAGATGGAAATGTAGTCATTTTTTCCTCTATCGCTTTTAGAGTTCGTTGATGCTGGGAGGGGGAATGTGGATGAGAGTCCAGTTAGTCATAATAATAACTCAGTTGTGGGAACCCAAGGTTATTAGGTCCAGAGTTGATAGAGATTTGGTGGGCTGGAGAGCTGGGGTTAAAGCCCGTCCTTTAAGTTAATTGGGGAATATGATTTATGACTGTTAATTGGAAGAGAGAATTGTGCTTTGCTACTTTGTGCCCAGGGGAGAGGAATTCAGTTTTTGGCTTCAACTATGTAGTGCCTGTACTTTGTTTCTCGAATAAAAGATTCTTTAAGGAAAACAATGCCTTGAAGTTCTTTTGAAGAGATTCATCTGTCGGAACCATGACAGATGAACCTAAATCTCCAGTGAGAATAAAGAGTATCAAGGGACAAACTAAGATGTTAAATTATTTTTGTTTTTTTTTATTATTCTGAGTTATGAACTGAATATCTATGCATGAACTAATTTGTGTCTTAGAATTATATTCTGGCTTTATTCCAGCAATTCAAAATGGTATACTTAGCAGCTTGTTCATGTTTGTCCCCATAAGAATAAATATATAAGATAGCTTAGGCTGAGACAGAGCCAAAGCCCTATAGCGATCTTTCACTTCAGAGGATGAAATTAAACCTGGTTCTCCTTGAATCTAGTCCAGCATATTATAAATGATCACATAATGGATAATTTAAGTACATGATAACAAAAGATCCTGAACATGTGATCCTTATAGATGTATCACAAAAATCAATAAAATTAAGACAAAAGAGAAAGTTTTGGATCTGTAAACCACTATCAGCCATTATTGGTCAAATGAGAAGAGAATCTTCTCCAAAGACATGTCCATGACTTGTACCTTCCTTCACTATTCAAGGCAAGTCTAGCTATGAACAATTTAAGTTTATTTTCCTTTAAGTTCCTTCAGTAATATCTATCCCTGGTTATAATTTCATTATGGGTCCTTCTTTCCAGTACTATAACTAAAAGAAGACCATGAACTCATGCACATAAGACATTAGAGGGCTTTAGGAATTTAAGTATCTTTGAGGTAAGAATGAAGGAATATGAGCCGTGTAATAATAATCTGAACCAGGTTTACTAAGCTTACCAAATTAGAAGTTTCTGTTACTAACCCAACAGAGAAAACAAAACTTATAACTGTTCCTATCAAATGGTGCAATATCTGTATTTTTATTCATCAGCTAGTTGAATAAGCCATAGTTGAACAAACCATAATAGATGGGTTTGGATAATAGTAAGATTCATTCATTAAGGGTGAAACAGGCCATGGAGGTATATGGAATACTGGTTGCCATCAGTTTGGGTTACACTTTTATTCTTATAAGCTAAATTCTATGTAAAATTGGCAAATGATTTTTTAATACAGTGCCTCTGAACATATATACACTTAGTGGGGCTAACCTGGAACATCTCAGTCTACCAGCAGCCTTCAGTGAACCAATGATTTTCAAGGTTCATAAAACCTCCCTATGTCATGTCTCTTGTCACCTTTAATGATAAATTCTGCTTCCCATTAAACTATTTATTCACTCTCCAATGAAAATATCTGCCAACAAGTTGTCAACTCACCAGAAATGTTATTGCTCTCTACCTGGTGCTGCCTTGCTTGGTGACTGAAGAATCATTTTCCCACTTCTCTATACTCAAGTTCTCATCATGATCCTATTGCGATACTGAGTAGCAAAGTTGCATGGGGAAAAAGAAATAGCTTTCCCCCATTTGCTGCTCTTGCATTAAAAGTGCTACCCTTGCAATAAAAACCTCTCATGTTGCCAATCTTTGCCTGAAGGTAAGGCCTGCCCTATTAGCATCCGCTGGAATTACTACAGAACACAATTAAGAAAAATTGTAATAACAAGGAATAAACACAAATGAGAATGGAGCACAATGTGCAACTCTAATTATCTTAATTTGTCCTGGTTTCTTCCCACTGGCTTTGGGAAATACACTGCACTTCCTAGTAGGAGCAGCAGCAGTAATAGGAAACGCTAGCTCACTCATTAACTTAGATATTTGTTCGAAGACCTTGCTGGATGCTGCATCAGTATGTTCTTTATTGCAATCTTGGCTTGTTGTCAGAGCACATGGTCCACTTGCTGGAAAATGTACAATTATAAAGAAAATGTAACAAAGCTTTTTGTATTTTATGTACTATCATGCTTTCACTAACTTGTTTGAGATGGGCATCTGTAGAACTCAAATAAATAATCTTATTTTTACAGTTCTCTTAGTTTGGCTATACTTCATTTCTTACAGTTACTTTTATCCATATGTATTTTTTGCTTTAAAATGATACTGGTTTATTATATTATATGCTTCTATCCCAGAGTTTCACCATAAGGAAATATTATTTACTGCTGTTTTATTATGTAAAAGAAATAAGTTTGGTTATGGCTACGTCAAAATATCCCTACCATACTTCACAGACATTTTGGATGATGGGTCCCATATCCTTGGCCATTAACTATGGTGTCTGAGAATTTATATAGTTTTTTTTTTTCATTTTTGATGTTATGACAAATGTTTGATATGCCATAATTTACAGTCAAATGACAGGCTTTGTTTGTGTCCAGCAAACATGAATAGAACACCCTTCAGATTGTCTTGCTTAATGAAGATACATAGCAATAATGCTTAGGAATAGCACTTAGACTTATATATCACTTCATAGTGCTTTACAGCACCTTCTGAGTGGTGTACAATGTCAGCATATTGTCCCCAACAATCTGGTCCTCATTTTACCAGCTTCAGAAGGATAGAAGGCTGAGTAAACCTATCGAGAACAATGGAGGCCAGAATACTATGGCTTCTGAGACATAGTCTTTAACCTATCCACATCTGACATCTGACTGAATGCATAGATATATTTTATTTTATTTATTTATTTATCGAACTTATATACCGCCCTTCTCCCATGGGACTCAGGGAGGTTCACAAGGTAATTAAAATAACACTACAAATACAAAAAGTTAATAACAATTAAAATAATTAAATTATCCTTGAGTAAAATATAAAACGCCTATAGCTCCAATTAAAACCCAATTACAATAAGTTAAAATTAAAATTCTCAGTCCTGGCTGGAAAGCTCAAAGAGCCAGGTCTTCAGGTCCCAGCGGAATGATCAGGGGCAGTCCTGAGCTCTACGGGTAACTGGTTCCAAAGGGCAGGCGCACCCACAGAGAAGGCCCTCCCCCTGGGTGTTACCCACTGGCGGTTTTTTGCCGGCGGCACCCTGAGAAGGCCCTCCCTGTGGGAGCACACAGGACGAAGGGAACTTGATGCTGGCAGCAGGTCTTCCCTCAGATATCTCGGACCCACACCATTTAGGGCTTTATAGGTCATCACCAGCACCTTGAATCTCATCCGGAGGGCAACCGGAAGCCAATGCAGCTCACGGAGCAGAGGTGTTACATGGGAGTATCGGGAAGCCCCCATCACAACTCACGCGGCTGCATTCTGCACCAGCTGAAGCCTCCGAGTGGTCCTCAAGGGCAGCCCCATCTAGAGAGCATTGCAATAGTCTAACCGGGAGGTCACGAGCGCATGAGTGACTGTGCACAAGGCATCTTGGTCCAGATAGGGCTGCAACTGGCACACCAGGCGAACCTGGGCAAAGGCCCCCCCTGGTCACGGCTCCTATGTGATCTTCAAAACTAAGCCGCAAATCCAGGAGGACACCCAAGTTGTGAGCCCTATCGACGGGGGGTAACACCTCACCCCCCATCATTAAAGATGGAATAGAATGGTTCACTCGAGATGCCTGTATGCACAGCCACTCAGTCTTGGCAGGATTGAGTCAGAGCCTGTTTCTCCCCATCCAAACCCAAACCACCTCCAGGCAATGGGACATCACGTTGAGGGCATCACTGAGTTGGTTTGGGGTGGAAAGAAAAAGTTGGGTATCATCGGCGTACTGATGATACCCCACCCCAAAACCACGAATGATCTCACCCAGTGGCTTCATATAGATATTGAACAGGAGGGGAGAGAGGACCGACCCCTGAGGAACTCCACAAATGAGAGACCTCGGGGTGGACCTCTGCCCTCCCATCAACACCGACTGCAAACGGCCCAGGAGGTAGGAGGAGAACCACCGTAAAACAGTGCCCCTCACTCCTAACCCCCTGAGATGTCGCAGCAGGATACCATGGTCGATGGTATCAAAAGCTGCTGAGAGATCTAATAGGACTAGGACAGAGGAGCAACCCCTGTCCCGAGCCCGCCAGAGATCATTCATCAGTGCGACCAATGCCGTCTCCATGCTGTACCCGGGCCTGAAACCCGATTGGTAAAGCTCAAGATAATCAGTTTCCTCCAGGAACAGAGGAAGCTGATGCGCCACCACACTCTCAACAACCTTCGCTAAAAAGCGAAGGTTGGAGACCGGACGATAGTTATTCAAAATAGCTGGATCCAGGACAGGCTTCTTGAGAAGGGGTCTCACCACCGCCTCCTTCAAGGTGGTGGGAAAGACACCCTCACTCAAAGAAGCAGATATCACTGCCTGGAACCAGCCTCATGTCTCCTCCCGAGCTGAATAAACCAACCAGGAGGGACATGGGTCCAATAAACAGGTGGTAGAGCTCAGCTTCCCCATAATCCTGTCCACCTCCTTGGGAGTTACAGGATCAAACTCAGTCCAGATAGTACTACTCTCAAGACCGCTCGATTCCTCCCTGTCAAACTCTGCCCAGTCAGAGTCCAAACCGGTCCGAATCTGAGCGATTTTGTCCACCACATGCTGGCTAAACTCCTCGGCCCGCCCCTGCAAGGGCTCCTCCCTCACTTCCTGAAAAAGGAGGGAACGAGTTACCCGAAACAGGGCGGCCAGGCAATTATCTGCAGATGTGATGAGGGCGGCGAAGTAATTAGAGTTCGCCGTCCTCATTGCCACGAGATAAGACCTAGTAAAAGATCTTATTCGCAATAGGTCAGATTCAGACTGGCTGGATCTCCAACAGCTCTCCAGACTCCGTCTCCGACACTTCATCTCCCGTAGCTCCACAAAAAACCATGGAGCCCATCAGGATCTGCTCCGGGTCAGGGGTTGCAAGGGTACAACCCGGTCAAGTGCATCGGTGGCGGCCCTCTCCCAAGCCTCCACCAAGGCATCGGCCGGGCTGTGAGTGAGGGAGATAGGTATAGATCCAAGCGCCATCTGGAACCGTTCTGGATCCATTAGGCGCCTGGGGCAGAACCACCTGGTCGGCTCCGCAACCCAGCAGCGAGGGGTAGCATATCGGAAGACCAGCCGTAGGAGGTGATGATCGGACCATGACAGGGGGACAATATTTGGCATACCCCCTCCCAGATCATCAAACCACTGCCCAGATAGGAAAACCAGGTCGAGAGTGTGACCCCCTCCATGGGTCGGACCCTGAATTATCTGGGTCAGGTCCATGGCCATCATGGAGGCCATGAACTCCCGAGCTAACTCTGACGACCCGCCCAGGGATGGAAGATTGAAATCGCCCAGAACCATAAGTCTGGGAAATTCAACCACCAGCCCTGAAAAGGTGTTGAGAAGCCCGGGCAGAGCCGTTGCAACACAGCTGGGCACCAGGTATGTCAGCAACAAGCCCAACTGAACCCCAGAGCCAAACCTCAGGAGGAGTGACTCACTCCCACCAATCTGTACGACAGTGGTCTCCCATGGGTATAAGGTCTCCTGTATAACTACCGCCACACCCACACCCCTACCCTGAGCCCGTGGCCAGTGCAGCACACAGAAACCTGGAGGGCAGAGCTCAGTCAGAGGGACACCTCCCTCTGAGCCCAACCAGGTTTCCGTAATGCATGCCAGATCCACGCGTTCCTCCTCGATCAAATCTCAGACGAGGGGAGCTTTGTTCACCATGGATCTGGCATTAAAATACACCAGCCTAAGCTCAGGGGCCCGATCTCCCTCACCCCCGGGTAAACAGGTATCAACTGGAGGGTCAGAGCACACCACCTCTTGAAGACAGCAGGGGCGTGATCCCTGATGTTGATATGGCCCTCCATTCAACCACCTGCTACCATCCCCAATCGTCGTGGGGATTTGAAACCCCACCCCACAGCCGGAAGAACCAGAGATCCCTAACCCCAAGCTCATCTCGCCAGGAACCGTCTCCGGCCTGGACTGTATATATATTCATGTATATCTGAGGCATTTATGACAGTACTAATCTCTGGGTATATGAATGAAATTAGTGTAGTTTAGCATTCTGGTGGGACCAAATTTAGGCTTTCTCTTACAGCAGATTTCAAATTAGACCCAATGTTCATTCTGGGTAGCCCATACTTTTCCAGGAAGAAAAAAAATGTAGTAGAGAAACATTCAATGATTGCAGTTACTTTACCAATTTGATAAGATGCTAATGGTCTCTCTTAACACATGTATTCTAGGAAGCATTGGGGCAAGGAGGGAAATTTATGAGTCCACCAGTTCTTTTAAATATTGAAAAAGAGAATGGAAGGAAGGACTACAGTATGTTTGATTAGCAACAGGAAGCAGGGTTATCTTACTTTTTCCTCACCTAATATGGATCTTGGATTTCTTTTCTCTCTCTCAAACACATTGCCACTCACTGCAGTTGAAAAAAAATGGTAACCTTTCTTTTAACCATAAAGCTTAAAACTATGTGCAACCCAGATACAATCTGTTGAATTTCTGTGGATTTTTAATTTAAAAAATGTAGGCATTTGCTACATTATAAAATGGAGTGAACTATTTGAGAAGTTACAGCTGTGCCTTCTCTTCATGTATTTAAATAAGACTTTTGAGGGAACATTCAAAGACCCACTTTAAACAAAAACATATAGGATATTTTCACATATACAAATCTGAGGTCATTCACTATTACCCAACCTGCTTTGTATTCAAGATTATAGATGTTGATCCTATATTCAAATTGTGCCAATCTGAGACCTTCTGGGTTGTCCTGAAACAATACATAGACTATAGAGTTTGTGTCCCAATCACTAAGGACAATGACCTATCATTATTTGTTTCTTTAACACACTGATATGCTTTCCATTCCCAAATACTTCTCACAAAATCATTACAAGTCATCAGCATTAATTCCAATAATAGCTTGTTAGGGAATAATGGCCCTGCTAGAGATAACAGACTTCATTACTGCAGTAAAAGTCAGCCAGCAAAAAATTGCAGTCGGTATCTGTTGAAGACAAGGAGAACTGGTTGGACTATACAGGAGGAGGTGACCCCATAGGCTTTGGATACCAACCTGAGCATCTAAAAGGGGCTTGGAAAGCAACAGATAAGCAGAACTGGAATTAAATACAACTTGGAGAAGTGTCATATCCTGCTTGTCTTGCCACGTTATGGGTCAACTGCAATTCCTAGATGATCTTCATGAGGCACCCAATGAAAAGTATATAATGATCCCAATTTAAGGTTAATAGTCTATGCCTCATTAATGCCAAGTTTCTCTCCTTCTGGTAGGAACACATCTTTGAAGCTAATAGAAGCCCAAATGCCTTATGACTGCCCAGTATCAATGCTGAATCAAAGAATGCCCTGAGAAATAACCCTATAACTTAAGAGGAAATATAAGCCTCTCCTGAAGACGTTTACCTCCCAAATCCTGAAATTCTGAACAAGCATCTCAGATGGCTGTGGTTGCCAAATTTAGCTTCAGAGTGGTTTCTCTTTTTCAATATGGATATACAGAGATACATTCATCCCTCAGCTTTCAGGAAAGCATTGGCAGTGAATTTAGTCCAATTATGCTGAAGACAACAAAGATTATTTATAAATTAATGTTATTTGAGCAGAGTTTTGAATTGTTATCGTCTACCTAAAAAAGTTAGCAATGAGTGTTATTTCCAAGTAATTTGCTTAAAAGGATGTTAAGTCGTTGTAATGGTAAAATTATTCATTTCTGTTATAATTTACAATGCAATTGAAATCTTTGTATTGAATCTGCTCTTGGGCACTGAGGTATCTTTTTATATTAACACGCACAGGCACAGGCACAGGCACCTCAACTGCTATTGAATATTTGTGGACTCTATTGTGCTGGGCAATCTATTTACAGAATAATGGAAAAGGAGAAGAAGAGTGATAGGAGGTGAGTGCTTGGCCATTGCAGATAGAATCGCACAATCAATATTCTAGTCATGAGCAATCTGGCAAAATGCAGTAAAAACCAGGATGCATCATCTCGTGCTATGTTGTTATTGTACAACTAGAGTTTTCCAAAGCAGCCCAAGGGAGGAGAAAGAGCGACTCCCCGTGAATTCTAATGAGATCAGTGTGTTTAATACACTTAATTTCTTTGAAGTCAGCAAAGTGTTCAATATATACTTTTGCATCTGAATGTCAATATGTTATATTGTGATTTTCTTGTGTAAAGTTTATCCAGTGCAGAATGCTGAATGTGGATGGGCATGTGAAATGAGGACCAGCCCAAGATACCTGAGGCAGGGGACAAGAAGGCAGCTTCATTTGCCACAATGAGCATAGAATTGGCAGTTAAATCTTTATTCCTTTTATAGAAGGTCATCTCCCACTGAACTTAGGTGAAGGTAGTGATCCATTGGGTGGTACACAGAGTGGTGTCCTCTAGCATCTCATTAAGACCTCCAACCTGTTCAGCATTTTTACTTTCCTTAAATGGTAGGACTGGCCCTGTGTGGTCTAATTCAGATTCCAACTTTTCAGCATGCTCCTTCATTTTGATTATTTTCCTTTGGGGGGCTATGAATCTGTTCTGATTGTTTGCGCCAATGGTTCAGTGGTCAGAGCTTGCAGCTCTAATCTTCTTCAAGTTTTTTTTTTACTGAAGAAAAGAAGCTGGTTTCCAAACAATTGCAAACTTAAATTCAATTTCCTGATCTGTAAAATGAGACCAGTGACCTTGGCTTGGCAGGATTGTTGTAGGAAAAATAGAAAAAGAGTTGTAAATGGGTGGTTTTTTTTCCAGTAAACTAACAGGCAATGAATAGAAGCTATTATATTCATAGATATTCATAGTCATTAGAATATGAATATTCAGCATATTCATTAGAAAAACAAGTTTATTTCAGCTTTTCTTTTGTTTATTTTCAATCATGTATGGTCTGAAAATATTACCAAAGCCAATGTTTCTCGTTCAGAATGTATTATAGATTGACTCACGTTTTGTATGCTTATTCTGACTATTCCAGGGATGGCCCTGGAATAACAGTGCTTTGATATTTAACAATAAAAAAGATCATGCATTTGGGTGAAAATTTCATAAACGATAAGGAGGTAAGGAGAGTGATAGTAAAAAAAAAGTTAGTAAACTTATGCATTTGACATTGCTTTATTTTGTACTTCAAGATATATCCTCCAGATCCAAATGCAAAATAATGGCTCAGGAATATGGGATGTAATATTTTTACCCAAAGGATAAGGTGCCTTTGGAACTATGCGCTCTAGATTTTATCTTTTTAAACCAACTCCTACAAATTCATTAATGTCTTCAGCACAGAAGAGTTTCTTCTGCTTCTTCTCTGCCTATCCTCTTCTCATTTTTCCAAGTAAGCCTTGAGTCCTGGCAACTCCATTAACAAATCTAGCAATAAGTAAACGTTCCCCCACACATGCATGCTAGTCGTTTCCGACTCTAGGGGCCGGTGCTCATCTCCGTTTCAAAGCCGAAGAGCCAGCGCTTGTCCGAGGATGTCTCCGTGGTCATGTGGCCGGCATGACTAGATGCCAAAGGCGCATGGAACGCTGTTACCTTCCCACCGTAGTGGTCCCTATTTTTCTACTTGCATTTTTACGTGCTAGGTTGGCAGAAGCTGGGATGAGTAACAGGCGCTCACTCTGTTATGCGGCACTCGGGATTCGACCCGCCAAACTGCCGACCTTCTGATCGACAAGCTCAGCGTCCTAACCCACTGAGTCACCGCGTCCCTCTAAAATCTAGCAATATTTTTCAGAAGTGGTTTGCCTTTGCTTTCTTGTTAGAACTGAGAGAGCATGACTGGCCCAAAGTGATCCAGTTGGCTTTGTGACTAAGGCAGGACTAGTACTTACAATCATCCTGTTTCTAACCTGGTGCTTATAGCCACCCAGAATCTACTGAAGTAGTGGCCATTACAAATGTGATTAATTAATTAATTAATTAACAACCATAACCACTGCACCAAGCCAGCTCTCTTTTTCCATCTTAGAAACCTAAATTAGGTGAAATAAGTCTTATTAATATTTATTGTTGACATGCTTTGGTATCTTTTCATGCTCGTTAGCTGAATACGAGTCACTGGATTTTGCATTTCTGAGAGATAATGTCTTCCCCTAGAGAAATATGTTTGGCATATACTGAAATACCTCTTGGGTGCCAGGAAGATATTTTTATTTTTTTCAAGAAGAATATACAAATATGATAATATCATATGTGCATAATAGTATTTTAGGAGGTAAGCAGTGCCTGAAAATATTGTGTTCCTTTTGTGTTATTTTTTGGAATTGCAAATTTCTATTATTTGTATCTCAGTTTTTAACTGATTTGGAAGTTTGGTACATAAACTACATAAACAAATAATGATGGAAATTCATGATAAGAATTTTAGGAATCTATCAATGGTTGATCTCAATAAACTTTCTGCCCACCCTTGCTTGAAGCCATGTATAAACCATGTATACATGCTTGTATACATGCTTGAAGCCATGTATACATGCTTGAAGCCATGTATAAGCTGGTTCCAAAAAGGAATCAGAGAATAAATTGAACAGTTCTTTACCACAAAACTTTATCTCTGGCATCATCTCACTTGAGTTAAAATGTGAGTGTTCTTTCTTTCTTTCCATTTGGTTTCCAAATGGTTAGTTTCCCTCTGCACACTCCTGTACAGCACTGATCTCACATATTGCTTGGGGTGAAATATTCAAGAATATCTGCAAGCATTAAAAAACACAAACATTATCTCAGGCCCCACTTGATTCCTTGACCACACATTCATTCAAGCTATCAAAATCACAGTTAGGATATTGGTTTAGAACCAATTGTTGGTACCTTTATGGGATGACCTTTGATGATTTCCATCACCACAGTTGGTTCTAATACGGATTTTTTAAAAAAAAAATGTTAAGAGTTTTGTTCAGTCATTAATAGCTATACTAAATCAACAACTCAGCAGGGATAAGGCAATTTTCTTTCTTCAGAAAATCTTTGCTTTCACTGCTCTCTGAAAGCAAGACAAGGTCTATTAAAATAACATTAAGAAAAGAGCTGCCAACTCAAATTAGGAAAGTTTCAAACATCTTGAAACAGGAGGGGGGATATGATTAACAGGCTGATCTGATAACTAAGGAGGAGGAACAACTATCATGAACAACCTTCAGACTGGATTATATCTTTTTTCCTCTGCTCCTATTTAGCTCTTTTAATTGGATGTCTTTCAGAATATAAACATATGTTCATTGAGCAGCTTTATTCACACTCTCCATTATAATGGCCATTTTCACACATAAATAATATTTTTTAAAAAACATCTAGTTTCATTTTATTGCCTTTTCCATGTAAAAATATGTGTGTCAGAGAGACAATCATTTTCATTACAAAGGATATTAGACCCAGCTTTAAGTCCATTTCTGAATAGCATGCTATAGATTAAGGGTTTATGCACATACTGCATGTTCTCCATTGGCAAAATTTCTGGTGAACAAAATAAACAATATCACCATCTGTTAATCCCCAATTCACTGTCAAAGCAATCTTGGGCTGCTTTTTTTGTTCTACTTCTGAAATATTCTTTCCATGTTATGTTGTCTCAAGTGCCTTTGTCTATTTGAAATAGTGTGTTTCAATTTATTTTAGGCTAATTCCAGCAGGTTATTAGCTATGTTATAGAAGCAAGAATGCCCCTTCAATTGAGTTTATGTTTACTAGGATTGAAAATGTCTTTTAAGAGATACTTTTGCTATGAATGCTGCAAATAGCAACATCTATAACTCTTTTTTGGTAAAAAGAAGACTGCTGGTTGAAATCTGGAAGAACCATCTTTTTCATTATTTTCTTTTCTTGGGCTTCCTACTTTTCCCTGTGCTTCCCCCCCCCTTTTTAAGAGTTCACCTGTGAAGTATTTCATCATTTCCCAATGACCTGAAAAAGAAGATCTTTTGTCCCTCAGCTTGACTGTGAAGCCCTTCTACTTTGAGTGAGTGTAAAAATAGTGAAATGGGTTACAGGTAGTCTTATTTTTAAGAAAAGCATGGGGGAAAGTAGAAAGAGAAAAATAGAAGTGAATATGTTTAAGATAAGAAACTTTGATTTAAAAGTTCAGGTTTCTCAAAAGATGGTGTTAATTTAATACAATATCACCCCATTTAAAGAGCACTCTTCAGCATTTTAATCTCATCATCAGAATCCTGTATCTTAACCGAGCTGACCAATAAGATTCATCTCTAAACAGGGATATGAACTCAGCTTTCCCAATTCAAAATCAATATTTTGTTCATTACATTCCAGTGCACAGCACCTAGCTGACCTTAGCTCACATTGAAAAGAAGAGAAGGGTTGGTCCTGTTTAGTACTTAATAACAGGATTTTGAAAAAAATAATCCTGAAGACAACAATAGCAGGTCATTTCTGTAGTGTCCTTAAATCACAAGGAGTTGGGCATTACCACCAAACTGCACTGTTTTTTAAGTCTGTTGTGCTAGATCACATATTATCATGTAAAAGCAACATGGCTTGGCACTCATTCTTATTTAATTATTTCACTATCTCCCACCTTTCCAAAAGAAATAGTATTTGTTCTTACAAATGAATGTTTTGAAAACATACATTTTCATTAGGAATCATTACTTGCAGTTATGAACAATAAAGCCAGAAGTTATTCTATAAAATTTAGTTAGTGAGGTGGTGAAGACTTTATTACAGTGTTATTTTCTGTCCAGTCCCCTACAGTCTGGAAACCTAAACACAGTTAAGCAAACATTGCTGTTTTTCTGAGTCTTAAAACTTGGGAGTGACTTTCATCTCCACTTGACAGGAAAGAAAATCACACATTTTCAATCTGATAAAAATAACTCTGTGGAAAAAATCATTCAGTGGCTTCCATACAAAATCCAATCAGTGTAATGCTTTTGGAAAATGAGGAACTGTATTCACATTTCATTCATGTAAAGAATAAGATAATAGAGGGCTTTCATGGTAGATGAGCACCCTGCAGGTAAAACAGTTTGGTGCAGCACATGTGAGGCCTGACTGGGTCCAATACATAAGCAAAATCTCTCTTAATTTGTTCTTGTCCCTCAGGTGTCAAATACATTTTCTTCCAAAATGAATGGACTGAAGCAAAGATAGGCAGCATTTGCACGTCAATGAGATTCCCACTGAATGACAGCTCTGTTGCTTTGGGAAAACCAGCTGTGATTCTAGTGTTTCATTAATGTGATAAAATTGATGTAACCTGCCAATACCTGGATCCTTGTCAAATCCTTAGTATTTCCTATTGTCATTCATGGTGGCTGTTTTTTAAAAAAAAATAAAAACAAAACTTTAACTAAAAATTATAATTTCAGGTACAACACAGAAAAGAGAAAAGGTGAATATGCAGCTTTATTTTCTATCAATGTCTCATAAAATAAATTCTTAGTTGGTTCTATCTTGCTTTTATATCTGCCTGTGATTTCATTCTGTCTCAACATTTGTATTCCATATAGTACATGTTTCATACAGATATTTTGTAATTTTCCATTACTGTGTACTGTGTTTGTACGTGAACACATTTTCCTTAACTATGCACATTTCATATGCACCTGTTTTTGAGAACTATATCACAAAATTCTAAAGAATACCAATACCAAAAGTAACAACTCCAGCTTGTGTATTGAATGGAATATTGAGTGAGCTTCTATCAAAATATGTAGTGAACCAATTTTTCTGCATCACCACAATTAAGCCACAATTAAACCTAAAATACTCGGTTCCAGGACTCCAGCTACTGTATTCCTGAATGGAGTGACTTTAATTTAAATTACAGTTTTGAACTGAATGCTTTCTACTTGGTAGCTAATCCCAGAAATCTCTTTTCCTCAATATAAACAGCTTTTTAAGAATGAATTACAGAAAGAGCTGTGTGTGTTAATTGGCTATTATTAATTTTAGAGCAGAGACAAAAAACATCCTAGGATCTGTCTGTCAGAACCCAAATTTTACAAACCAACCTAAACCAAGATGTTCAGGATGGCTCAAGGAGTGGAATCAATTATCTAATGTCATTCACAACACACAAGCATACACAAGTGATGACTTATTTTTCTAAACTAAAGGAGATCTGCAATCTCTAATGCTAAATGAACTGCAGAAAGACTTGATCGAAACAATTCATTAAATATTATTCATATATAATTTTATAATAAAGCTTACATAAATGAACAACATGAATCTAAAAGATAAGCAATAGCAGATAAATTTGCAAGTAAAAGTTTTATTTTTTCTTGCCTTAGCAGGTAGTAACATTAGAACTCAGATCTTAGTATAACTGTTCTTGTTTCCAATTTTAGATTTAAGGCAATAGTTCACAACCTTTTCTAATCCAGAATAAAGTAAAAGTAAAGGGTCCTTCAAGATGTGTTCTTGATCACTTCATGGATAATTTCCAGATAATTTCCTTAGGAGCAATGTTGAAAGTGTTTTGCCATTGCCTTCATCCAGAACATCTAGCTTGCAGCTCTTGGACTCTATCTGATGACTAAAGGGGCCTGACCCTGCCCAGACAACTTTTGCCACTTGCTAAAAATTGATCAAGGGTGTCATTGCAACAATTATCTTAGAGACACCACCTTTTTCCAAATTAAACTATTTAAAACACAAACCCTCATAAGATAAAGTAATTAAAACTTAAGAATAGCTATTAAGTCAATTCTCAACTTAAAGAAACTTCCATTCAGACTTCACTCCACTCCAGATTCTGCACAATGCAATCAGTTTCCACTGTTTTTTAACTACACTAACAAACAAAAAAAGTTCACTTCAGAAGAACAAGCTGAAAAGAACACATTCTGCCTGACTTTACTGGATGGGTGATCCCTTAGATAGCCAGGCTATATGACATAAAAGGGTTTATAGGTGGCAATTGTCACTTATAAAGTGCTTTATATAGTAAGCACTTTGAACTGCACCTGAAAGTATTAATGACACATGGATGCAACAAGCTATGTCCCTCACTGTCCAGACCACTGCATTTTGAACCAGCTGTAGCTTCTAAATAATCTTCAAAGATGGATTCAGGTAAAAGGTAAAGGTAAAGGTTCCCCCGCACATGCGTGCTAGTCGTTTCCGACTCTAGGGGCCGGTGCTCATCTCCGTTTCATAGCCGAAGAGCCAGCGTTTGTCCGAGGACGTCTCCGTGGTCATGTGGCCGGCATGACTAGACGCCAAAGGCGCACGGAACGCTGTTACCTTCCCACCGGAGTGGTCCCTATTTTTCTACTTGCATTTTTACGTGCTTTCGAACTGCTAGGTGGGCAGAAGCTGGGACGAGTAACAGGCGCTCACTCTGTTACGCAGCACTCGGGATTCGACCCGCCAAACTGCCGACCTTCTGATCGACAAGCTCAGCGTCCTAACCCACTGAGCCACCGCGTCCAGACCACTGCATTTTGAACCAGCTGTAGCTTCTAAATAATCTTCAAAGATGGATTCAGGTAGAGTGCATTATATAATCCATTGAATGAACATCTGATATGCCTCCTGCTCAAGGAATGAGTGTGCAAGTTCAACCTATGCAAAGGCTCTCCTGGCCACAGCTGCCACCTTGAAATTATAAGTTCTGGAGGGCCATCAAGTTAGGCACTAGTCTCTAATGGTGTCACCTATTTTATTTGTTTCTTTTAGTAACAGTGCTCTTATCTTTGCTAATTCAAAATCTTGTCTTTTGGGAAGTGTTAGAGAATTTCTTTGCATCTGAAGAAATTTAGAGAAATCATCCACCCAATTATTTTGACCAGCTCTGCCCACCTGTAGTTCCACTACTCCCTTATCTAAACATTTTTGCACTGATACTAAAGGAATATTCTTGGTGGAAGATAGCAAAATTGTAATATAGGATAAGACTGTAATTTACACATACAGTGTGTACTGTTATATTACACCTGTTCCTTTTTCAAGTTTTTGTGCTTTGTTGCTTATTCACATATTCCATGATGGAAAAAACCATATAGCTTCTTAACAATGCACTAGAAAGATTATTTTGGCAGTGGCATCTTTTTCAAAAACTGACAATGTCATATGAACAGCTAGGAAAAGGCTTGAGAGATCCTAGGTGCACTCTGAGCTTGGTTGTTTTCTTGCAGACATTTCAATGCCCAAACTAGGTAACATCATCATTTCTAGTAAGGAGTTTGCCACTCCATATTTCCATATATATAATGCGGAAAAGGCTTCCATGTTATACACTGTGGCAATCTATATTAAAGCAAATCAGATTGTGGTCCAACTATCTTAGTACATTTTCTACATTTCTCTAAAGAGATTCATCTCTACTCCGAAGGAAGCTATCTTTCAGCACCTTTGTCTTCTAGATCAGAATGAATTTTCATGAATTTTGGCCCGTAAGGGGGGGGGGGAAGGCAAGAGGACACTAAAAGGAGCCACAGAAAGTTTATCATTGAAAGACCAATCTTATGAAAGTCCATTAAAGAGATTCACGCACAAGAGAAGCCTCACTATGGGGAAAAAACACAGCCTTTCTACTGTGCATGAGAATCTCCTGAGGAGTCCTTTTCAATCCAAAGTATGATACTTGCTTTGGAAACTTGTTGACCGCCCATACAGTATTCAGTTCGGTTGGTTGGATGAATTCCCTCCTCAGATCTATTTCTTTCCTACAAATATTTTAGTTTAGTTTAGTTTAGTTTTATTAAATTTTTATACCGCCCTTCTCCCGAAGGACTCAGGGCGGTGAACAGGGCATATAATAAAAATACAAAAATACAAAAGTTAAAATAGAATTAAATTAATGCCCAAAATAAAACAATAAAATATACAAATATTTAAAACCCTAAATTAACTCCCCATCAGGCCAGGCCAGCTTGTTCGAATAAGTGGGTCTTTAACCCGCGCCGGAAGGAGCGGAGATCCGGTGCCATCCGGAGCTCAACTGGCAGTTGATTCCACAGAGCCGGGGCGCCCACAGAGAAGGCCCTCCCCCTGGGGGCCACCAGCCGGCATTCTCTGACCGGAGGCACCCTGAGGAGGCCCTCTCTGTGGGAACGCACAGGGCGGAGGGGAGTTGACGCCGGCAGCAGGTGGTCCCCGAGGTATTCCGGACCCATGCCATGTAAGGACTTAAAAACCATCACTAAGACCTTGAACCTCACCCAGAAGACAACTGGTAACCAATGCAGCTCGCGGAGCAAAGGTGTAACATGGGAGTACCGGGAAACTCCCAAGACAACTCTCGCGGCCGCATTCTGTACCAGTTGGAGCCTCCGAGTGGTCTTCAAGGGAAGCCCCATGTAGAGAGCATTGCAGTAGTCAAGACGAGAGGTCACGAGCGCATGAGTGACCGTACACAAGGCCTCCCGGTCTAGATAGGGCCGCAACTGACGCACCAGGCGAACCTGAGCGAAAGCCCCCCTAGTCACGGCTACTATATGATCTTCTAAGGTAAGCCGCGAATCTAGGAGGACTCCCAAGTTGCGCGCCCTATCCACGCCCTATCCATTTTCCCTGACTAAAAAAATAAAATCATTTTTGAATATTATATTTTATACAACTTAAGTATGGTTAAACTGGATAAATATCATTTGGCATGGCATGCAAACTGCTTCAGCATATGACCATCCTTTTGAAAAAAAATAAACAAACAGAAATGGTCTGGATATCCAGTTTCTGTTATTTATTTTCTCATTATGCATTTCCTAATTATCTGGTTCCTAGCCACTGTTGATCAGTAATTTTACAATATGTGGTCAATGCTTGTTTTTTTTTTTACTGGTCCTTCTCCTTAATTTTTCCCGTCTTGGGAAAAATGTCCTACCTAATATGACAAAACAGCAACTTATGATGAAATGAATCTTCTTAAGCCTTTGTATTTCTGCTTTCAGAAATAATTTTCACACCTGAAAATGGCCTGGCTCCTATGTGGAGTTGTCAGGCTGTTAGCTTGCAAATAAAGAGATCAACTGTGTCTCTCTCTCTCAGATTTATGACAAAGTGGGGGAGGACATGATCCATGAAGTAAAAACACGCCATCTCATTTCCATAGAACATATAAATCACAGAGTTCCCGAATGATAAATCATATGGATTATTCTATAGTTTGAGTAGAAAAAAAGGATGAGAGCTAGAAACAAACATGTCAGGTCTTGCTGGCCTACAGATAACTAAACTCACAGCAATATTATATTTTGGCACAAGTATTCTGAATTCCACTTATTTAAACCTATGGTAGGTGAAACTTTTCTGCCTCAAAGGCCATATGAGGTGACAGGTGCTAAATAGGGAATTGCTTCTGCACACATGTGGGGGGAGATAAGTATATATTTTGCTGTGAACAGAAATAAAGCCTTTATCAACTCTATATTGGCTGTATCAATTATCTCCATGGCCCCAGTTGAGGATGCTAAGAGTTGTAATCCAACTCTTCTGAAGGACAGTAGATGCATAAAATGGTTAAATGTCATCTTCATGCTTCCAACAGTAAATGCAGTGGGTGCTTTTTGGTCTGTTACATACTTATCCCATGTGGAAATTCATACTAATAGCAGTTAAAGAAAGAATGGTTGTATATTGTTTATTTGTGTATTAAACTGAGGCAAGAAGGCATATCAAAACATTTTCAGGCAGGGATACTCTTTCAAATTATTTTTAAATAATTGTACATTTATGTGTGCCTACTCATACCACATTTTTTGAGAGAAAGTTCAAAGTAGCTTCTGAATATATTCCTACAACTTGAACTCAGCGAGGGAGTGACCAGGCCAAAGTCATTCAGTGAGCAACTGTTTGAATGAAGACTTCAACTGAACTCTATGGATCTAGTCTAACCTCTTATCATTATATTACATTAGCTCTTTTTTAAAGGAAAAAAAAAAGAAAAAAGAAAAAACACAAATAAGTGGAATACTTTCTCTAAAGCTTTAAAAACTTCAGCTAATTTTGAAGAACAGTTGTCAAACTACATCTCTCATACCTTCAGCTTTCATAGTTGAAGCAAGAAGCTATTTCATTGATTCTACTTTAACCTGAAAAAGACCCATTTAAAGTGGTTAATCTGTACCTTGTTGTAGGAAAATGCCTGTTTCTCCCCTCACTCCTATTTACATTCTTTTCAATCTGTTTTATAAAAGATGCAGAGGGACAAAGTCTCATAAATTAAGTCAAGGAAATGATGATGGTGTTGTTGCTACACTGTACATATGCTTATAACCTTCTAAATCATAAAATATTAACAACAAAACTGAATGGTGACATGCTGACAGCTAAAGCCATGAAGCAATATGGCACATCAATTGCTTGTTCTATTTTGAGGGCCAAAAAATAGACTCTCCTGAACTATTAACATAAATCAAAGTAGTTTAATCGTGGTAATACTCCAGGTGTCTTTTCTCCTTTCCTTTTCACTGTTTTGTTCATTTAATCAGTTCTCCCCCAAATTGTTACAATGACTGAAATCAAATTTGAGGGAAGAAAGTAGCTATGTGTTTCTGTACTTTATCCTCTGAAAATTGTCACTTTAAGGGGAAATAATCTATTGCATGATTTGAAACAAGGTTGGTTGGCAATAATTGGAGTATATGGCTTTTTTAAGTTTCAAAAAGCAATACAAGTTTGTCAGAAGCACCACATCACATCTACTTTTTTTAAAAGACCAAAACAGTTTTAAATGAGTTTGTTATAGTTACCTTGCCAGATGTGAAATCTTAACACTACTGAATATAGAGTAGATGAAATCCTGAATCCTATAGAGACTTATAGAGGCTAGGGAATTCTGAGATACAGAAACAGATAAAAAAGAAAAATAAAAGCTATTCTCATCTCCAAATTAATATCAAAGACATATGTCTTATACCTCTTGGGATGTTTATTGGGAAGCAAGTCCTACCTGGTTCCATGCCACCTAATTAAGCATACAGAAGATTGAAGATTTCAGTTGCCCCCCCCCTAGAATGAGCCAAAAGCTGGCTCAAAAACTACAAACAAAACTTCAAGTAACATTCCTTTCACCATAGGCAGAAATCAATGGAAGTAAAGATGATTGATAGCTAAATTGCTAGACAGAGTGCCCACTTTTATGTTTGACTGCTTTGGATATTTTGCAGTTGAACAAAGGTTGAGACCTCAGTATCCTCCTCACTAATCACTTAGGAGATTCTTTTGTTCACTATAATTCTTGACTCTCTAATGATGGCCTGAATTGATTTTAGTAATGTATTTATCTACAGCTCAAAATAATTCATCCTAATCACATGGGATGCTTTTTGTTTATGTTTTTGCTACCTCCATTTAATGCTAATAAGCAACTGAAAAATGCTGTATTTTAATCTGTTGGTATTCTTATGATAGTAACACATTATTCCACTTTTCTAAAACTACAAATGAGCTAGAACGTTTCTCAAAGGTTAGCATCCATCACTCCTTTTATCCAGAAGATATAAAAGCACGCCTCCTATGGAAAAAGCATGGGGACTTTATATTTTATTTATTTAAATTTATTGGCTGCCCAACTCCAGTACTGAGTGGCAGTCCAAAACTAAAATAAACAACAAATAAATAGCACAGGTTACAATGTTCTGCTAACAAAACCCACAAAACAAAATGGGGGCCATTAAACAATGGCAAACATCTGTCTCAGGCCTGGGCCTACAGCCAGATTTTCAAGCCATTCCAGAACCCTAGAAGAGAAGGTTCCATCTTTATCTTATATCTAATTAAACTTATTTGAACTCACGCACATTAAAAGTTTTCAGGCTGTCTCTGAAGGTTTCCACAAACACAGTGGATTTTTCACATATTACAAGTACTTGTGACTTATCTCAACTATAACTTGCATCTGCACATCTACCCTACATCTTCTATCTTCCCCTGCCCCTCACAATTGAAACCCTACAACAATCTCATTACATCAAAGGGTTTGTTTCAATTGTCTGTAATAGTCACGTTCAGCAAGGAAAGATTTCGAAAACACAGGTTGCAACCTATAAAATAATATACACATTTTACTCCTTGCTGCTAACTTTAATCAACTGTCATTAATTATAAGCAGTCGTTTCTTCACATCCTCTTTCTGGAGTTAAAACATCGTAGCAGTGACAAAGTGGAAGAGAGTTCTTAGAAGGTCAGAAGGAAACAGCCTGAAATCAAACTAGTTCTTTTCAAAACAAGAAAGTGCCTTCAACCCTATTAAACAGCACATGCGGAAAAAGATGCTTTGTTTCATTAAAAATGGGGATTGGAACTGATATATAGTAGTCACAAGAATTCTTTCATAAAGGTTTATTAGTTTTCCTATAATAATCCTATCAGAAGCTTATTATGAATTTAGGAGTAGTCATAACTCTAAATCATAGCTAATAAAAAATTGAAACAGACATTTGGTTCACTATTTAGTTTCACATATCACTGAAACAAGGTTTATTTTAAGCAAAGCTTGATGAAGAATTTGTATAATCATTCACACATAATACTAAATCATCAGCTGGATTCATATTTTATACTAACCTGAAACCAAATCAAACAAATTGCATTATAATTTCTAAGGAACCTAGTCAAAAGTCCACCAGTCCATATGCTCAGAAAATGTTCTATTAATAAGAGCTAGCACAATTACTTGAGGCTTGATATCATAATATAAATCAAATGTCCAGATATTTTATTTTATTTATTTTTATTTATTTATTTTAATTCCATTTATATCCCGCCCTTCTCCGAAGACTCAGGGCGGCTTACAAGCTTAGCAGTAGCCTTCATTCTATGTATATGCCTGCTTATTAGGGCTTTCACACACACCCTAAGCGGCATTATTACAAAGTCAGCTTAATTGCCCCCAACAATCTGGGTCCTCATTCTACCTACCTCGGAAGGATGGAAGGCTGAGTCAACCTTGAGCCTGGTGGGATGCGAACCTGCACTAATTGCAGGCAGCTGGTGTTACTTAAGGAGGCATTAGCCCACTGCTCCACCAAGGCTCTTTTGCATTTCAACTTTCAGCATGACAAATAGCAAGGAATTGTGGGAGGTGTAGTCCACATGATTTGGAGACCATTTGCTTTCTAATTCTGGTCCTCCCAATTTGTGTCCCTTAGATTATGAACTCAATCTGTTTTTCAACCTTAACAGGCTCCTGATTTTCACCATTATTCTCAGTTTATCCAAGAGAAATTTTGTCTTAGATCTATGAGCTAGTTGTTTGGTTATAGGAGCAGGAGAACTAGGTTTTCCTCTGACACTCAACACAGGTGGTGTGAGGTGTGGTGGCGCAGTAATTAGAATGCAGTATTGCAGGCTAATTCTGCTGCCTGCCAGCGGTTCGATTCTCACCAGCCCAAGGTTGACTCAATCTTCCATCCTTCTGAGGTCAGTAAAATGAGGACCCAGATTGTTAGGGCAATATGTTGACACTGTAAATCACTTAGAGAAGGCTGTAAAGCATGGGTGTCAAACTTGCCACGTCATGTGACGTGTCATGATGTATTACGACTCTTTTTGCATTGCCGGCAAAGGAGTGGGCGCGGCTTCGGTATGATGAAACCAGCCCGTGGGCAGGCAGTTTGACACCCCTGATGTAAAGCACTGTGAAGGGGTATATAAGTCTAAGTGCTACTGCTAAATGCTATTGCTAATCTCATCATATTCTCAGAATTCAAACAATGTATCAGTTTTTACAGCTGATAAAATGTAAAGCTAATCTAATTCTGAATGCCCCGATTTGTATTATTGATGCACTAAAAGCCAGGAAACAGTTTCTGTTTTTAATGAAGGATTTATTAAAAGAGCACATGGGCTTCAATTGTAAATAGTCTCTCCTTTGCACAGAACTTTCAAATGAAAATTAATTTTATTTAATTTTCCATTTCTTTTTTTTCCTCTGTCAGAGTTACTATTTTCTAGAAATGTTGCTGATTACATAGCACAAATAAAAGCTAGCAGATTTCAATTAAAAAAATTAATAAAGAAAATTGCAGCCAGTATTAACTACTGTAGTGTCATTTCACTTACTTTACAAAGCTAATTGCATATATGTCTAAAAGATCCTTTCCCATATATCTCTGGAGACTATTTCTTTTGCTATCCTCCAGATTATGTCAGCATTTCTCATTCCAACACTTCAATCCTGAAAGTAGTATCTGAAAATAAACTCCTTGAAATATAGGCCTCTATAATTCATTGATATTTATGCAGGTCAGGATAAAAGTCTAAAAATTTTGAACTGGAACTTTTTCTTCTGCAATATTTTAATCTAAGTTCGTATCTTAATGTCATCTAATTGTAAATTTCTTTATGCTGTAGATAGATGTAACTTGACTGTATCTATTTATTTATTGAATTTATAGGCTGTCCCATTCCAGATGATTCTGGCAGCTTTACAAAACTACAATAAATACAAAACAACTCCAGCAATAAAAACAGTATTCATTCTCCACCCAGGAACATTTCCACATGGATGACTCACTCTAGGTGTTTAACAGCATAGTTCTGTGCCTGCCTGGAGACTATTCTCATTTACGTGTTTATAGGATTACAGCTTAAAGTGATCCACATATTCTGCCTTCAGCAAACTATGCATTACTTGTGCACCTTCCAGGTACTCAAAGACCATGGAAACCAATTAGCTAAAAAAGCAAAGCACTCAGAAATTCTTATACCTTTGAAAATAAAGAAAATATGACTTCACCTTGAATAAAATAAATGCTCACCTTTTTAAGAAATATAATAAATCCTCTATTTGAATTCTTCCTGATTATCCATTTTTGAATATATATTGGACTCACATTTTTAATATAAAGTTCTTTGTTTCTTTACCTGGGTTCTACTCTTAAAATTTAGAAGTCATGTATCAGTGACTCACATAACCAGGTTACTTGTCTGGAGCATCACAGATGTTCTGCTTAATCTCTTCAGTGTGTGTACTTTCTTATTCTATTCTATTCTATTCTATTCTATTCTATTCTATTCTATTCTATTCTATTCTATTCTATTCTATTCTATTCTATTCTATTCTATTCTATTCTATTCTAGTATGCCTTTAAATAGTATTAAATTGCCCTCATATTTATATTCAGAAAGATAGCACAGAATAACTATAACTAGTATGTACACCTTGATAAGCCTTTATTTTTCTTCATCTGTTGATGCTAACTAGTCCTTTATATTTTGGATCACAGCAAGAATTACCTCCATAATGTTCTCTTGCAGCCTCAATTGATTGCTTATGACCTAACAGTGATATATATATTCTTTGAAGCTGTTCTATATACATTATTTACTCTCTTCAAAGGAAGCATTTTAGTTTTAAGCTTTCCTTGGCCAGGCTAAGTATAACATCCTGAAATCACTTACAGTGATTATATGGATCACCAACACATATTGGTGTGGAATAACAATTCTGTGCCCTTGAGCAGATGATATCAACAGGTAAAGAAAAATTTATTCAGAGTGATTACTGGAACTATGCTGCAAGAGCTGACTCTGGCATTGGCATGGTTATACTACTTATAAATATGCAATACGTGTCCATTTCTCATTGCCTTATATGATTAAACTTTATATATTTTTTTGCACAAAGACGGTTTATTCTATATATGCCATTTAAATGTTAATGGCCACATCCCCATCCTAGAATATCTTGACGGGGCTGATTTATTACCTTGGTTTCCTGGTTCATGACTTCTCTGATTAGAGATAGTAAAGAAAAGCTTCATTTGTCCTGAGAATGTAAGGGAAGACTATTCTGAAAAATAAGAATTAAAAAAAATGAGAAGAGTTCCCTACCAATGAAGGGAACTATCTGATCATGAAGATTTAAAGAGAAGAAAGAAATCAGTTTTAAAACAAGAGACTGAAATCAGACAATACAAATATGAAGATGTGCGCCTAATTCAGGAGTATCAGTTGGAGCTTGGTCAATAAAGGCCAGGAGAATTGTTTTGCAACAGCAAGGAGGTTGCCCATCTGAATCAGCTGGGGATGAATCATGGATTACAGAGCCAAGTTGAGAATAACAAGAAAGAAACAGATTGGCGATTTTCAGGGCTTTTTTTCTCATAGAACGCTCAGAACGGAGTTCCGGCACCTTTTTTGGATGGAACCTTGTAGAGTAGGCAAGGCAGGTTGTATGACATGTGTGAGTTCCGGCACCTTTTTCTTTTACAAAAAAAGCACTGGCGATTTTACCTAAAAAGAGAAAGTCCAGAAAAATGAGAGGCTAACTGCTACATGGGACTATGCATCAAGACAATTAGAGTGACCTTATTTATTATTTATTAAATTTATATGGCAGCCATCTCAGACAAGTGACTGTCTAGCCTCTTCTTAAACATCTCCAGTGATGGAGTGCCCACAATTTCTGGAGGAAAGCTGTTCCACTGGTTAATTGTCCTCACTGTTAGGAACTTTCTCCTTAATTCCAGGTTGCTTCTCTCTGATCAGTTTCCAACCATTGTTTCTTGTCTTGTCCTCTGGTGCTTTGGAGAATAATATGACCCCCCTCTTCTTGGTGGCAGCCCTTACAGGAACACTACTATCATGTCACCTCTATTTCTTCTTTTCTTTAGATTAGCCAAACCCAAGTCTTGCATGATGATGATGACAATAACAACAACAACAATAATAATAACAATAGCAACAATAATAATAATCCTATAGGGTTCACTAACATATAACTCTATTATATTCATATTTTTGAGAAAGTTCTCTATTTTTTAAAAGTGACTAACTTCATCTATAAGCTTATTTTTTTCCATAATAATACATTTCTAGCTGATGGAGAGAGATATCTTAAAGTTAGAGGCAGCACAGGATCTTTTATCCTTGAGGAGTGTTTTTATATCCACTTATCATCTGTTCATTATTGTGAAATAAGAGTTCTTGCAGTTGTTAAGTGCTGGAACTCAATACTTGTAAATCAACTAATAACAGCTTAGGTTAATTCATACAGAAACAATCAAATGAGATATGTCTTAATTTTTAATGTTATGATTATTTCAAGGTTAGCTCGTAACAGCTTTGGAGGGAAAATGGTTTGCCGTAACCCAAGAGACTGTTTATAATTCTTTGAGATAAGGAACTGAAACTCACTGACATATCAGAACTAGGAAGAAAATACGACACACTGTACATCAGAATAATACAATCTGTATGAAGCCTTTACTAGTTTCTGTAGCCACCTTGTTAGAACAAGCTGTGGGTAAACAATGTCCTCCCGGCTATTAAAATGCCATTCTGTGTTTACTTGAGGAGCTGGGTGGATGGAGCTGAGAAGGGGGGAAAAAAAGAAAGAAGCAGCAGCTTTGTGCTCTGTGTTTTTGATGTCGTTTTGAAAACATGTTCTGTAGAAATAATGCCTCCAGAATACACTTAAAAGTTCACTTTTCCCAAAGAAACCCGATTTACAATCTTTTTCCCTTGCATCGTTAGAGAAGTGATGCGTTCATTCATCTGAGCTTAAACCACAAGCTCTGTACTCTGACAATATTTGTCTTTGCTGATACGTTTTCCATGCTCTGAACAAGCAGCCACTTTGAAGTCCATCTCTTCCCAGAAGCCTGTGTCAGCAAACATATCTTTCACCAACCGGCACTAAGGCATATTTTTTTAATTATCCGCCTGAAACCACCAGCAAAACATATAACCTTCAAGGAACTGATTGATCTCATGGATCACTGTTTTCCCCACTGTGCATATCACGTATAGACAGAACAGCACAATCCCCACAGATATCAGGTTTTCACTTGCAATTGAAACAGACAGAAATGCAAAAACCTCCACACTGACTCTTTCAGACATGATCAGCAAATGCATTTCCTGGATATTATATTTGCTTGTCATGCACTTGTAAAGCCTTTGGTTGGACTATCATTATTTGCCCTCTCCTCTCTTCAGATCTAATGTCAGTCATTTTTGGAAGCCTTAGCAAGGAATAGGAACTACATGCGCATTTTATTTAAATACTTACATCTTAATTAATTCTTAATTAGGGGTAACTCCGTGGAATTGTTTATATGTTGTAAGCAGCTGTTGTAAGCTGTACTATAATAAGGAATCATTAAACTATGATTCCAAAAAAGATCTCATAGGCAAGATACAACCACTGAGGGGAACAGCTAATGATCTGACCAAAACATAGAAGCTAATACAGTAGTTCCAGTTTGCTTATAGAAAGGTTTTGGATTCATCACGTTCTCTACTAAGGGAAGAGAAGGAAGTATATTTCATCTATGTCTCTGTGCAAGAACCACACATTACAGATACAGAACTAACTACCCAAGGAAAGAAAGCTAGCTGTCAGTAGAACCAATTACATATATGTTTTGTTTTGTTTTGTTTTAAAAAAAGGTTAGCAGTTTGATTACAGCCACCAGTTTTGGAAGGTGCTATGTGGATGCTCCTGTATAAATATTGGCCAATCACAAAGTTATGCATGTTGGCTTTCCAGATATCACCAACGTAATATTTTATTAGAAAAACTGGGGGCAAAAGCTGATCAATTATATAGTGGTACATTATACAACCACTATTCTTCAGTGGTGCTTTTGTAATTCTACAGTGTGGACCGAGTTCTACTCTTTATAACTGAATCCCATATGCTGAACCATTGGTTCCAGATTCTTCCCACACCACCTTCCATAATCAGAGGCCAGCTACAAAAATGCAAATCTGCCAAGTTTAGCTTTTGAAGGTTGAAAACTGTTTTTGAATCCTGCATGAAAATGAATAGGCAATTTGGGTTACATTTCTCTAAAAGTATGCATGTTTCTTTTCACGTTTGCTTTATATGGGTATTTTTGTGTGTGTATTTTTATGCAGGATAATGGATATTTGCATTTTACAATCATGAATATATCCATTTTTATAGAATATTGACTGTAATATTTTTTTAATAAAAGTGACTCATGTTGAAACCTTTGGAAACAGCAAACCTGAAACAATAAATATGCTTTGATTTGTGTCGTTTCCCAAAATGCAAGTAATACAGATAATATTTGCATTTCCATGCAAATGAAACCATTTTATTTTTTCTTTTATTCTTCCCAAATGTCTTTGGTTTCCTGAAAGTCTTGAGTAAGCTTTCCACCATAGGTTCTGAAACTGCCTAACCAATTCCTACATTTTTGTATGTATCCATCTGAAGAGGCCAGCATCTCATTCAAATAAGGGGAGAAGAGAAAGAGAGGCAAATGGTACATAATTAAATAATTTTGTGGCATTATTTTCCTAAGAACCTTGGAATTTAAAATTGTGCAATGTTCCCAAGTTATTCAGATGATAGGCCTTGAGCTTGGCAGGGTTTGGTAGTGTCACTGAAACTATTCCAGTGGCAGTTAGAGGCCTCATATGATAACAGAATCAATCATTTGGTGGTCAATATGAGCAAGAAAGTTAGATGGAAATGAAAATAAGAGAGAGGGGAGGGGCAAGACTGTACAAGGAGTTGATTAATTTCTGAACACATCTCAGAAGGATTTTTTTTAAAAGACCTAAAATGAAAACTTCCTGATTCAGACTTATACACTGAAGGTCAATTATTAATCAAATGAGTTCAGCAAGCCAACTATTTTTACATGAGGTAAAAATATTGTCCTTGTTTTTTAAAACCCCTGTATATGAACAATGTTTAAAAATTCTCACTTTGAAATAATCCCAATGTGTGTTTCAGAAATATATGAAGAAGAAGATGTGTAGAAAAGAGATGGAGCAAAAAAAGATTATTTGCATACAATGGAAAGACATAGTCAACTCAGCTTCACAACACTGGGTTGAAAATGTGTGGTTATTCTGATATATCCCCATGGAATAATATTAACATAATAGACAGATTGAGCAGTGTAATTTTTTAAAGTGTAATTGAATTTCAATGCTATGCTTAAAACTTGGTAGATTTTCATTTATAAATTACGTTTATTAGTAGGGTAAGGATTTGTTTCTGTTTTTTATTATTATTATTATTATTATTATTATTATTATTATTATTATTATTATTATTATTATTATTTCAAATTTTCATTTCTTCCAGCACAGTAGAGAAATACATTTCAAAAGAAGATTGTTTAGTGTCGCAGTAAGGACAAAAAATTAATATGGATATTTTTCATGAACCACCAATACCAGAAGCCTAGATTAGCATAGTTTTATTTGTGAATAGTCAAAAGAGTGTTACGTTTATTGTAAGCTGAGTATGAATTTTTTTTAAGTTTGCTCTCCCTTGGAATCCAGTGTTAATATTTATCTAGAAAAAAATGACTGCTTCTTTCCTCCCTCCTCTTCTCTTTGAATGCACACAAATATGCACCCACATATCCAATGCATATCACACACAGCCTGAGCCCCACCATTAACTCTTAAACTCTTAACAGGAATGACAGTCCCTTTTAACTAGATCAAATGTTTACTAGTGATACCAGCATCAATAAAGCAAACAATTTTCTGCCAAGTGCAACCAAACGAGCTGAGGAAACGTGAGTGAATAAACACAAGACAAAAAATTTCCATCTGCGGATAGCTTAAAAAGAGGAGCTTCTTTGACTGATGGATTATACTGGAGCTTCTTTCAGTGATAGATTATACTAAGCTTTTCTTTCTTTTTCTTTTTCTTTTTGCAACCCTGAAAGTAAGTTTAAAGGGGAAGGCAGGTGGTTTTCCTTTTCTGTTCCTGACACACGCCAATTTACCACTAATGAGAAGCTTAAACAAGTTAGCAAATATGCTCTCTAAACCCCTCATGCATTTCAACACTATGTAAAATCATGGTCTTGTTCTCGCGCTCTGTAACAAAATACTTATTCTGTTCATGCATACAGTTGTAGCATAAATACTGTGTAAAGATCCTGAACCTAACTATTTTTGCTCTGTAGCAAAGTCCATCTCTGGATAACAGTTAATAGTTTTAGGAACTTTGGGGAGGACAACTAATATTGACTTCTAGCTCTCCAAATATTACCTACAGAGGGAGAGTGTTTCTCATCTACTGCCTTTAAAATAACGGGCTTGTGTTTGGCCTTCTTGGTGTTTTTTCAAAGCCATGCCACAGCCAAATCACTGCTTTTGCAGAAATCAATAATATATATATATATATTTTCTTTTTGCTGACAAAGAGTTAAATGGGAGACTAGGATAGCTATTTCGAGCTTCTTTGCTCTCATCAGCTAGTCATACCCTTTGTGGGATTTGAACTTAGGCAGCCTGTGTACTAGGCAGTTGTATTAACCTCTAGGCCACTGGCACTCCTCCCTGTGGTTCCCATAGATGAGACCAATTAAAGCAGAACTCTGAGGCTTGAGTTTTCCTCTAAGAACATGTTTATTGGCTACAAAGTATTGGCACAGTCAAAAGTGAAGCCGAGACTAAAATTCCCTCCAAAAGTTTACATTATTACAAAGGTAACTTCCCTCCCCAGAAACTATGCAATCAACTACGTTTCCCAATAGAATACTTTGGCAGGCAGAGAATGGTTTAGACTAGCATAAAACTCCCCATCCCTTCTCCCATTCTTGTGGAAACTGAAAATGAGCAAGATGGCCTCAGCCAGGTTCGTTGCAGAGTTGACATATAGTATATATTACACAATAGTAAAAGTGCTTTAGGTGTTTGTTATTTTCTGCATGGGATGCAAGAGACCCCATGACAGAAAGGAGGGCAGGTCTGCAATATTAGAAAATGACACAGCTGCTTTAAAGAGAATCAAATGATAGATTTTGAGGTTTCAGGTTCTCTCTGAAACAATTTTTACCTTTGAATCCAAAGTGCCAAATGGACCTAATTCTTATTAATTTATTTGTTGTTCACAATAAGCTGCCTTGAAGGGTAGGATATAAATATCTCCAACAAATACATATTCAGGTATGTTATGAATTGTCTACCCTGAGTAGCTGTATATATGTATTATAGCTGCAGTGGTCAAATGATAAATAATACATATTAACAAGTCTTTCCCTGGCATGACCGGCAACCATTTTATTAGTTTTAATAAAAACAGAATCCAAATTTTATATATCCAGATTTCCCAATGATGGATTGTATGTACTTACTCTCTATTTCTTATCAAAGATTCTCAATTAAGAAAAGTGGTCTGATGACTAAAAGTGGTTTTGACTCTGGTGTCTAGTCTGTACCATAGGCAGATTTTGACTAGTTATTTTCAAATTTTCAACAACAAGAGGTTGTTATATTTAGAAGGACATGACTTACAACTTGGGTGGCATGCATTTTTATGGTATGAAAAGAATAAAACCCATAGATACTTTCAAAACCATTACATAAGAAATGCATTATTATCTGCATGGGAAAAAATAAAACCAAAAATTTATATGAAAATCCCAGGATGGCTATCAACGATGGAAGCTTTTGCTCACCCAAACTTAATTAAATATGAAAAAAATAACATATAAGGATATTCTGAATACAGATGGGAAATTAAAATCTAAACAAGAACTAGAAGACCAGGCCGTTGACTTATCATGGTGATCCTGATTGGAAATGCAATCGAGGTATGACAAAAATGTTAAAACATATGGTTTTATAAAGATCAGACAATGATTGATTGATCAGGTGTGGTTGACTTCTGATGAAAAAATGATTAAAAAATTGTATATTTTTTTATTGAATCTAAAAATGAAATATGAACAAGTGAAAGAAACAATGATTATATGGACAAAAAACTTTGGATATAATATAGAATTAGAGAAATGGCAAAATCTTTGGGAAAGAAATTATAAGCTGACAATGGCTACATTATATAAAGAAAACTTATATAAAATGTTCTAAAGATGACATTTTCTACCTGTTAGACTAGCAAAAATGTTTAAAAATATGTTTAGTAAATGTTGGAAATGTAATCAAAATCCCGGTACATACTATCACTTGTGGTGGATATATGTCAAAGCAAAAAAAAAAAATGGACAAAAATACACACTTGGTTAGAAAAGATGTTAGGGAAATATGTAGATTTTAAACCTGAACTTTTTTTATTAGGCATAATGCCAGAAAATTTTAATAAACAAAATGTATATTTAACATTACATGTGCTAACAGCAGCAAGGATTGTATTTCTACAGCACTGGAAAAATGAGAGAACACCATCCGAAGAAGCAATAATTCAGAAAATACTGCGGAAATGGATACGCTCACATTGAGAATTAAAGAAAAAGAAGATCCAGAATACTTTCAAACATGGAACCTATTTTATCAAAGGTTGGAAAAACAAGATAGAGAGTAAGAACTTTTATGACGAAGCAAAAAGTAACCTAGACAACACATTGTTGATTAAGCACAAATGAACTGTAATGATAGTGAACTAATAAAATACTTTTAAAAAGAAAAAAGAAAGAAAAGCAGTCTGATGACTAAAAGTGGATTTGATTCTGGGTCTCTACTTCTGTGCCATAGGCAGATTTTGTCTAGTTATTTTAAAATGCTTCTCCTTTAATATATCTGGAAACACTTGCCAGGTGATTTTGAATTTGAATTTGAATTTTATTGAATTTATATACCACCCTTTCCCGTAGGACTCAGGGCGGTTTACAGGGTACTTAAAACAACGATACAAAAATTAAAACAATTTAAAAAGATTAAATTAAATCCCTGAAGAAATATAAAAACCCCAATTAAAACCCTCAGCCTGGGCCAGAAAGCTCGAAGAGCCAGGTCTTCAGGTCCCGGCGAAATGAACGAAGGTCGGGGGCAGTCCTAAGCTCCACGGGCAGCTGGCTCCAGAGGGCAGGCACACCCACAGAGAAGGACCTCCCCCTGGGTGTTATCCACCGGCAATCTTTTACCGGCGTCACCCTGAGAAGGCCCTCCCTGTGGGAGCGCACAGGACGAAGGGAACTTGATGCCGGCAGCAGATGTTCCCTCAGATATCCCGGACCCAAGCCATTTAGGGCTTTATAGGTCATCACCAGCACTTTGAATCTCACCCGGAGGGCAATTGGAAGCCAATGCAGCTTGTGGAGTAGAGGTGTTACATGGGAGTATCGGGGAACCCCCATCACAACTTGCGCGGCCGCATTCTGCACCAGCTGAAGCCTCCGAGTGGTCCTCAAGGGCAGCCCCATGTAGAGAGCGTTGCAGTAGTCTAAATGGGAGGTCACGACATTGAGAATGGCACTAATGTTGTCAATGAGAAGAACATTAGAATAGGAACCTAACAAAAAAGATATGCATAATTTGTGTAATAGTCATTGCTGAAGGTATTAGAATGAATCAATGACTAAATATCTTTTTGTGTTTAACTTCATTTTATCCCATTTTATTTTAAAAAAAACCTCTGGCTGATAAAGATTTAAACTATAATGAACAAAAATCCTGAGCAAAATAAAATAAAACCACAGACACTAAAAAAGCAAACAATACATTTAATTATTGTTCTCTCTCTCTCTCTCTCTCTCTCTCTCTCTCTCTCTCTCTCTCTCTCTCTCTCTCTCTCTCTCTCTCTCTCTCTCTCTCTCTCTCTCTCTCACACACACACACACACACACACACACACACACACACACCACCTCACCATTCATCTTTTTTATATATATAAAAAACATTATGGGTTCTATAGTATGGATTAAGTGTATGTCAAGAGAATAAAAGAAGTATTGTCAATGTCTGTGGAGATTCTCAGTCATCCAGGTCATGGTTGTCCCAAAGGTGCTTTTTTTCAAAAGGCAACTGGGCTTTCTTGGTGGGTTTTTTTTCCCCTTTGTAAACATTTCACTTCTCATCCAAGAAACTTCTTCAGTTCTGAAGAAGAAGCTTCTTGGAAAAGAAGCTAAAGGTTTTCAAAGGAAAAAACCAAGAAAGTCCTATTGCCTTTGAAAAAAAAAGCACCTTTGAGAAAAGTATTGCCAACATACAAATTTGAAGGTTTTGTAAGTTTAACTATTTTTATTGAGGTCTGTGATTCCAAATTATGAGGTTTCATAAATTCCACATGTTTGGCAAAGGGAGGAGTAATATTAATAACAATATTCACAATTTTAGACTATATTTGTGATGTGTGATTAGAGCTAATTTCTTAATTTCAGTTGTTCTTCCCCAAAGCAGTACCAGGAAATATGGCATGATGAGAACAACACTTAAGCAATTGCTTATGAACTTGGCAGGTTCTGTGTTGTTTAGCTAATGCTGCATAATAGCTTTATATAGCGTCATACAGTTGTCCTGAGGATCAAAAATCTTGTGACATATTTGTTCTGTACCAGCCTGCTACCGGCCCTGCAGAAAAGGCAGGGACAACCCCTTTACAAACGGCAAGAGGCTGGAATTAAGATAAAACAGAGCAAAACAAGACACCATCCATGAAACAGGAGCTATGAAACAGGAACTATTCAAACGGTTGCCTTCAGCAAACCAGCCCTCCCACGCATTCCCCTTTTATACAGTTCAGGGCGTGGCTTCTCTCTGCCTCCTTCCGAGGTGCCCCATTTCCTTCCTCTGTTTACTCCTGATTGACTGCCTCCTGCGTCAGGCGTCCTTGAACAGGGCCAGCTGTGGGTTATCTTTATCCACGCTGTCAGGCTCACACAGCTGGGTCTGCATCGTGACCAGATGAGAGGGGCCTGGCTGAGGGCTCTCATCAGCAAGATCTTCAACCCCCTCAGCAAGCTCTTCAACACCCCCCTCCTCCTCTGAGTCGTCCGACCCAACTGCCGAACCCACAGGCTGACCCTCAATCACAACAATATTATTCGTCCTAGTTGGTGACTATGTACTATATAATATCAGATGCTTATATAATGTGCAACATCTTACAGTCCCTCATATGTCTCAGTAAAGTCATACATAAGGCAAATCAGCAATGGTTACTCTTTTTTATTTGCCAAATGAATTGCCCAGGAAAGGTTTCAGTTTTGTCAGCACCTTAGGATACAGAAATCTTAAGACTAAAAACAGAAACCTTCGAATTATATATGACAAGTGAGACAATGTCTGGCTAATCATTTGATAATATTACCCTTTTTTTGTCAAAGCTGAGCTCAGTATGATATTTCCGGAATAAGCAGGGTAAATTGTCTTCAGAACTAGATTGTTTCTTCAGTTCTTGCTCTTGCAGAGTCTCTACGACATGATTCATAGGAGAAAAATTCTCCCTGAAGCTGTGTTATTCCTTGTCCTGTTGGAGAGGTGCTGCGATTTTTAATTTAGAAAAATATATTTCTAAGCTATAGCCATGACAAACTAAAGACTATTAAAACTCAGTGAAGAAAAATGTTACAGGGGGATTTCCATTGGCCATTAAAGGTAAAAAAAAAAAAGGCAAAATCTGTATTGATCTAGATCCTGGGAGTTACCTGGACAAATTTGTCTACAGTAGTTTTCTTGGCAACAAGGTGGAAAACGTTTTCCATTACCATCTTCCAAAAACATTATTTCCAACTTCCCAGTCTAGACTAACTCCACAAATTTCCTGATAGACTCACATCCAATTTCAGATTGGCAGGGTTCATAATCCTATATTGATTTTTTATTTTATTTTCCCAAAGCTTTAATATTCAGTCTTTTGCTACTTTATCTCATTCTATTGAGAACAATAGAAGCTAGAAGAAACAAAAATTAATATCATTACCAATTAATTTTAATTTGTGCTTTATGAATCAAGAACCATTGATTAATGATTAACCATTGGAATCCTGGACACCTCTAATCATGGGACCACCTTACTATGTAGTCCGTGTTAAAACGTATATAAGACTGCTTATTTTCAAAGCATTTCTTAAATGTTTTGGTGGAATGGTTTGGTAGAAAAGAATTTCCATTCATCTCCATCACTGCTATAGACCAAATTCTTGTCTGTTAGTTAGAATAACTCTTCATCCAGTTGCTTCCATTACTTCAATGTTCATAATTCTCAGGTCAGAGGCAGAAAGTAGCTGAACACCACAGTATAAAATGATAATGACACCCCCATATCACACAAAGTGGCCAGGAGGATGAACAATAGGATAAACCATAGCAAGAGAGAAAGAAAAGCAAAGAAAAGATAGAGAGAGTGTGTGAGAGAGACAACACTGTCAGAAAAAATATATTTATGAGAACTGTGATGGATTTAAATATTGTGTGAAATCATGTTGATTGCAGACAATGTGATTGCCAGCATATATTTGTTTGCCAGAATAGATGGTTGCTGATAGTAAAAAGAGATATCTAAAATGCCAACAGTTATAATGATTACAGATTTCAAGGTATTTATTATAGCCTTACCTGGGCAGCTTAACAAGACCCATGAGTCTGTCAGCCTCTTTTTATTTTAAAGTACAGTATGCCCCATTTACAAACATGGTACAATTAAGATGTAAAAATGGCTTGAGACTGAAATTTAGTTCAGAGAGATCCCAGCTGGGAAAGTGTTTTCATAATCATTTATTGGCTTGATTTAGAATCATGGTTTGCTTGAATTACAAGAAAAAGGTTTTTTTAAAGATGTTTCTTTTGTTAGTTTTTTACTCCTCCAGAACTATTTATTTTACAGAAATTATTAAGAACTGTGTTTGTCCCTTCTTCAGACCTTGTGATACTAAAAACAAATGTCACAGCCCCCCTTCTAAAAGAGTGGAGCCTTAGTTAAGAATTATCAAATAATCATACATATAGTATTCCTAATAATCATCTTGTAAGTTGTGAATCATGAGTGACCCTGATGAGCAACAAACACATCCAATTCCATATGCATATTAACAGTACCACAGAAATGTTTTGTTAGTATTATTTGTATTTATAGAATATTAAATATTCTAAACATTGTGGAGGTGGTGGCTATTATAATAATGTGATTAAAAGCAAAATAGAAAAAAAAATGCCAAGATGTTTCCATTTACTCACTGTTACTTGTTCCATAAATGGACAATTCATGTTACCATCTGAGACATCTTTACCAGGTTAAATCTCCAGATTCATCAGTTCGCTATGCTGACAGAAGAGAACAGAGCGATTAGATCCAGGCTGCAAATATCCAGGCAAGCAGAAGATGGCCACAAAGGAATACTGACAATTCTAACTCTTTGCTTCTATGGTCATACACATTTTTCTGTCATCTCTGGTAGCCCTATTCATGCTGATCTCAAATAACTAAGTTTCAGTAGATATGCCCCTCTACTTATCAATACTAATCTTTTGATCCATAGGTTTTCTTTGGAGGGTGCCATGAGAGGACCAGCGTGCAGTGCTTGCTCCCATTATGACATGGGGTTTCTGCAGATGAACAGATGAACTTCCAGGTCAACCTCAGCTCAGCAAAAATTGCTGCAATATAAATTCTGAGAAACAAATAGTAGAGCTGTGAGGCAAGCAATGACCACTGCTGAGAATTCTTATTTCATCCTCTCTTGACTTTTCCCTATCTTGGTTCCACACAATTTCACTTCTCTTTGTGAAGTGGTGAAATGGTCTGAACAAATGAGCATCATGGTATGAACTGATGAATATCGATAACTGAGAGGCTCTCCTCTCCCCTGTGGAAGTCAAGGTTCCAGGGTTGCTAGACAGTCGTTCATCTTGCTTTTGACTCTGTTTCCTCCTTTCTGGCAAAATAACTGCAGCAAAGCAACAAGGATGAGAGTAGGTTCCTGGCTTCGAAATAGATTTTTTTTGGGGGGAGGGGCGGCTTTGGTCAGAAAACTGTTTAGCTAAGGGAATACTAAGTGTTGCAATGATCACACCTATAGAATAAACTGAAAATGTTTCTGAGGTTTGCAGCTAGATTTGGTAGCTACATGGATATTTCCTGGATGGAACATCTATAGGTTGCAGTTGAAGTATAATTCTGACCATGTTTATTCAATGAAATTAAATGAAACTTACCACTGAGTAAACAAACACAAATCCAAATTCTATAATAAAGCTTCTTCAAAAGCTAGACAGATTTTCTTGTTAAACAGTTGGACAAACACCCTCTCCTCCAAAAGAAGATGCAATCAGGAATAATAACAACTGTGATAGCACAGTATTTTCTGTAAATATACCATATATTCCAAAATATAGATATTTGAAGATTGTCTTGCCTTGAAAATAAAATCAATGTTTTTAACACATGACATTCCACTGCAAACATGACCAGCCAAAGATTCAGAGTTATTCCTGGAATCTAATGTAACGGGGATTGAACTGAACAAAGAATATTTTCAACACCACACAAAGGCCAGTCAGAAAACAGCTTGGGAGAGAATAAAGTTATCCTATCCTTTCTTAGTATTTCAGAAGTTAGTGGTTTAACTCCTGGAGCAAGACAAAAAGTGGAGCAAAAAAAGCATTTTGAGATAAGAGGACAGAACCTAATGGATATTTTCAGTAAGCTTAAAAGCTATGTTACCAATATAGAGCCAAGATAATGGTTTCTACCTCTACAATTCCTTGCAATGATTGTTTTGCCAATATATAGTATAAAAGAAACAAAGGCTAATAATTGCTTGTCAGCATTGACGAAGCATGACAGGCCTCAGAAATGGGAAGGGGGGAATGCCATTTCACAGCTCCATTCAATAGTAACAAGCTGAAAATACAGTGCATATTGTATACCAATGAAATCAGCTCAGGATTTGAGCAGGAAAGGACATTTGAAGGTCATATTAAACAAGCTGTTTACATCTCTTTACTTAAAAATACATTCAAGAATTTGAATCACGGAGATAATATATAGTTGCATAGAAAGAGATGTTATAAATCAGACAATAGATACAGAGTTATTTACTGTGTGACAGGTTAGACCAATTAGGTCTAAAAATATACCAGAGTTGGATGTTTAATTCAGGAGGGGGGGAAATGTACTTGCAGATACTTCTACTCTATAAAGGAAGAGTAGGTTAATTATTGACAATGGAAGTTAGGTAGTTACACAAAGTCATGTAAACCAATATCAACCTGAATATAAGCACTTGATAAGAACTGGGGGAAAAAGCATCTTTTGAATAACCAAACATAACTAATATAGCGTCATATCTCAGCTGAGAATGTTTCTTCCCTGTCTTAGTGAATATTTTCCTTCATGGAAACAAACATAATGCCACAGAGTAGTCCAAAGACAGAACGTAACTGGGTTGGAACACATTTTGTATCTACCTCTCTAGGTTTGCTCAGTATAAACCTTATTTAAGCATCTGCACAGTTTATAAGGTGGCATTCCTGCACTTATAAATCAGTGATAATTAGTTGAATTTATTTGGTGGTGTGTTTTTTTAAGAAAAGCATTATAGAACCATGATAGGACGTTTCCTTACAGCTACATTAATAATGTGCTCCCTGCCTGTCCTTGAGACTTGGGGGAGGGAATTATGTCAATATTAAAAATGCTGCCCCATGCTTGATCTTTCACTATGCCTCAGCAAAGAGCTACTTGTGTTGCTGCCCTCATGGAGCACTTTCTTTATGGGCAGTGTTTAATGGATCTCCAACCACCCTTTTCCATCCTACTCATGATCATATATTATTGGGAAAGCCAACCATTAACTGCTGTCCTAAATGAATGTTAGAATGGGGTTTGGACCTCAAACTATATATTTTTATATTTTTATTTTGCCTTACCTACTCATGGCATACTTATCATGGCAAAAAGAGAAATCACCTGGGAAATGCTGCATTCTTGTCTTACATGAATTGCTAACCCAGAATATTTGATGTTCCCTCTTTCATGCACCTCAGACTGTCCACCTGGAAGGTCTTGTGCCATGCTATCATGGGAAACACCACTGAAATGCTGTAAACTTAGAAAGACCTCAACTTCTTCTGTAGCAGATTGGCACAAAATTGGTTGTATTAGAAGGACATGTTCTTAATAATGGTTGCTGGAGTAGAATACATGGATGAGCCCATAATCAGAAAGCAAAAAATTATTTTCTCAACAAACTTAGGAACAGGTCAGTTGTATAAAGGGGGGGGGGGAATGTTATGGTAAGCTTTTATAAAAATGCATCAGTGTGTCTCTGAGTATATATGAAAATTATCAAATGCTGAAATCCTATATTCATTTCTGAGGAAATACATCCCATTGCACTCATTAAGATTGGCTCTAGAAAAGACATAAATTTCTGCAGGAAGGGGGCTTTCATTTGGTTCCTCCTCCTCCTCCTCCTCCTCCTCCTCCTCCTCCTCCTCCTCCTCCTCCTCCTCCTCCTCTTCCTCTTCTTCTTCTTCTTCTTCTTCTTCTTCTTCTTCTTCTTCTTCTTCTTCTTCTTCTTCTTCTTCTTCTTCTTCTTCTTCTTCTTCTTCTTCTTCTTCTTCTTCTTCTATATCTAGATCAAACTTTAAGCTGCCAGAATGAAAACACCTTCTTGGTTTTGTCATTGATTAAAAATAAGACATTATTAGTATATGTCTCTGGTAGTAGCTGACATACCAGCAGATGGGCCAGGCTATGTGTGCTTCCATATTCACATAGCATGTTATTAGCCACTAAGAGCCTCCACTTGAGCATATTGGTTTTACATTTATTCACTCCAACTCTTAGCTTATTCAGGGTCCTCCAAGTAATATAAGGATGGTCAGACCCTTCAGCCATGTTATTCCTTGACCGATGGTCTCCCACCTCCATCTTTTATTTCAGTTTTGTTCTTGTGTACCCTCAAGAATGATTTTTTTGCTATAAAGCTGTTCCTAGATCTGAGTCAGCTGGCTTGGGGCATATGTCTGTTCAGAGGATGCTGAGGGTCATTCTCTGGCTTAGTTCTCTCGGCGTCTGCTGCAACCTCTCTCTGGATCTTATGTGGGGCAATGCCAGCAAGAAGATATATTTTCCACTTGGTATAGGTTTGACACAACCTGTCAGTAAGTGTACTGCTTCAAATTTTAGGTAACTGGAAATTTATATTAGCTTCTGGGTTCCTGTTGGTTCCATACACAGTTTTATATGGGATGCATTTTGAACATATATTTCTGGCGCATACATTGAAATTAGATGGTTCTGAAGATCTAAAAAAGGTTGTTATGCAATATAATCATTCATATTTTTATTGCTACCTTATAGATTTTCCAATCTGAATTACACTGCATAAATTTCCATTTTATTCATTATTATTTTATTGGCAACTTTGGTGAACTCTATTTCAAGTCTTTGTCCACTTTTCAATAAGCTCCCCAATGTGGTACCAACATCCTCTTTCAACACATGATTGTTCTTTCATTCACCACCATAGCTGTTCAACTCTGATGGGCTGTGATAACAGTTGTCAAGAAAAAGAGGAGAATGATTAGGGCATATGATACAGTATCTGCATGGTACATTTTTTTTTTCAAAACACAAGTTATTTATTAAATTTTATCCTTTATTTCAAATAGACAAAAAAGTTTCCTTTTAACAATAGGATTTTTGGTAACGTGCACGAGCACCAGGTCCACCAAACTTCTTGGACTCACAATGTCGAGGATCAGCAACTAACAAGGTCCTATCATACTGGATGAGGATATCCTTTATTTCTTTCTTAGAAGCTTCTGGTAATAAGCCACCAGTGCTTTGGAAATAGATTGCCGAATTGCGTATATCTGTGCCACATGACCACCACCCTTCACACGGACTCTTATGTCAACTCCTGCAAAGCATTCTTTGCCCAAAAGAAGTACTGGTTCAAGCAGTTTGTATTGGAGAGTTCTGGGTTCAATCATTTCCAGAGGCCGTCCATTCACCTTAATAAGTCCGTTTCCTCTTTTGCAGTGAGCAACTGCTGTAGCAGTTTTCTTCCTGCCGAAAACCTGAATGCTCTGGAGGGGCCCCTTAGCCGGCATGGTGCCTTCGGCAAAAGCAACAGCGAAAGAAGTCATTTCTGGGAGTAGCACTAAAACAAGTTTCCAGGATGCAGGTCTGGAACTCTGTTACAGAAAATGTATATCTAAAGTTATATTATTGCTCTACTACTACTGCTCCAGAAATCTATTTCATATTACAGTACTTAATTGTTCAGTGCCTCCACGAGTCCTGAGTCATCATTTTTCCTGGCAGGAAAAAAAGGAAAAGGAAAGAGAAGAAATTTATAGAAAGAGAGGCTGTAAGAGACTGTCATTTTCCTAACTGTCCTTTTCTATTTTTGCTATCATAATGTAATGTTGAAAATTGATAAACATATTTTAGAAGTTTTTTTTTCCCTTCAGAATGAAACTGAAACTGCTCCTAATCAAGCTCTAACAACACTTTTTCCCCCTTTTTGGTTGGGTTTAATTTTTTTTAGTATCTTATTCTTAATAATGAAATCATTTTTTTTTAAAAAAAACCCCATCTTTACTATCATTATTATCTCAAGGTTATCGAGGATGTAAAAATAAAACATGAAATCAATAAGACAATCAAAGTGCTTTGCATAAAATGATAAGGGAAGAAACTGCCTAGATTAATTCCAGCATTTAAATGTTTGCAAAGTACTGTAGAAAAATAATTTAGCTGAAAGAAAGAAAAAGGAAAGACCTTAGAATGTTTGTTGAAAAGAGGGCTGGCTTAGTTTAGCAATAAACCCAAGAAGCAGAGCTAAACAGGGCCTTCTTGAGTGTGCAAAAAACTTGGGGTCTAAATTTCAGGAAAAGACAGATTTCAGTTAACAAACTTTGTTTGTTTTCTAAGTATTCTGCAGCATGGAACTGCTTAGAAATTGAGAAATTGGATGATTCATGATAATGGTAATAAGGTGAACTGCATCTCTAGGTCACTGCCCTGAAAACATCTCAGTCCTTTTCTTAGACAACAATATTTTGCAAGTTTTTTTGAATTAAATTCACAATTGCCCTTATTTGGACATCAAAGCAAATGCACATTTTTCTCTGGCTAAGCTTAGTCCTTTGTGAATATGATTTCTGTGTTGTGTTCTATTTTGTTGCATCTCCTCCCATAGCTGGAGCATGGCTTACTATCTCAGATTCACCTCTTCAATATTAATCTAAATGTATTCAAGTCTAGGAATGGTGATATTGCTGCTTCAGAACATCTGCATATGTTATGATATGGTGCTATATTTGTCTGGCAATTGATGTGCCTCACTAGGTGTGATACAGTTTGTAAATTATACAGGGACAAATACACACCAGTCACCCTCATTCTATAAGACTGTTGGTAGATTAGCAAAAAAAAATCCACCACCACCCCCTCCAAATTAGGTGGATACTATTTTGGGCTCAGATGCAAAATATGGACCACTGCTTGGCTGGTGCAGGGAATTCTGAGCTTTAAGTTAGATATTGGGGGGTGGTTGTTTATCTCAGAAGAAAGAATGGGACATCACTGTTATCCAGTGGTGGGATTCAAATATGTGAACAATCGGTTCTCTGTGTGGATGCTGCTTCCAGAAGTCCATTCTGGGCCTGGGCAACAAAAAATTAGCTACCGGTTCTGGTGAAGTGGTGCGAACTGACTGAATCCCACCATTGCTGTTATCCTACCAGCAAGAAAACTACATGAACATGATCATTGACAGTAAATTTTGGCTTGGAGGAGAGTTCTTAATCTTAGAAAGGAAACCTGAAATAAACCTGTCCTACAAGTTGTCATGCATTGTCACAGCAAATCCAAGCAACTCCTGGGGTATGGTGAAAGAGCAATGATGTGGAAGAAGATCTGCTATTAGTTGGAAAAGAGATGGTTGAAGGAAAGAAAGAATAGGGAGGAGAAAATAAACAAGGAAAACATGGGAGGAAAACTCCACTCCAACCTTTTGACCTAATTATGAAATTTCAGTAGTTATCTATTTATCCATTTATTCCTTTTTCTATACCAATCCACTTGTCCACCTGAGACAGGTAACAGTAATAAAAAAAGTTACATGCCTTGGAAATACAATCAAAAATAGAATTAAGGTAGGGGGGGAGGGTGAAGGGAGGGGGAGGGGGGTTTTTAAAGAAAAATTGTATGTTAAAACTTTTCAATAAAAAAAAATAGAATTAAATTTAATGTTAAAATAATAGGATGGATAGATAATAATAATAATAATAATTAATAATAATAATTAATAATAATAATAATAATAATAATAATAATAATAATAATAATAATAATAAGAAGAAGAAGAAGAAGAAGAAGAAGAAGAAGAAGAAGAAGAAGAAGAAGAAGAAGAAGAAGAAGAAGAAGAAGAAGAAGAAGAAGAAGAACTTGGAAGGGACCTTGGAGGTCATCTAGTCCAACCCTTCTCAGGCAGGAAACCCTATACCATTTCAGACAAATGGCTGGCCAGTCTCTTCTTAAAAACTTCCAGTGTTGGAGCATTCACCACTTCTGGAGGCAGGTTGTTCCACTGATTAATTGTTCTAACTGTCAGGAAGTTTCTCCTTAGTTCAAGGTTGCTTCTCTCCTTGACTAGTTTCCATCCATTGCTTCTTGTCCTGCTTTCAGGTGCTTTGGAGAATAGCTTGACTCCCTCTTCTTTATGGCAGCCCCTGAGATATTGGAACACTGCTATCATGTCACCCCTAGTCCTTCTCTTCATTAAACTAGACATACCCAATTCCAGCAACCGTTCCCTATATGTTTTAGCCTCCAGTCCCCCAATCATCTTTGTTGCTCTTCTCTGTACCCTTTCTAGAGTCTCAACATCTTTTTTACATCTGGTGACCAAAACTGGATGCAGTATTCCAGGTGTGGCCTTACCAAAGCATTGTAAAGTGGTATTTGTACTTTACTTGATCTTGATTCTATCCCTCTGTTAATGCAGCCTAGCACTGTGTTGGCTTTGTTGGCAGCTGCAGCACACTGCTGGCTCATATTGAAGTGATTGTCTACTAGGACTCCAAGATAGCTCTCACAGTTACTACTATTGAGCAAGGTACCACCTATACTATATCTGTGCATTTGATTTTTCCTGCCTAAATGTAGAACCTTACTTTTTTCACCATTGAATTTCATTTTGTTAGATAGCGCCCAGTGTTCGAGTCTGTCCAGATCCTCCTGTATTTTAAGCCTATCTTCTGGAGTATTGGCTATTCCTGCCAGCTTGGTGTCGTCTGCAAATTTGATGAGTTCCCCATCTATCCCCTCATCCAAATCGTTAATGAAGATGTTGAAGAGCACTGGGCCCAGAACAGAGCCCTGGGGCACCCCACTACACCCTTCCTTCCATGTAGATGCAGTTCCATTGAGGACCACACGCCTTTCAGCCAGCTACAAATCCATCTGGTGGTGATGCTATCTAACCCACATTTTTCTATCTTATCAAGTAGATATTTAAACATCAGGATGGATAGATGGATATTTGCTAGACAGATGAGACAGAGAGAGAAAGAGAGAGAGAAGCACAGACAGTCAGATAGACAGACATCATTGTCCACCAGCTGAATAATTGACAGAGAGTAGGCTAGCCTGGCAGTACTTAGCAGAGCAAAGACAAGGATCAACTACCAAGAAAACTTTAGTATTACCAATATTAGTCTCTGATGGTTGCAGGATAGGTCTTAAAAAAATTCAAAAGGCAAGCTCATAATGGAGAACACAGCTTATCTGCAAAGTCTTATCCAAAGATATACATGGCTTTAAGCTGCTCACAGAAGAATGAAGAAAACCTTGGTGAAGGAATGAAGGATCTGTTAAGGGAAGTGAAAAAAACAACATAGATTAATCCTTTGAAAGCAGAAAGGATGAGATATTCCACTAGCCTACTTTGAATAACTTTGGTATAAAAGGAGGCAGATCTTCAAGATTTGGCACTCCTGTAATTGTTGTGCTGTTTCCTGACCTAGGCTACACTGAAAGACTAGTACCCTTGGCTAAACTATTAAAACTCTCCACTCAAGTTCACAGCATAGATACAGGACTTGCTTCAAACTAAGACTGAGTAAGCCTTGGCCTAGAAAATCAAAGCTTTGGGGCTGCTCCTTCAAATCATTCTAAAAATATCAATCATTGCTTCAGTCCACCATCAATCAATATGCTGTTGAGTCAATACTAAGTTAAAGTGGCCCCTAACTGACCTGTAGGGACGCGGTGGCTCAGTGGGTTAGGATGCTGAGCTTGTCGATCAGAAGGTCGGCAGTTTGGCGGGTCGAATCTCAAGTGCCGCGTAACAGAGTGAGCGCCTGTTACTTGTCTCAGCTTCTGCCAACCTAGCAGTTCGAAAGCACGTAAAAATGCAAGTAGAAAAATAGGGACCGCTCCGGTGGGAAGGTAACAGCGCTCCATGTGCCTCTGGCGTCTAGTCATGCCGGCCACATGACCACGAAGACGTCCTCGGACAAGCGCTGGCTCTTCGGCTTTGAAACGGAGATGAGCACCGGCCCCTAGAGTCGGAAACGACTAGCACGCATGTGCGGGGGAACCTTTACCTTTACCTTTTAACTGACCTGTTTGTTCTTAGTAAGTTTGGACTTTAATTAATAACTTGATGGGACACAATCAAGAAAGCCCAAAGCTGTTGAATACACTGGGAACTTGAAAAGCTTTCCTGTAGGCAAAGGTAAACCATTTCTATATGGTACACAGAGAACAAGTTCATTCAAAAGAGATTTTAACCTGAATTCACATCCCACTCTTATATTAGCTAAGTCTAAAAACATTGGAAGATCTTGTACTATACTGGCCAGATCTTATGTAGCCCTAGGTATCCATAATAATGGATCGACTGGATTTAAATATATTTGGAGGAAGGAAAGGAAAGGAAAGAAGGAAAAGGTCCCTGTCCCATTTCTATCTGCCACTCAACAGAGTGTCACTCCACCACCCTTCACATTCTGCTAAATTCTAGGCATTTCTTTATTTATAATTCACAGTCAGTGCTTTTTTTGTCATAGAACACACCACAATGGTGTTCTTTTTTTGATGGATTTTCCAAGTTTTAAGAGTAAAATCATTAAAACGGTGCATGCGGGCTACTTGTGTGTCAAATCTGATGCATGCTTACTTTGTCCACACTGGTTGTGATGGCACTGCTTGGCTTGTGGCACTGCCCGGCTTGTGATTGGGCATGTAGTCGTGTGCTAAGTGCTTACTGAGCGTGGCAACCATTATGTTTTGTTACACAACTGACATGTGTGGGTGTTAGTGTATTGACTATGTGCGAAAGGTACATAATTTCTTTATTTTAAAAAAATCGTTGGTGGATTGAAATTTCTTTTTTTTTTTAATTTTTAATTTATGTTAAGAACTGAATATATATTTTTTTAAAAATAAAAGATTAACACAATGTGAGTTCTGGCACCTTTTTTCATACAAAAAAAGCACTGTTCACAGTGAAAATGTTTTATGTATATGGTTCCAATGTAAAGTGCTAATTGTGTAACTTATCAGTGGAACAAAATGAAACTTGAGCTCTGGTTAACAATTTACCTGGAGGTTTTTTTTAATGGATAATAGAATCTGATGTATGTCTATTCAGTAGTAACTTCTACTAATTTCAATAATGCTTATATCCCAGATGATTGGTTTGGGATTGCAAACTTAATCTGGTCATTGATGGATTTGAAGGGGAGGGTCTCCAGTGCAAAACTGACATTGATGTATCTTTTAATCTAACAGCACAACAACAAATCTTGAGGCAATCAATTTTAATGGTGTTAATAGTCCAATACAAATTATCCAACGTCTTCCTTAATTTAGGAGGTTGGCTTCATATTTCTATGGCAAAATTTATAGGATAATTATTACTGTTTCCAGCATGGATTTCCATTGTCCCATTCATGTATTATTATTGAAATAAGTGACTAATTACCTTTGATTATATTTTTTTCTGAAATTGCCACCAGAAGTTGCAGCTCTCTTCTTTCTCTGTAAATTGTTTCTATTTCGACAATTCTTTGCTCCTGGCAGTCAGTGCTCCTCCGATCTCATCACGTCTTAACCCAACTGGAACGCTGATGAATTTAGAATGTGAAACACTGCATTTCTCTCCTGAGTTAAAAATGAGAAAGCTCAAATCTTTCTATTTCAATCACAAAACTCATCCTTATGCACATCAGCTAACTCAAACGGGGCGTGGTTCCTAATGGAGACCGTTCCTATTGATGGGATTTTCCCCCTATTGATTTTAATGACAATTGGAACAGAGTCCCAATCGCCTTCCAGTACATTCAATCAAGTATGAAAGGAAAAACAGGAATAGATGCTTCAGTGAAATTCCTTACAGGCAGAATGTACCGGTAATAACTTTTGGAGCAAGCTCACCGAGATTTTTGTGCCTTGTAAGCAGAAAGGCATATTCCAGATATTTATAGTGCTAGCATTACTATGGCAGAAAATAAGTAGACAAATTAAAGCAATTGAAGACAATTGCTAGAAATCAAGGAAACCAAAAATTCCTTTTAAAATTATGTGCCCAGCTGTGTTAGTCTCAGGATTCATACTGATGTGAATACTTGAAAACCTGAGGTTTTTTGCATCTTTTCCTATAGGACATTTTGGGATTTGTTAGGGAGGTATTTATTTTTAAATAAAAAATTGCTATTCTACTTCTTATTTGAAAATTCTCAAAGGCAGTTTACTGCTGGAATAAAAATATATGGGAAAAGAAGGTAAACACAGAATAAATGGATATGATAAAAACAGGACAGAATGGATATAATAAAAATACATTTGCCCACAGACATTTCACTGAGGAAGGCCATAATGAGATAATGAGTGCTAATAGCAATCTACTGAAATACATCTGTATTGGGAGATGGGATAAGAACTGGAGAAAGCTATTTCCATATCATTTTCATTATAGCGTGGTGTCCAGATGGAAGGAAAGAAAAGAGATGTAAAGGAGACCACACTATTACTAAATCCCAATGCATTTTGAGGGGAAACCTGTTTGTCAGAGGAACAGTATAATGCAGGGGTGGGCATCCATGGCAACTTCATGACCTGTGGACTTCAACTTCCAGAATTCCTGAGCCAGCATGGATTTCTGGGAGTCGAAGTCTACAGGTCATGAAGGTGCCGTGGATGCCCACCCCTGGTATAATACAAACAGCCTACAAAGGATGGATTACTCTCTGGGATGAAGAAGCATCTCCTTGAAATCCATAGGGAGAATCAGTTACAATAGGTTTCCTTTACACCTCCTTTTCTATCTACTGTCTTTCTTTATATGTATTCTAACCAATATGAAAGACAGGATCTCTTCTGAATACTGCAAATGACTGGAAAGATGGTCGTGCCTGAAAATGTCAGGTTTTTGCATTTCTGTTTTTGCTGGTTTGAGAATGGAGGTTGGTTGTTAAATGGTTCATATTTTACAAAGTAGTTGTATAGTCATTAATTATTACTTTTGGGGAAATTGATTTTATTCAATATATTTTTTATTGTGACTGGTGGATGGAAATTTGATTTTTATAAAATATGTATTGTTTCAATGTCTATATATGCTGGTGTTCCACATCTGATATTTTTGCTAAACAGTATCATTTACATAAAGCATGTGGTTAAAATGAATCAGTTCATATAACCATCACTTGCTAGTTATCATGATGACATTTAAATCAGTATTAAGGATGCAATCCTATTAAAACTATTATTGAGAAGATACAATGCATTACTGCTTTTACTGGCTAAAAATATAATTTGCTATTTTCACACATACAGGAGACATTAACCATGACAGAACAAGTTCTAAGAATTTCCAATAGATTGAATTCTATAGAAACCCTAAACATTTTTCCAGCTAGAGTAGCTTCAATGTATGTGGGGCCTAATCCATGTCAGTTACTTAAAATTTGGTTGTGTATGAATCCTACATATAATCAATTTATACTTTTTCAATAGTTTAAGAACCACTGGTTTGCACATGGCAGAACTATTGAAATTAATAATATAGGAAGCTTGCATGCAACAAGGAACTGAACTTTGCTCTCCAATCAGCTGCCAATTTCACAGTTGGCTTAACATGACAGTAAGGTCTCAGACACAAGCTGATGCTCCCTTCTATCCAGTGGTGGGATTCAAATATGTGAACAACCAGTTCTGTTTGGATGCCACTTCCGGAAGTCTGTTCTGGGCCTGGGCAACAAAAAAATTAGCTACTGATTCTGCTGAAGTGGTGTGAACCGGCTGAATCCCACCACTGCTTCTATCCCATTCTTTCTTAAAATCTGCTCTGGCAAAAGAGGAAATCTGACTCTGATAAGGACTTGTAATGGTGATGAAAGTCTTCTTTAAAGCCTACTTAAGGGGTGCTCAAACTATGGAATGGGACCAAATTGCTGCAGCCAAATTGCCATGGCCAACTCACCACGATCCACTCACCATGGCCAACTCGTCATGGGACAACTTGCTGTGGGACAATTCAACAATTTATTTAAAATAATTAAAACATTATTTTCATTTTTGTCATTCACATTTTATTTTGTTCCTCCTTTGGCACCCTTTCTGTAATAATTCTATTAGACTATTTCTTCAATATTAGTGTATCTCTTGTCGCATGTGAGTTATCCCATGACGAATTGGACATGACAAGTTGTCTCCTGGGGAGTTGGCAATGGTGATTGGCTGCAGTGAGTTGTCATAGGCCCCTCAAACCAGAGGTCTTCAAACTTGGCCCTTTTATGACTTGAAGTCCACAAGTCATAAAAGAGCCAAGTTTGAAGACCCCTGCCTCAGACTATAGGTTGAGACACTCCTCCCCAATCCCAAGAATTCATAAGCAATTTGGGGAGAGGTGAATATCACAATCATCTTGATCAACCTTGCAGAGGCAGAATGTGAATCATTGTTTCAACTTTGCCCTTCAATTTGGCATGCAAACCCCAGTGATCAGCTGAGCTACTGCAAAGTGTGGGAACCCCTGTGATAATTAACACACTGGAAATATAAATGGTATACATATTTATTTCTTATCAACCCTAAGCCAAATAAATTTACTTTTATTCATTTAGGGATCTCAGAAATTCATTGATCCTTGTAGAGGAGTTGTGGCATTACAAACTCTGAGAATTCCAACACAAGCAACTTATGTAATTGGGCCTTGTAATTACCTCAGAAGAGCTGGAGAAATTATCTATTTACAGCTGCATTAGAGTTGCATGATCCATTCACATGTATTTCCATTCCAGCCAATTTCCTCATTGATTTCATTCAATTTAAATGTACATTTCTAAAACAGCAACAACAAAAAGTCTTAGGAAATACATTTCCTAAAGATAGTTGTCAACACTATATTTTTAGATGAGCTATGTTTGGACATTTGGAAAGCCAGTAAAACAGGAGAGCTGGATAAATGAAATAGGATTTAACCTGCATCAGCAATGGCAAAGAATGTAGCCTTACTCAGGCATTAAGTGAATTGGGAGTACCCACCATATTGACCTTTATCAGTAAGCCTGCTTCTATCAGGACTTTGCTTGCACGCAGCCAGATGTTTGAAGGCTTTCCTCCTGTAGAGATCTATGTATCCTAGGCATCCACAGGAAACTGGCATGATTTGAAGAACATACAAGAGTCTTGATTGTGAACATTCACAGGGGAGAATACTCTTGAATTCTATAATGTCTGACTAGGTTTGAATCTTTCAAATATCCCTAGGAAACAGCACATTCCAAGTTATCAAGCAGATATTAATTTCTAGGGCTATGAACATTTGTTCCTTAAATATCAAGTTACCTAACCAGAGAGAAACCTACAAGTTTGGGGACTCTTTGAGCAGGAATTTTCCACTTTAGTGTCTCTCTACCTAGTTGAGCTACCAAAAAACAAGGGTGTCAGATGTCCCCTTAATAGCTATATTTAGTGTGAAAATAAATAATGAATTTTGATGGAATCCTGAGATCAAGTTAATTTGAGGCTTTATATTATCCTAGGATTTTTGTGCAGTTTTCCAAATCAATGTCACTTTTCCACCATGTTTAGATTTCTGAAGACATTGATTTGGAAAACTGCACAAAAATGCTGTGAAACTATTTGTGGGAGTCTTGGAGCACTAGATAATACAGCTTATGACATTTACAGTAGCCTCCTCTAGCATCACAATGATGAAATGAATGGAGATTTAAATAAACCAGAGCTGGAGCAAAACAAGATCCCAAGCCCATTTGACAAGTAACTTGTTTTCTCACTATCTAGCTTGATATATTAATATAAACATGCTGAGACCTTAGAGAAAGTTTATCCCTGTTAACTTTTTAAAGATCCTTTTTCACAGGAAACTTGGGAGGGGGAAAAGGCTTGATGCAAAGCAAGCCATGGAGAGCTGAGAAATGAGAAATTATCTTACACAAATTCTATGAATTACTAAGATCACTGCGGCAACATTAGCCACATGGTGATATATTAGAGCCAGCTTTTACAGTCAGTCAAAAGTACATTCAACCCTTCCACCTATGAATGGAGTTGTTTCATCTCCCATTATCATCCTGATAATAAATTTGCTGCCTGCTCATTATGCATTTCAGCAAAAATTGTTTATCACAGGCACTGTAGAATTTAACGTGGAAGGCTGGTTTGCTGCAGTGCTAACTTCAGCCACTGAAAAAGCTTTGCTTTGTTTTGTTGTTTTGCTGCACAGGGAAGAAATTAACCATATCCCTAGACTGTGGTAAATCTTGTCAATAAATAACATTACAAGGCACAAAATCACTTTATCTGCTGGCTTTGTTGAACATGCAATGAGAAGGCCTGTGATTTAATCTGCTCTAGATATTTGGAGGGTTAAATGTCTGCAGAGGGAAAGGAAGGACTCAAAACCTTTGAATTGGTTACTTATGGGTAAACAGAACCTTGTTCTCAAATAAGGACAAGTCTGATCTGATTTTGCAATTTATTAAAATCTTTATTATATATCAAGGATAGAAAGAGGTTAAACTCATGCCCTAGCTAGATCAAAATTAGACTGGCGCCATCCTGCCTGCCTGTTTCAGTGTCTTAAAATGGTCATGCATCATAAGTAAATTGTCCAGTTTAATCTAATTCTACCTGAATCTATGGGAAGAAGACTTGCAAGTAGTGAGCAGTATGCTGGAAAAAAAAATAGAAATATGTGAAAGTCTAATCAGATCATTTTAAAAGGAAAAGTGGTGATCACTAAAGCCAAATAAAATTAGATTGCTGTAAATTGGAGAAGACTATTAGATAAGGTCATAGTGATTCAAGGCAAAAAAAAGTATTAGTCCATTGGAAATGTCAGGAAAATTCTTTGTATCTAACCTTGGGAAATGTGATACGTGTGTAAAAGAGACAGATTTATGTCTTTGGCCTATCTGTGAAATGTAGGTGGAAAATTAACATGATATATGGAGTGTATTCCCCTGGCATTATTCTACTTTTTCATTGATTTTAGTAACCTTATATTCATGTACAGCTGTAAAATGGAGGTCAGAATTATTAAAGCTGACAGTGGTTAGTCTATGATTTGGCCATGCATGGGAGGACGAGAGCGCTAATACTCTTCTATACATGAATTATAATTCCTGGATTTCCACTACTCTATAAGAGAAAAGAAAATATTAAATCTCCATGGATCCAGAGAAATGGAGCAAAATTTGCAGTTCTTATTCAGGCTGTTTTGTGCAAAACTAGCTTGCTCCAGCCTTTCAGTGTTTTTAGACAATAATGAAGTAATTGCAGCTTTTCTACCCAAGAATGTGCTTGGTTCCTTTTTATGTCATTTCAATCTTTTCCCAGAAGAGAAGTGATTACTGTCCCACATATTATACAATTCAGAATTTAAGGATATCTGTATCTCTGGGATTCAATAGTAATGACCCTTTCCAAAAAGAAAAGTTGCAGTGAAGACGGAGTCGGTTATGTTCCTGTTTTACATATATATATATTTTTAAAATGTTTCTTAATTGGTACACATTGGAAACTGGGTTTGTGAATGCATGCTTCCTGAATGAATGAACCTTTATTGTCAAAGTACAACCATGTATACATTGAGATTGGCTGAGCCTCCCTTTGTGCCCCCAAACCACAACTCACAGTGACAACAAACCCACCATCTTGTTTACACCATGTGAGCTAATTGCACAACACACTGGCCTCGCAAGTCAATCATACATAAAATTGTAAAATTATTTCCCATTCAAGAGCCTGACAGCCCATGGATAGAAGCTGTCCTTCAGCCTGTTGGTAAAGCTGGCTATACTCCTGTATCTCCTACCCAATGGTAGTAGAGTAAAGAGGTACCGACCAGGGTGTGAGTCGTTCCTGAGAATTTTTCTCACTCTTCCAAGGCAGTGAGCCCTGGCGATGTCATCCAGTGGTGTCAGGGGACAGCCCACAATGTTTTGTGCTGTGCTCACCACCCTCTGTAATACTTTCCTATCCGTGGCTGTCAGGCCAGCGTACCAAACCACAATACAGTGCGAGAGGACGCTCTCTATAGTAGACTGGTAAAAGAAGGTCATTAGCTGTTGTTCTACCCTGATCTTCCACAAGACCCTGGGGAAGTAGAGTCTCTGTTGGGCCTTTCTGGCCACCTGGGTTGTATTGACTTTCCAGGTAAGATCTTCACAGAGGTAGACTCCCAGGAATTTAAAGGAGGATATTGTGTATCGGGTTCTGAAGCATAGTGAAGACGCCAGGCAGATGAGTACAAATGAACAGTTGCTTTATTGGCAATCATAACTGTACTGAGGGGTTAGGGTGTACATGCATTCTTATATACCTTCATACAACCAATCAGATTGAACCCACTATTCCCGCTATTTTGGTTCCCACCTGAACTGTTAGAGCTCAGTACATGTGCTGGAGAACTGTTAGTTCTCAGTATGCAAGTGCATAGGTGTTAACCAAACCTCAATACATGACACCCCTTCCCCTTTTAAGGATCAGACAGTGTACTCTTATAACATTATAGCTAACATTTTTTTCCACTCCAACTTCAGATACATGGTTGAATGATTGACCCCATTCAAAGGTTATACACTCTTATAACCCTTATTCAAGGATTATTATTCACTCCCAACCACCAACATTTGATTCTGAGTGATTGACCCCACTCAAGGTAAATATCCTTATAATCCAATTTCAAAGGACTATATACTTGCTCCAACCCTCCAATATTTAGTTTGAGTGATTGACCCCACTCAAGGTAGTATTTCCCAACACGACCTTCTCGGATGTGCACTGTAGGGTTGCTGCCAGTAAGATTAAAGACAGACCCCTTCTTGCTGTTCTGCCAGTAGAATGTATGACCCAGTAGTACATGAAGACCCTTTAAAATAAGTCTATGAATAGACCTTCTCCTGTAAGCCCCCTTACAATATGCTATGCACATATAAATTAACAAAACCCAAAAAACAAGACGCATGCCACCCCACTTGGTGATTCCTTACAAACTTCTTTCTCTTAATTGACCACATAATCAGCAAGGTGTGCAGGTGGCTTATGAGGTCATGAGGAGCGTCTTTGCAGTTCCCTCACCTTGTGGTCTACCAACTTATTGGGCATGCCATGAGAGTCAGTGATCTCTTCAGCTGGAGACTCCAAAGGATTGCTCTGGCTGGCCCTGTCTGGTAGGCCCACCCCAGAGTCAGATCTAGAAGCAGGATTAATGCAATAGTCACTGAAGATTGGCTGGTCCGACTGATCAGAGGTTTCCTGTTGCATCTCTGTGCCTTCTTGGTCCACCTCAGACTCGAACTTAACTGAGTGCTGAAAACACTGGTAGGGTGAATAAGAGCTATCCTGTGTGCCAGCTTGAGAACTATGGGAGGAATTATTATCCTCCCTCTCACTTAGTGACCGTTCTGGAAATCTTTTTCTTAGTTGATCCACGTGCCGTCTTACTAGACGCCCTCCCTCAACCACCTTCCCAGGAACCCACAAGTGTCCTGGTCCATAGTTCCTGGCCCAGACCATGTCACCCAGTTGTAGCCCCCTAGGGGGTTTGGGTTGAACAGCATCAGATGCTACTCTGTCAGGGTGAAGTCTGTCCAGTTTGGCTTTTCCCTGTGGCTGTACAAGGTGTGGAGTGCTGACAAAGTAAGAAAACTGCAAGTCTGTGGTGCCAGTCACCTGTTATGATGCGCTTGAGTGCGTCTTTGGTTGTTCTCACCATTCGTTCTGCTTGTCCATTTGACAACGGGTGGAAGGGCACGGATGTGGCGTGTCTGATCATGTTTGCTCTGAGGAAGGCCTGGAACTCAGCAGTGGTAAATTGAGCCCCTTTATCAGAAACTATGACATCAGGAAGCCCATGTGTGGCAAAAAGTTTCCTCAGCACCTGGATTGTCCTGCCTGAAGTCATACTAGAGACTGGAACAACTTCCAGCCATTTCGAGTGGCTATCTACTACAATTAAGAAGAGCTGTCCTTGAAATGGACCAGCGTAATCGATATGGACCCTGGACCAGGGTGTGTGAGTTGGCTCCCATCTGTGGACAGGTGCCTGAGGCATTTCAGGTCTAGACCTTTGGCAAATGTAACATCTATGTACCTGCTCTTCAACAGCCTTGTCTAACACAGGCCACCACAGGTAGCTTCTGGCTAGTGCTTTCATGCACACTATGCCAGGGTGTCCCTCACGTAGGGACTGTATTACCTTATCTCTCAAGAGTAAGGGTATGATGACCCTATTTCCCCATAATAAACACCCTTTGTGAGCTGATAACTCATGCCTTCTGAGAAAATAAGCTTGGAATTCTGGGCCTGGGCTTCTGTCTTGCCAACCTGTGAATACCCATGATAGAACTCTGCTCAGAATCTTATCTGAAGCAGTTTCAGCAGCTATGTCCTCTGCATGGAGAGGAAATTCAGGTATCTCCTGTATGGACAAAATTTATGCAGCAGGGGCTGGGGCAGGATTGATAGACGGTAAAGGTAGCCTACTTAGGCCATTAGCATGGCCCATTTCTTTCCCAGGTTTGTGAATTATTTTAAAATTATAGGCAGATAAAAATATGGACCACCTAAGCATCCTTGGTGAAAGTATATGAGGGGTTTGCTTGTCAGTTGTGAATAAGCCTAAGAGAGGCTTATGATCTGTAAACACAGTGAAATTCCTACCATAAAGATAATCATGGAATTTTTTGACCCCAGCTACTATAGCCAAGGCTTCCTTATCTATCTGTGCATAATTACTCTCAGTCTTTGATAGGGTTCTTGAGTAATAAGCGATGGGGACTTGCTCCCCATTTTTTCCCAAATGGCTTAATACAGCTCCCACTCCATAGGGAGAAGCATCACAAGTGATGCAGACAGGCTTGGATTCAATATAGTGGGTGACAGTTGATTTGTCAGATAACAGGCCCTTAAGGTCTTGGAAACTTTTCTCATGCAAACTGGTCCACTTCCATGCAACTATTTTATCTAGCAGCCTATGAAGTGGTTCGGCAATGGCAGCCTTGTTAGGTAAGAATGTGTGGTAGAAATTTAATAACCCTAAAAATGCCTGAAGCTCTGCCTTATTTTTAGGGCTGGGGGCCATTTCAATTGCCTTGGATTCTGCAGGGTGGATTCCACTGGCATCAATTCGGAATCCCAGAAACTCTGTAGAAGTAACCCCAATGCTACATTTGTCTCTTTTTAGCTTGAGACCTGCGGAGCGAAGCCTATTTAATACAGCTCTGAGTCTATTAGCTAGAACTTCCTCTGTCTCACCCGCGATTAGCACATTGTCAAAATACGGGCAGACACCCAGAATGCCCTTTAAGGTATGTTCCATTATTTCCTGAAAAATCCCAGGTGCCACACTTACGCCAAATTGTAGACAGTTGACTCTGAATGCTCCCTTGTGTGTTACTATGGTCTCAGCTGCTGCTGTAGCCTTGCTAACAGGCAGCTGCTGGTACGCCTGTGCCAGATCGAGTTTTGCGAAAATGGCGCCGCCCTGCAAAGAAGCAAGAACATGCCTGACCATGGGAACCGGGTAAGCATCCTGATTAAGGGCCTTATTCAGGGTACACTTATAATCCACACAGATGTGGATTTCCCCATTAGATTTAAGTGGGGTGACTATAGGGGTCTCCCATTTCCCCCTCAACGGGCTGTAGCACCCCCTGTTCTATTAATTTGTCTAATTCTGCTTCAATCTTATGTTTTAGCGTGAATGGGACTCTTCTGGGTTTAATCCTAATTGGCAAGACGTTCGGGTCCAATTTAAATGAAATGGGGGGCCCAGTATACTTTCCTAGCTTGGAATCAAATATGTCTGTAAATTCTTCACAAACAGATTCGATGTTAACCCCCTGAGTCCAATTTATGCCAGTAATTGTGATCCCTAATGCTTCAAACCAGTCTAAACCTACTAAGCTAGCTCTCTGACCTTCGACCACAACGACATCCAGGTGCCCATGAAACTTTTTGAATTTTACAGATAGGGTGGCCTCCCCCTTAGTTTTAACCTGAGCATTCTGAAAATCAGTCAGCAAGATACTAGAGGGTCTCAATTTTACCCACTGTTTACTGCGGCCGCAAACAATTTTAAAAGTCTCGTACGATATAATTGAAACCGCAGAGCCAGAGTCTAGCTCCATCTTACAAGGAATACCTTGAATATGAATGTCAAGTTTTAACTTAGGCTTTAAAGGGCAGTGGCAGGCCCTGGTTCAGCAGATAGCCCTTCGGCTTTCACAAAACCCCACACTGGTCAGGCTTTGAGCCCCGGTACATCTCCTTGGCGAATTTCCCAGTTGTTGCTTGTGTTGGCTGTCTCTGAAATGGCTTCGGCAGACTGTCATGATGTGCCCCATTCGTCTGCAGGCCCGACACGTGGCCGACCAGAACTTGCAGTTCACATGTGCATGGTTGCCTCCGCAACCCCCACATCTAGAGAAAAAAATGGCCTTATGGTTGTTCTCTCTGTGGTGGAGTCCTCGTTCTCATGGCTCTGTTCTCTTTTGAATCTTGTCCACTTCTGTTTCCTCTTCGACTGCGTCTTTGCTGTAAGTAGCAGCTTCATGGTGAATTGTTTCTTCAGACTTACTGGGTTTGGATGTCTGTACCACCTGGACCGCGCCTCCAGCTGCTTCGTCGGCCATAATTTCGTCCTGCATGTCCTGAAGGGTTAGATTGGGCCTAGCGAATAGTCTTTCTTGCAACGCCTTGTCTCTAAGGCCACACACGATCCGGTCTCGAAGACGCTTGTCTAGGTTGGAAAACCTGCAGAGGCAAGGGGCCTGGTGTAAGGCCGTGATGAACTCTGATGCAGTTTCCCCAGGGCGTTGTACTCTTTGATCTGAAACGCCAGGCCATTTCCGACATCCTGGGATTGAAGTGTGCATTCAGCTTCTGTTTGAGATCGGCGAACGAAACGGTTTCAATTGGTGTTGGGGCGAATAGACTTTCGGCCAGGTCGAACATTGCAGGCCCGCTTATGCAGAGTAGAGTTGCCGCTTTTAGGCCATCTTCTGCGATCTGGTTCACCCGCAAGTAATTTTCTATTTGTCCAAGGTGCGACGGCCACTGCTTGGGGTGGCGGATGTCGAATTCACGGGGCTGGCCGACTTTTGGCATCTTCTTTCTTCTGAGCTTGGATCCTGCTCCGCAGGCTCAGACGGGTGAATCTGAGCACGAGGCTGCTAGCGTGCTGATCTAGCTGGCCGATAGAGGGGGGGAAGATCCCTCTTTCCTCCAGCATATAAGCCGTCCCCTCATGACGTCAGCTCTATGGCGAAGCAGGATCCCACCTTTGTCACCACTATTGTGTATTGGGTTCTGAAGCGTAGTGAAGATGCCAGGCAGATGAGTACAAATGAACAGTTGCTTTATTGGCAATCATAACTGTACTGAGGGGTTAGGGTGTACATGCATTCTTATATACCTTCATACAACCAATCAGATTGAACCCACTATTCCCGCTATTTTGTTTCCCGCCTGAACTGTTAGAGCTCAGTACATGTGCTGGAGAACTGTTAGTTCTCAGAATGCAAGTGCATAGGTGTTAACCAAACCTCAATACATAACAGGAAACTCTCTCCACACAGTCCCCCACCCCGATGTAAAGTGGGGCAGGTTTCTCTCCTTTCCTCCGGAAGTCTAGCACCATCTCTTTTGTCTTGCCGATGTTCAGGTGCAAGTTGTTCTCTAAACACCATATGGATAGTTTTTGTACCTCCCCCCTCTATGCTGTTTTATCTCCACCTGTAATAAGACCCACAACAGTGGTATCATTTGCAAACTTAATTATTGCAGTAGATGGGTCAGACGATACACAATCCTATGTGTACAATGAGTACAGGTAGGGGCTAAGCACACAGCCCTGCGGCGAGCTGGTTTAAAGCTTCAGTGGGGTGGATAAAACAGACTGACCCTCACTGTTTGTAGCTGGTCCCTTAGAAAGTCTTTAATCCAATCACAGATGGAGGGGTGAAAATTCAAGTCAGTCAGCTTTTCAATAAGAATGCTCCGCAAAATGGTGTTGAAAGCTGAGCTGTAATCAATGAAAAGCATCCTGACATAGCTTCCAGGTTTTTCTAGATGGCTTGCTACAGAGTGTAGAGCAGTAGCTATGGCATCTTCTGTCAACCTGTTCCCCCTGTAGGCAAATTGATGTTTTAAAGTTAGTGAAACTATTGCAATTAATTTTTTTAAAAAAATCTGAAAATCAATTTTAAAAGCTAAATAATCAATCTAGAGTGGTGGTAACTAACCCACTAGAGAAAAAAGATAGGAAATGATCTTTGCTATTTTTTGTTTTGTCCTCATATTCCTGAATCACTCTAAAGAAGCAACATTTCCTGCTGGGGGGTAAAAAATCCCTAAAAGGTGAAAAAACATTGCCATTTTTTTTTACTGAAGAAGCATTCAGTTTTGTTATAGAAATATAGAATATGAATAATACTTTAACTACCAGAAGGTAGACAGAAATAACAATACATAGCTAAACAAAATAATGAATTTTTAGTAGTGTATAAAGTGGTATTGTCATACACAGCATCTCTCTCTCTCTCTCTCTCTCTCTCTCTCTCTCTCTCTCTCTCTCTCTCTCTCTCTCTCTCTCTCTCTCTCTTTCTCTCTCTCTCTCTCTCTCTCACACACACACACACACACAAACACAAACACACCACACATAGGCAAATTAGAAAAGGGGGGAAAAATCCATACAGTACTTATAGTGAGCATGTTATTTAAATGTGAGTTATAAAACAAAGTAGAATATGTGAATGGCAAGAAGATGTAGACAAGAAATTTCATTTTTTAAAAAAGAAATTGTATTTATTTTTCATGATCCATGTGTTGTAATTCCATAAGAGGATTAAGAAAGTCATATTTTTTATTTTATTTAGATGCCACCCATTTCAGTGATAAGGTGACTCAGCTTACAAATGGTCAAAAGATAGATATAAAAATTAAAATTAAGGAAAGTTACATAAAAACTAAGACCAAGGAGATGAACAGAATGGGTTTTGAGGACTTCTTCTTACCTGTTAAGCACCTCCAGCAAAGAGCACCTCCATCAGAGCCCCAAACCAACCAACAAAACCAGGTTTTAAGGCTTTTCCAGAAGGCCAGGAAGATGGAAACAGATCTCACCTCCATTGGTAGAATATTCCACAGGATGGGACCACAGCTGGCCCCAGCAGCCAAAGCTCCTTAACAGATAGAGTCCAAAGCAAGTCCCTTCTGTTGGAGCGAATTGAGCAGGCTATTCCCATTGGTGCAAGACAGCCCTTCAAATACCTGGATTCATGCCATAAAGAGCTATAAAGTAATGACCAATAACTTGAATTGGACCCAGAATCAAATGATAAACGGTGCAGTATAGATAACAGTGGTGTTTTATGCACCACGCTATGGCCCCCACAACAGTCCATGCTACTGCATTCTGCACCAGTTGTTGCATTCCAAATACATTATATATATGTAGATCTTTGGTCATTCGGGTTTTTTCCCACGTAGAATTGGAGGTATCAGGGCAACGTTTCGACGAAATCTCATCCGTCATCCTCAGGCTGGTGACTTCAGCTTCATTCTTCTGGGAATCACACACGGATGAGATTTCATTGAAACGTTGCCCTGATACCTCCAATTCTACGTGGGGAAAAAACCCGAATGACCAAAGATCTACATACAAACACCCGCGAAAACCTCAGAAAACACACACACACACACACACACACACACACACACATATATGAAAACATATATATACATATATATACATATACATATATATATATATATATATATATATATATATATATATATACATATACATATATATATATACATATACATATATATGTATATATACATACATATATATATATATACACATATACATATACATATACATATACATATACATATACATATACATATACATATACATATATGTAGATTTTCACGGGTATAGATATGTAGGTCTTGGTGTATTTGGGTCTTTTCCCATGTAGGATTGAGGGTGTCTTGGCAACATTTCGACGAGGTCCCAGTCGTCATCTTCAGGCTGGTGTCTTCGGTTTCGTGCTTGTCATTGGAGCGTCATCGGAGCTGCTGTCTCTCCATAAATACTGGTGGGGATGTGTGCGGTGCTGGCTTTGTTGCTGTAAGCACACACACACACACACACACACACACACACACACACACACACACACACACACACACACATATATATATATATATATATATATATATATATATATATATATATATATATATATATATATATATATATATATATATATATATATATAAAGGTTTCCCTGTGTGAGTCTTGACAATCTCTAAAAATGTTGCCTATTTCCTTCATGTTGGGTCTGAACACACCCATATACAGCCCACACACATACATACATTCACACACACATACACACACATAGAATAACACACCAATAATGAGGAGAAGATCACAGGTAGGAATGAAAAGGGTGAAGAAAGAGGGAGAGAAAGAGAAAATAACGACACATATTATTTGAATATACCCAGAGACAGTTAAATCTCACCTCACCAATTAATTATTTTTCCCACCTGAGGAAGAAAATCCTAAAAGTATATCATGCTTTGCCTCATAGTAAAGGTACAATAATATTTATATTGTATAATGGTTCTTACAGAAGCATCCCAAGGAAGTTGGTATAGGTTCCCCTCCACACACACACACACACTCCCCCCTTTTTTTAGAGGCAAGAATCCCTAATTTTCCACAATATTACATTCCCTCTTTGATTTCCTCACTGGTCCCCAAAAACTTTTTTTTTTCTGGGTTTCAGAATGTTCTCAGTCCTAAATTCTACTACTTCCTCAAAAGCTTGATAAATTTAAACTAGATCAGCTGCTCATCTAAATTTCTTCTGTGCTGTGGATGACAACTAGAGAGAATTGCAAGCAATGCTTCTTTCTCTTTCTGTCCTTGGATATCTGAGTGTGCTCTCACCCAATGATAACACATTACTCTTTCAAGGAATGTCACTCAAAAGATATTTGGGAATATTTAATTTACCAGTATTATGAAGGCAACTTTTAATATGCACATAAGTTTAAGCTGTACTATAAAATACACATGATATAAATTTATATATAGGGTAACACCATTTTGCTACATTGAAATTATGTAGATCCACTTTAGATTATAATTTATTTATTGAATTTAGAGGCCACCTAAAATTCCACAAATCTCTGGGTTTCTTTAACAGTAAAAAGGAATTTTTGCTGCTGCTCTTATCATTATTATTATTATTATTATTATTATTATTATTATTATTATTATTATTATTATTATTATTATTATTTTAAATACTTTTTTAAAAAAACACCAATCTTACCTAAAATACTGTTTAACATGTTTGTGTAAGCAAAGCATGCATCAGTTAAAGAGAACATTAGTGACCCTTCAGTTTGTTGGCAGCTCAGATTTGATACAGAGAAAATCAATAGAACTGGAGGAAATCAATGCAGTCTTCTTGAAGAGACTGTTGACTCATCATGTATTTGGTCAAAGCCAGGGAAAAAAACCCTTCATTTTAGAGCTACAATCAGTTCCCAGCATAAATTTATAAAGAATTGTGATTAAGACCAACTATAAGAATCATACCATTGTCCGTCACATAGTCAGCCAGATGTTCAGGCAGGATTTGCCATTTTTGTCTGCCTAACAAGTCCTTCCCAAGTACCTGGGATAGGCAGATGTTGATGGTGTTACTGATATAGTCGCAGGATGTAAGCTGTTCCAAGTAAAGCTGCCTTTTGCAATTGAGGAATTATCATTACAATTATTAGTAGCATTTTATAATAACGTGATAAGCTAAGTTAAGCTATATTGATAAAGTAAAAATACATTGCTTTATTGCAGATCGGATTAGTTCTTATGCTGAAAATAATTAGGGACTTCAGAAAGTGACGCCTTATTTCTAAATCTGTTTTTCCTATAATGAATACTGCAGTTACCTGTTCCATCTATATGACACTATATGCTGTCCTTCAGTTAAAAAAGACAAAGAACAATATTCTTTTGCATTTTCCCAAACTATCAAGAAAGAGAAATGGAATATAGGTGGGGGTTTCTTACCAGATGGGGACTGATAATAATAGGAACAAGAAATATAGAACAAGTAGAGATAAAAGCAATATCCCCTTTCCCCCAAAAAAAGTAATTGGCTTTTACCTTTTCTTATTTTAGCTAGGAAAATTCTTGAACTAGTTCAAGGGAAAATGTAAACATCATACCTAATATTATAATTTTCTTCACTGTATTCCCAATATCTTCCAATATATATTTGAACTCAGTGGAAAAGCTTCTGTCTGTTGGTAGGATTAGGTTATCTTCTATTGCTTGCCAAATCAATGTCTGAAACAGGAAAAAAGGCCTGAAGAATTTCAGGAAATATGAATGAAATTCCTTAAAGAGAGGGACAATCCCTAACTATAAATAAACATACGTTATATTATTGAGATAGAAAAGGTGGAAGCAGGAAAGGAAAAATTGTGTAAATCGTGATCCAACAGAAATTCAGCAAAACTAGTCCTTGACTTACAACCATTCATTTAATGACCGTTGAAGTTACAAAGGCACTGAAAAAAGTGACTTATGACCACTGCAGTATCCCCATGTTTGCGTGATCAAAATTCAGACACTTGACGATTGCAGTGTCCTGAGGTCATCTAATCACCTTCTGGAACCTTCTCACAAGCAAAGTAAATTCACTTAACAATCATATTACTAACCTAAGAACTGCAATGATTCACTTAACAACTGTGGCACAAAAGGTCATAAAAATGGAACAAAACTCACTTAACAACTCTCTTGCTTAACAGCAGAAATTTTGGGCTCAATTGAGGTCGTAAGTCGAGGAGTCTCTGTATAGTTGATTTTTTTCCCCAGTTGCTGAAATAAGAAAGAGTCATGACAATATAAGGGTTTGCACAATTTAAGAAGCCAATAATCCCAACCCTTTGTGGGATTTTAAAGTAACTTTTCTCTCCATATATTTAAACCCACCCATCTTCAGTATGGATGTTACATTATATACAATTTTTATGAATTATTTGACTTACCAATCTGTGCCTGAATTTATTTATGCAACATATAACAAAGGATAACATGAAAAATAGAATGTGTAATATTTAGGGTTTGTGATCAGGGCAGGATGAAGTAAACCATATAACTATTAAAAGCTTCAGGACAATAAGCACAGCACATAACAAGGACTAAACTGTTTGTGTTCCAAAGTCTTAAGGAAAATTATCTTCTTTATTCAGCCTTAGTGTACTCCTACACTGACTTTGTGTTATACTATTTTTCACTTTTATTCCAGCATACTCATTCACTAAACATCCTTTAGAGAAGGTAGGGAAGCCAACTTCGAATTAATGTTTTTTTTTCTTAATCAGTAGTCCACCTTAGCCTGTGGCCTCACTTTCATCTTTGTCCCCAGTCAGCAGCTGCAGTCAAACATATGTTGAGTGACAGAAGACCAAGACATTACAGAGATCTGCTGGAAGTTAATCCTCACACTTTATTTTTTAATCCACAGTTCTCTACTCTTTTTATAAACACTCATTTATGTAACTTGCATGACTTCACTAATGAATAATACAGTGTTTTCTCTTCTATAAGGCTGGCTGGGGGATTCTGGGAGTTGAAGACCACACATCTTAGAGTTGTCAAGATTCAGAAACGCTGGAACAATAGCTCAGTAACTATTATACCTTGAACTTCTAAAGTGCTTCTTTCCCTGCAGCTGAACTTTAGTAAAAAAAATAAATGAATTTTCACTTGGATAATGATTACATTTCATGGGTCTCAGTCCTACAGAATCTTCTATTGATTTGAAGAAACACCTCATTTCCTTAAGTGGTTATTAGGCTGTCTTTTCTTTTCTCGTGTCTACCCCAGTTTTTCTATGTTTTATTCTCCAGAAATTGTGGATGAAAGGTGAAATAAGGAGGGTACAGAAAAAGAATATTTGACCATTGCTATGGTATGTCTAGTGACAAGGTTTCCCCCCTCCCCGCACGTAAACATTTATAGCATAAATTGCCTCGAATTTGGAGTGCCTTGAATATGTACAGCTTCACTTACAATAACTAACACATTGCTGGAGTTTGTTGTCTAATAAAGGTGGCTTTGGGAAGGGGAGAGCACTAACCTTCATTTGGAATAAAATACTTTGGTTTGGTTCACCTGATGTGAGGATTGGCAATGAGGGGGTTCATATATAACTCTGCACCTACAGACATTTTCAAAGCTGAAACATTCCATGCTAATTACTATGATTTATTCTATTTTCAAATTAAAATTGTTTTCCTGGGCAGCCGGGGGCATCTCAAACAAAGAACTTGATCCAGAAAAAGAGAAAGAGGTAGATTAGTTCATTAAATATCAAGAAAAGAAAGAACAAAGCAAGTAAGTGCTAGGAATAGGATAACAGAGCAAGAGCAATATTCACTGATTTGGAAGTGAATATTAAAGAGCTACGGAGAGATATTGAGAAAACAGCGTATAAAGGAGAGCTTTTCAAAAGCCATGTCAGCTATGGCACCTGAATCATAATAGTATTGCTGCTGGAAACTAAAGCAACAATGGAATTGCAAACATAGTGATGATTCAAGAAGTACAAAAATATTCCGGTAGCGCTGCCATGCCGAATGGCGGCGTTCTGAAGCCGCCCGATCCTGGGAAGCGTCAAAACGCCCGGAGGCAGCGAAAATCAGCTGTTCCACGGCGCTGGAGCTTCTCCCTCGGGAGAAGAGGGAGAGGCGAGCCTGCCTGGATAGAGGTAGAGCTCCCCTGCGATTCTCCCAAGTAGTTTGGGGGATAACAGGGTGAGCTCCCTCGGAGCCCAGGCTTTCTCCGCTCCCAGGACGTCTTCGCTCCAAAAGGAGTGGAACAAGACGAGACAACTGCACCTGCTGCTTAGAGGGGATTGTGAGTATTTTGTTCCTTTGGAAAGCAGGCAGAGCAAAGCAGGAAGATCTGAATTTACAAATTGGATTTCAACTTTAACTCAGTTTCATTATCTTCTTCAAGTTTCAAGTTTGAAATGGAGTAAAAATGGTGCTGGAATGTTTCTCTCCTGTGTGAAGTGACTGTGTTTGAAAATTGTTATATTTTGCTACAAAGCAAGAGATACAATTTGCAACTGACTTTATCCAGTATCGGATTTTGTGTATTTGAAAGCCTGTTCCCTATTCTTCTTATTGAAGGTTAAGAACTTTGAGAGAATTGTTATTTCTTCTTCCCTTTTTTTTTTCTTTTGAACTTTGATTCTGCTGGGTGAAAGAGGAAATTGAAACTTAAGAGATGGCTGCAAGACGTGGGGGAGGGCCCCCGCTTTCTAAGAATGTTATCTCCTCACCTATACCACAAGCTGCAGGGCAGACTTCGATGAAACCTACAGTACAACCACCCTCTCCCCCACCTCCTGCATTTACACTGACAGACATCCAGCAAGTTGTGATGCAGTCAACGCAAGTTTTGCAACAAGAAATAAAGAATCAAAACAACCAGATGAGGGAAGATATAGTGCATGCACTCCAGGGCTTAGCTGCACATATAGAACGCCTGGATGTTCGTGTGGACTCAGTTATGGAGTATGTGGAGAACTTGGAAAATAAAATTATTGATGCTGAACAGAAGATTGATAGAGCAGAGGCCAAGATTGACAGAACAGAAAATGAGGTTATTATATCAGAATATAAGAACATGGAGTTTGCTTTGCGTATCAGAGGCCTCAAAGAGAATCCTAAAGAAAATCTGGAATGGGAAATAGCACAAGCAGTGGCTCCTGTTTTGAAATGGGAACCTGAAGAACTACTTAAGGAAATGGATAAGATATTTAGGGTTAACTCCTGGATTGCCAGGCAAAAAAGTCTACCTAGAGATGTAGTGATTTATTTTTCCAGGAGATCAACCAGAAATTCTATTATCCAGGCTTTCTATCAGGAAAAATTTCAGATTGCAGGCCAAGAAAAAATTACAATTATCATTACTGGGAAGAATTGCAGTTGTTAAAATGAATGTTCTACCAAAGTTTCTCTTTCTGTTTCAGATGATACCTATATTGAAAAAGGATGCCAACCTTGATCAATGGCAGAAGGGTATTAACGAATTTATCTGGGCGGAGAAAAAACCAAGAGTTAAATTCAAGATTTTACAAGATGCCAGGGAAAGAGGGGGACTCAAGGCGCCGAACTTGAAATTGTACTATAATGCGGTTGCCTTGACCTGGGTCAGTGATTGGCTTAATCTAACTAACAAGAGAATACTGCATCTTGAGGGATGGGATTTGGTATATGGATGGCATGCATACTTGCTTTATGATAAGAAGGTAGACAGGGCTTTTAAATCTCATATTCTTAGAAGTGCTTTATTGCGTGTCTGGAAAAAGTATTATTATAAGTTAAATTATAAAATACCGATTTGGGGAATTCCTGGACATGCGATAGAGGGCGTATCTATGGGAGTGAGTATGGATATGGTTTCTTATAAGGAACTACTTAGATTGCAAGGGAATGATTGGCAACTTAAACCAGTAGAGGAGTTAAGACAAGAAAACATAAGTTACTCTTGGTTTCAATATACCCAATTGAAAGCTAAGTGGAAGTCAGATCAAAAGGTTGGCATCACAACTACAGATCAAAATTTAGTAAAGCAAATTAGAGATTCAAATTGTACACATATAAAGAGGATATATAATGCTTTAATTGAATTGGATTCGGAAACGGAACTGGTTAAAGACTGCATGATAAAGTGGGCACAAAATATTCAGGAACCAATTTCATTGGACACCTGGGAGATAATTTGGGTCAGAAATGTTGAATTTACCCAGGCTCAAGATTTAAGAGAAAATTTTTATAAAATGTTTTATAGATGGCATCTGGATCCCAAGAAGCTGTCCAACATGTATCCTAATCTACAGTCTAAATGTTGGAGGTGTGGTAGTTTAGAAGCTACTTATTTTCACATGTGGTGGACTTGTAGAAATATAAAAGCTTTTTGGATTAAAATTTGGTGGAACATTCAAAAGATTTTTAAGAGAAAGATAAAGTTTTCCCCGCGATTGTTTTTATTGGGCATTGTTGTAGATTGTGATGTTAAAGAAACTAACTTGATGTTGAACATGATAACGGCAGCACGGTTACTGGTGGGGCAATATTGGAAGAAGGATAGTTTGCCCACTGTAGAAGAATGGGTGTTTAAAGTTTCGAATCTTGCAGAAATGTCTAAGATTTCTGCTTATCTAAAGGATCATTCACAGGAAAGATATATTTCAGTTTGGAGGAGATGGATAAATTATATTCAAAACAAATATGGGACTAAAAAGTATCATTTAGCTTATGAGTAGATTTTAGTGGGATATTGTTATTGGTACGTTGTTTGTAGTTATGTTAAAAGAGAGTTAAAGCGCATTATGAATTTGGTTAATTGTATATTATGCATAATTTTTATTTAGAATATGATTATTGTAACTATAATCCTGTATTTAGCTCTGGGAAGTGGGGGGGGAAGTGGGTGGGTTTGGGGTGGGAGGGATTTGGGGATATATTGTAAAATTTTGTTTTTGTAAAACTCTTTAATAAAAAAAAAGAAGTACAAAAATATTTTATCTAAATTCTTTTGCTTCCATTCTCCAGTGTAGCAACAAAAGTCTTTGTAGTTAGCAGAAACAGATTTAGACCTTGGGAACAAAATCAGCTTCTGCCACCTGAAATTCTCATTTGCAAAATGACAGCTGGGAACCCTATTTTGAATTGAATTATAATAGCCTAATTTTTCTCCCTTTTTACAATCCTTTACCCCTTAATTCAGGGTAGAGTCAGGGTGACTGGATGGAACTGAGCATTTCCTGGTTGGATAACCTTCCTGATGCCATGTGGAGTTCATGGCCAATATTTTTTTATTTGCACCCTGAGAAACATCTGCCACTAGCTGGGATTGAACTTTGAACCTTCCGAGTGGGTGACAAGCATCTTCACCACTAGGCCACCACACAGCTCTGAATTATTATAGCCTAATATTTATATAAAAATAAAATAAAGTAAAAATAAAAGCTCTAATAATGATAGTGCCTACTAAAATATTATATATATAAAACTACACCTGTATTTCCAAACTAAAATATCTCATCTGAACATTTTCACATTTGTATCAAGATCAAGAAGATGCATACGTTTTTGTTGCACTGTATTAATATTTATGCTGCTTAGGCTGTATCTAAAAATAGTCATACATAAAGTAGGGGACTTTACCATTGAAATGTAGGGGACTTAAGTTAATCACTGGTAACTTAAATTCTGTTTATTTCAGTGGGTATACCTTAAGTATGTCTAAGCTTCATATTATTAAAAATGAAACAGTGTTATATTTCATTACTAACAGTAACCTAATGGATTTGCTGAGGACCAGTAATGATCTAAATTTAATATACTTTAAATAATGCAGGAAGTTATTCAGAAGCTTTATCTCTCAGATTAACATAATTGCTTTACAAAGGAAAATTAACAGAATAATTAGGGAGCATGGCTCAGGTGGTGTTTAACCCTTGAAATGATTCAATTCAATCGGATGTAAATAAACATGAAAAGAAAAAAATATGACTAAATGACTTATCACTTTGTATCCTCGTAAGACCCAGGATCAGTGAAAATATTTTACTTGTGTATATCCATCCACTGGATCTGATCTCCAAAATTATTACTCAAGGCAGGACAAGAAGCAATGGATGGAAACTAATCAAAGAGAGAAAACCTAGAACTAAGGAGAAATTTCCTGACAGCTAGAACAATTAATCAGTGGAACAATCTCCCTCCAGAAGCTGTGAATGCTCCAACACTGGAAGTTTTCTAAGAAGAGACTGGATAGCCATTTGTCTGAAATGGTATAGGGTTTCCTGTCTGAGCAGGGGGTTGGACTAGACCTCCATGGTCCCTTCCAACATCATCATCATCATCATCATCATCATCATCATCATCATCATCATCATTATTATAAACTTTTATTCATAAAACATGAAACTCAGTCAACTGAACACTCAAATTGACTGGCACCAATGGTTGACATGGGCTGCTGCCAGCATCCTAGGTATCAACCAGATATCTTCTTAAAATGTAAGATGTTCCGAGTAGCGCAGTTTTTTGTAGCTTTGCTGGAGTTATTGCAGGAAGCTGCAATTTCTTGATGTATTTTGCAAAGTTTTTGGACATAGTTCCCAGTGCCCTGATGACAGTGGGTATCACTGTTGCATGTTTCATCCATAATCGCCAGTTTCGATGGCCAGGTCATATTTCATAATTTTTTCCAGTTCTTTTTCTTCGACTCTGGCATCTCCTGGTACACCAATATCAATCAACTGTACGAATCGGTTCTCTATGACTGCAATATCTGGTGTGTTGTATTCCAAATGGCGATCTGTCTGTATTTGGAAGTTCCACAAGATCTTCACCCTCTCATTCTCGACAACTTTTTTCACCCTGTGTTAACACAACTTTTCAGACACAGGCAAGTCGTATTTTTGACACAATGCCCTGTGGATTAGTTTAGCAACTTGGTCATGTCTAGCTTTGTAATCAGTTTGCACGATTTTGCTGCACTCACATATTAAATGTGAAACAGTTTCAAATTTGTCTTTGCAAAGTCGGCAATTTGGATTGTCAGTAGATTTTTATATCTTTGCTTTCATGGCATTAGTTTGTAGTGCTTGTTCTTGAGCAGCCAGTATTAAGCCTTCTGTTTCTTTCTTGATGGTTCCCATCTTAAGCCATGCCCAGTTTGGTGGATTTGCAGTAGCCCTCTGCCCCCTATTCTTCTTGGCAGGTACAACCTGTCGATGTCACTTCGTGGATGTAGAGCATGGTGCATATTCAAAAGTTTACGCGTTTTCCAGTCTAGGTGTTCCAATTCAGCCAAAGTCCAATTGATAATTCCAGCTGGGTAGCGTATCACTGGAACTGCCCATGTATGAATGGCTTTAATTATATTTCCAGCATTCAGCTTTGATTTTAGTATTTTGCGGACTCTCCTGATGTATTCCTTTTGTGTTGACTCTTTGACCTTTCCATTCAAGATGTTATCTGCTTCCAATATGCCTAGGTATTTGTAACCATCATCTTTTGCTAGTGCTTTCATAATACTTCCATTTCCCAGTTCTATTCCTTCTATTTTTCCCATTTTTCCTCACTGCATGGATAATATAGCACATTTTCCAAGTCCAAAGTCCATTCTGATGTCGCTGCTAAACAGTTGAACTGTGTTGAGTATTGATTCAAGTTCGGTGTGGCTTTTTGCATACAGTTTTAAGTCATCCATGTATAGTAGATGGTTTATCTTGTCATGCTGGCTTGAGATGTGGTATCCCAGTTTTGTGTTTCGTAATATTATTGTCAATGGAATTAATGTGATGTTGAACAGTAGTGGTGAAAGTGAGTCCCCTTGGAAGATTCCTCGTCTGATGTTGATTTCACCAATGTGCTCCCCATTTGCTGTTAGAACTGTTTTCCATTTTTGCATATTTGCTTTCAAAAATGTGCAGATGTTTTTGCTGATTCCAAAGTTTTCCAAACATGCATTAATCCAACTGTGGGGTAATGAGTCAAATACTTTCTTGTAATCAATCCACGCCATATTTAAATTTGTTTTTCATCGTTTTGTATTTTTAAGTACCATTTTGTCAATGAGCAACTGATCTTTTGTTCCTCTTGATTTTTTGTAATTTCCTTTTTGTTCTGCGAGATACAAATTGTTTTCCATCAGATGATTGAATACTGAATTTGCCAGTATTCTTGTAAAAAGTTTGAACATTGTTGGCAGACAAGTAATTGGGCAGTAGTTGCTTGGTTTTGTGCTCTTTTCAGGGTCTTTCATTATCAGGTATGTTCGACCAGCTGTTAAACATTCTTCACTTGTGGCATTTTGAAGCATTTCATCAAACTAAGTGGCCATGCAGTGATGGAGGCTGGTGAAGTGTTTCAACCAGTATCCATGCAGCTCGTCCAGGCCAGGTGCACTCCAGTTCTTGACTTTCTTTACTTGTGTCGGGCCGAGCGCGCCCGACATTCGGACGGGCCGCGGGGTGACCCACCAGGCTGCCAGGCTCCCGCAGAGCACCCCGTCAGGCCCCGAAGCCTCCCGCCGGCGACCGTCGTCTCCCGGAGGGCCAGGACGGCATTCGGCCCTCCCCAGCACTCCGGAAGCCGCAGCAAACCCCCAGGCCCCAAAGCCTCCCGCTGTCGCCCGTCGTCATCCGGAGGGCCGGGTCAGCACGCGGCCCTCCCCAGCGACCCGGTAACCGCCCGGAGCAACTTACCAGGCCGCAGGGCCGTTCGCAGGCCTCCTTGTCTCGTCGCCATGCTGCCGGGTTCCAGAGACGGATGGCCACGCCCACGCAACTCCAACGGATCGGGGACTGGGACAGCGAGAGGAACGGCGCAGCGGCGGGCCGCCCGTCAGCTGGGGAGGCCGCGGACCAGCCGGCCGGGCTCCAGAAGCTGCTTACAGGCCGGGAAGGGGCTGTACGAAGAACAAGGCGGTGGCTGCCCAGCGCCCGAGCCGCAGGGCAAGAATGGGTGCCTGGGTGGGTCAGGGGGTGATGGAGACAACCGGTGGGCCGGGAAGGGGTTTAGCGAGCAGCTCGCGGCGGTCTGGGGTGGTGAAGGGAATGAAGAGTCAAGGCAGAACTCTGGGGAAAAGGAGGGAGGTTTAGGCTGGGGGGTAACTTACCGGCTGCATTGGTGGTGGGACGGGAGCCAAAAGGAGGGAACCATGGGAGGTGGGGTTTAAGTAGGGTGGGGGCGTGGTGGTGTAATTAAGGGTGTGGTGGTGGGAGTTAGCCTTGTCGGTTATTTAACAGCGTTGACTGTGCTGTAAAGTCAACGCTGACTTCATTTGTCTTTGAGCGAACGTTTATGCGGATAATAAACACAGCTTTGAAGAACCAGCTCCCGTTCCGGTTCCATTCTTTGGGTGATTCGTCGGACGGGGTCTGATAGTAAGTCAGCGTTCCTTTTCCTTTCTTTGCGGGGAGCTCTTTCCTCAGTAGTTGCTATGGCAGAGGGCACGGAGGATGCTGCACCACTGGCCGAGGGGCAGGAGGAAGCTGGAGCAGCGGCTGGGCTCTTGGAGTCGGTGGAAGTGGGGGAGGAGGCGTTGCCCTCGGTGCGGCGGAAGGAAAAACCCCCTCCACTCGAAGGCCCTGGTTCGGGGCTTCAGGAGGCTGCAGTGCGGGGTCGCAGCAGTGATCGGTGGACGTATTCTGATGGGGATCATCGAGGACTCGGCCAAGGCTTGATGAACCGGCCTAAAGGTGCGTCTACCGAGTGGAGGGAGCGGTGTTTCATGGAGGACAGTGGTGAAGAATGGAGTTACTCCACCGTTCCGGGCAACCGTACTATGGAGGTTCTCAGAGAGCGGTTCGGGGAAGTGAGGGGTCGGGAGCCTGGGCTTTGGTCTGTTCCAGACGAGTCTGACCAGGGGCAGTGGTCCCTCCCAGGTGGCCTTGCTCGGCGGTCTAGCCCACCCCGCTCCCGTATGGACAGCCCAAGGTACCAGGGAGCAGCTCGCCAGCCTGAGGTTCCCAGAGGTCCCGGGGTTTCGGCTCCCACTACGGCGGTGCCAAGCGGCACGACTCCCTGGGACAGCGTAACCGGAAGACCAAGACAGCAGCCGTTACGACCAGATGGGGGGGTTCCAGCCCAGGGGATGCTGTTGGGTCCCTGGGGTCAAGGGCTGGCGTGGGGTCCTCCGCCCCTGACCGTGGTCTATGATGGTCATCCAGACCGCCTGGCAATGTTTTTGGGCAGGTGATTAATCACATGGACCAATACGGCCCGGCCTATACGTCCCAGTGGGCGATGGTGGTGGCTGTCACAGCGTGTCTACAAGGGGAGGCTGCGGCCTGGGCGGCTGACCTATACGGCGATCATGCCCGTGAGCTCGGGGACCTTGGTCTTTTCCTGGAGGCTTTACGGGCCCGTTTTGAAGATATCTCACGGGTGCTCCGTGCCGAGGCCGAAGTGCTGGATCTGCGCCAACAAGGAAGACCGGCAGTACGTTACGTTGGGGAGTTCCGGAAGGTGGCCGGGAGGCTACGGTCATGGCCTGAACGCCTTCTTGTGCACCACTTTAAGGCTGGACTGGATAGTGCTTTGCGACGAGCTTGTGTGGTAAGAGGGGTTCCGGCCCGTCTGCAGGACTGGTTCCGGGTGGCTATTGAGCTGGACATTGGCTTGCAGGATACCCGAGGAAGGTCTGAGGGGGTGACCGGGGGCCGGCGGCCGGCTGAAAAGGTGAAGGTGGAGGAGCGGCCCGGCTTGCCGGTGGCCAAGGCCAACCCTGTACCACCACCACGTCCGGGTATTAGGTGTTTCCGATGTGACCAGCCGGGTCACCGGGCGGCTGAATGCCCGCTCCCGCCAGCCCGGATGGTTCCTCCAGCAACTTCGACACGGGCTTTGCCTGCTAGGAAGACCTCGGAGCGGTCCCGAACTGCATATCAAGCCGCTGACGACAGCCGTCGGGACACGACACCTCCTTTGGCAACCGGGCCCGTTACTACCCACACCGTGCCGACGGAAGACCTTGAGGATCTGGAGCTGGAGGATGATCCGATGGTAAGCGCTCCGGTGTGCCCTTTTGTGTTCCCCGTGGTGTTGGTGAGCCCCGTGTCTGGGCAAAGGCGGGCGGTTAGGGCTTTGGTCGATTCGGGGAGCACCCGGTGTCTTATCAACCGGAAAACGGTGGCTGCAGTCGGTATCCGGTTGCAACGACTGGTAACCCCTCTGCGTTTCCAACAAGTGGATGGGTCGCTCCTTGGGGGGGCTCCTATCACCCACGTCACCGAACCTGTCCGGCTGGAATTGGGGGCCCACTGGGAAGTTTTGCGTTTTGTTGTGGTGCCCTCTATGACTGAAGCTCTTATTCTGGGCCTTACGTGGCTTGATAAATGGGGCCCCACGATTTGGTGGGAGGGGGGTAGTCGTCATCTTCGGGTGGGTCTGGGCCCCGAGCCCCCTCTCCACCATTCCTTCCTGGGGCCGGAGGACACGGGGACGCGGGAGAAGGTTTGCGGGGTCACGGATGATTCGAAGGTGCACGTACCCCGGGACTACTCGGATTTAATGGACGTCTTCGATGAGCGGGAGTGCGATTCGTTACCACCCCATCGGCCGACGGATTGTGCTATTGAGTTCGAACCTGGGGCCAGACTACCTAAGCCCCGTATGTACGCCATGTCTCCAAAAGAGATGCAGGAGTTACGGCGGTACATAGATAAGAACTTGGAAAGAGGATTTATTCAACCAGCACGATCCCGGGTGGCGGCGCCAGTTCTTTTTCGTGAAAAGAAGGATGGGGGCTTGCGTTTGTGTGTGGACTACCGGGGGGTTAATGCGGTGTGCGTGGAGCACCTCTATCCCCTTCCTTTGATGAAGGACATGCTGGCCCATTTGGCGACAGGCCGGGTATTCACCAAGTTGGACCTCAGGGAAGCCTATTACCGGGTGAGGATCAAAGCCGGGGACGAATGGAAGACCGCATTCAATTGTCCTCTTGGCAGTTTTCAGTTCCGCGTGATGCCATTTGGCCTACAGGGAGCTCCCGCTGTGTTCATGCAATTGATCAATCAGGTCCTGCATGAGTTCCTGTATCGGGGTGTTTTGGTATACTTAGACGACATCCTGATCTACTCGGACACATTGGAGGAGCATGTGCTCCTTGTGCGGCAGGTGTTGTCAAGACTGCTGGAAGCGCAGCTCTATGTTAAACTGTCCAAGTGTGAGTTCCATAAGGCCCAGCTGGACTACCTTGGGTATCGTATATCGGCGGCGGGGGTGGAGATGGACCCTAAAAAGGTACAGGCCATTCAACAGTGGCAGGCTCCGCAGACTCGGCGACAGTTGCAAAGTTTCCTTGGCTTTGCCAACTTCTATAGACAATTCATCCCACGTTTCGCAGCTATCGCCCTGCCGTTAACAGATCTACTGCGCACACGACAGTTGAAGACACGGCCGCGTCCGGGGTTGAAATTGGAGTGGTCCATCGCGTGTCAGCGGGCGTTCGAGGAACTGAAGTCCATCTTTGCTAAAGAGCCCGTTCTGAGACATCCTGACCCCAAGCTGGCTTATGTTGTACAGGCGGATGCGAGCGATGTTGCTCTTGGGGCCGTCCTCCTTCAGCGGAACAGTGCTGGGGTCCTGCAGCCGTGTGCTTATGCCTCTAAGAAACTGACTCCCACCGAACGGGCCTGGGCGGTGTGGGAGAAGGAGGCGTATGCGGTCCGTTGGGCTTTGGAAACCTGGCGACATCTTCTGGAGGGGGCCTCCCGTCCGTTCGAACTGTGGACGGACCATAAAAACCTGGAAGCCCTACAAACTCCTCGTCGCTTGTCGCCTAAACATGTCCGATGGGCCTTATACTTCCGTCGCTTCCGTTTTGTGCTGAAGTATGTGCCGGGGGGTCGGAACTTTCTGGCAGATGCCTTGTCGCGCATGCCTCAGTTTGACAGCAAGAGGGAGGAGGTGGTGCAGGCACTCATCCCGACACTGGCAACCGAGGGGATTGGTTCGGAGAGTGCTAGACAGGTATCGGGGGAGAATTTGAACCAGGCCATCCAAAGGACATTGCAGGAGGATGCCTGGTTGCGGAGTAACCCGGGACTATTGACTATGCGGGACGGTTTAGCGTGGCATGGAACACGACTGTATGTGCCCGAAACCGTGCGGCCACGCGTTCTGCATGGGTGTCACGACGCCAAACAGGCGGGACATTTCGGGTTTGTGAAAACCTTACATCTGGCACGTCGTCAATTCTGGTGGCCTCGCATGAAAAGTGACATCGAGCAGTACGTACGGCGTTGCCATATTTGTGCCACTACAAAGCCCCAAGTTGGGAAGCCTTTGGGGTTGTTGCAACAGGTAGCTGACCCAACCCGGCCTTGGCAGGACGTCGCCATGGACTTCGTTGTGGACCTCCCAGAGAGTAAGGGTCACACCGTTATCTGGACAGTGGTTGACCTGTTTTCTAAACAGGCACACTTTGTCCCGTGTAAGGGGTTACCATCAGCCCGTCGCTTAGCTTGGTTGTTCCTCACGCAAGTATACCGACTGCATGGAGTGCCGCGGCGTGTGATTTCGGATAGAGGGGTGCAATTCACAGCCCGGTTTTGGAGAGAGTTCCTGCGTCATATTGGCTCGTCCCAGGGCTTGAGTACCGCCTATCATCCCAGCACCAACGGGGCTGCAGAACGAGCCAACGCTGCTGTTGAACGCTACTTACGGAGCTATGTTTCTTTCCGGCAGACGGACTGGGTAGACCTGATAGCGCTTGCTGAAGTCGCATACAATAACGCAGTTCACAGTAGTACTGGCTTCTCTCCATATCGGGTGGTCACTGGTCACGAGTTCGTTCCCTTCAGTGAATGCCCTCAGGAAGAGGCGTCTTCGTGCTCACCGCTTGACTGGATGCGTCAAATCACGGCTGCCTGGGGGGCGGCGAAGGAAGCGTTGGATCGGTCCGCCGTGGCGACCAAAGCACAGGCGGACAAAAAACGAAAACCCTTCGCTACACCGCGGGTGGGGGACCTGGTTTACTTGTCCACCAAGTATTTACGGTTACAGGTCCCGTGCCGTAAGCTAGGACCCAAATACCTCGGGCCGTTCCGGGTGGTGCAGGTGGTAAACCCGGTAACGGTGCGGCTGCGGTTGCCTAAGTTTTTGGGTAAGGTCCACCCGGTGTTCCATAGTAGCCTGCTGAAACCTGCTCCAGCGGCTACCGCGGCAGCAGGGGAGGGGGGTCCCGGACCGGTTCACGCCGACCAATATGAGGTGCAGGAGGTCTTGGACTCCAGAGTGCGGAGGGGCGCCCTACAATATCTCCTTCGGTGGAAGGGGTACCCGGTGGAGGAGGCGACGTGGGTGTCGCGGGAGGATGTCCATGCTCCACGTTTGATCCGGGCATTCCACCGAGCCCACCCTGGCAGGCCGGGGGGTGGGGGTCATGGGGGTGTGTGCACAGTGAATGATGCTATAACCCTGTTTTCTACATCTGCAGGAGGACCCTTGGTAGGGGGGGCGGCATGTCGGGCCGAGCGCGCCCGACATTCGGACGGGCCGCGGGGTGACCCACCAGGCTGCCAGGCTCCCGCAGAGCACCCCGTCAGGCCCCGAAGCCTCCCGCCGGCGACCGTCGTCTCCCGGAGGGCCAGGACGGCATTCGGCCCTCCCCAGCACTCCGGAAGCCGCAGCAAACCCCCAGGCCCCAAAGCCTCCCGCTGTCGCCCGTCGTCATCCGGAGGGCCGGGTCAGCACGCGGCCCTCCCCAGCGACCCGGTAACCGCCCGGAGCAACTTACCAGGCCGCAGGGCCGTTCGCAGGCCTCCTTGTCTCGTCGCCATGCTGCCGGGTTCCAGAGACGGATGGCCACGCCCACGCAACTCCAACGGATCGGGGACTGGGACAGCGAGAGGAACGGCGCAGCGGCGGGCCGCCCGTCAGCTGGGGAGGCCGCGGACCAGCCGGCCGGGCTCCAGAAGCTGCTTACAGGCCGGGAAGGGGCTGTACGAAGAACGAGGCGGTGGCTGCCCAGCGCCCGAGCCGCAGGGCAAGAATGGGTGCCTGGGTGGGTCAGGGGGTGATGGAGACAACCGGTGGGCCGGGAAGGGGTTTAGCGAGCAGCTCGCGGCGGTCTGGGGTGGTGAAGGGAATGAAGAGTCAAGGCAGAACTCTGGGGAAAAGGAGGGAGGTTTAGGCTGGGGGGTAACTTACCGGCTGCATTGGTGGTGGGACGGGAGCCAAAAGGAGGGAACCATGGGAGGTGGGGTTTAAGTAGGGTGGGGGCGTGGTGGTGTAATTAAGGGTGTGGTGGTGGGAGTTAGCCTTGTCGGTTATTTAACAGCGTTGACTGTGCTGTAAAGTCAACGCTGACTTCATTTGTCTTTGAGCGAACGTTTATGCGGATAATAAACACAGCTTTGAAGAACCAGCTCCCGTTCCGGTTCCATTCTTTGGGTGATTCGTCGGACGGGGTCTGATAGTAAGTCAGCGTTCCTTTTCCTTTCTTTGCGGGGAGCTCTTTCCTCAGTAGTTGCTATGGCAGAGGGCACGGAGGATGCTGCACCACTGGCCGAGGGGCAGGAGGAAGCTGGAGCAGCGGCTGGGCTCTTGGAGTCGGTGGAAGTGGGGGAGGAGGCGTTGCCCTCGGTGCGGCGGAAGGAAAAACCCCCTCCACTCGAAGGCCCTGGTTCGGGGCTTCAGGAGGCTGCAGTGCGGGGTCGCAGCAGTGATCGGTGGACGTATTCTGATGGGGATCATCGAGGACTCGGCCAAGGCTTGATGAACCGGCCTAAAGGTGCGTCTGATAACTTGTTTTGCAACCATATCGGTCATTATTACAACATTCTCCATTTTATTTTGTGATACTTGTTTTTGGATATCTTTGATCCAGGAGGCAGTTTTATTATGTTCCACTGGGTTTTCCCACAGTTCTTTCCAAAAGTTTAAGGTTTTTTCTTTACATGGTAGAACAGTAGTTTGGACTTTATTTTTGTCAAGTGACTGATAGAAGAGGTGCTGGTGTCTTCTGAACTGGACATTTTCACAATATTGTTTTATTCGTCCTTCATATCTTTCAATTTACTTTACTGTTGCTATTACACACTGTTTTAGGTTTTCCATGATTTTTGTTATTGTTTTTTCCTCCAAGTTATATTTTTTGTATAAACTATTTTTCAGCTTTTCATTCTTTAGTTTTCCTTCTTTCAAGTATTTCAATTTGCTGACAAGTCCTCATAGTTTTTTTGTTTTATTTTCAAGTCAAATTTTCCACTCTGGTGTTCCAGTGGGTTTCTTTTTTGGCATTTTATAACCCAATTCTGCAGTGGCTGTACTGTACATTAGTTGGTTTGTTTCATACAGTGTGCTGGATGGGATGGAAGTTAAAATGTTGTTCTCAGCATTTAGTAACTCTTTCACTTGTTTGCTATGCACTTCATGGATGGCAGGCAGTCTTTTTCTTTCTGTGTTTTTTTATGTGGTTTTCAATCTTTTCTTTCAGCATTTTTGCTAGATTACTTAGCTCTACACTTTCGAGTTGTTGCACAGGGGAGTCTTCATCCTGTGTGGTGGCTTCTTCCACTGGTTGGTCAGTTTGTTGGTCAGTTTGTTCAGATATTGGAACAATTTCTTCATCCTGTTCATCATCATTGCTTGTTGTTTTCTTTTTAGCCAATGTTTCTAGATGTTGAATTTCCACATCTGTAAAAACTTTATTACGGATGATGAAACATCTTTGATCCATTAATCATTGTTCGGTTATGTCACTTTCTGGGTGCTTTTCCTTCCACAGTTGCATCATTCTTTTTTGAAATCCCCTGGCGCTTGGTTCTGCCTGGTAGTAGCATTGGATGATTTCTCGATTTTCTTCGGTTGTCCAGGTTTTGTGCTTTTGTTCCAGTTGCTGTACAGTTGTATGCTCTGGTTCCCCAGAAGTAACAACTGAGCCCTGTGGCCCATTTTTTGGCAGATGTCCAGGAGCCATAGCATCTGACACGGTCCTTGTTGACCCGGGTGACAACCGATCTGGTACGGATTTTTTTAAAAATTTCTTCTCATCATTGGTGATAGGAGGTGCCTGGGTTGGTTCACGGTGGCTAAACCACTACCAATCTGAAGACTGGTAATCCCATAACCATAGGGACCACACCCGATAGCCATCCAGGCCCAGCCGCGGGTTGTTGTTGTTGTTGTTGTTATTATTATTATTATTATTATTATTATTAGTAGTAGTAGTAGTAGTAGTAGTAGTAGTAGTAATTATTACTTTAGGTCAGTCTCAGAATTATTACCCTACTGCTTCTTTCAGAAAGAATCCATTAGAAGATGCAGCATACTCCCCAGTTTGTCAGAAGAACATTATCCTCAGAAGGATATTACTGCTATGATTATATCCATCCAAATAGAACTATATAAATAAATCTGTGTGGGACACATACAGTTTTGTAGACAAGTGGACTCAGCCAGTGAGTACACCACTTTATAAACAGTACTTCATCCAACATAGTATTAATTGTTTTTTTTTTTAAAAAAAGGTTTGTTTGTTTTTGTTTTGTTTAAAGTTTGTTTCTATCCTTTGTTTCAGGCTTGATTCCTGGCAACTGCCTCAATAAGTCCCTACAATTTGCTTAGCAATATTTTGGATTTGTCATTGTCTTCTTCCTAAGGCTGAGGGGGAGTGGCTGGCTTTGTGTCTAAGGTGGGACTAGAACTCATGGTCTACCCTAGTGCCTTTTTAAGTTAATACCCTCATTTAAAGAATCACAACTTGTTCTAACAATTGTCATTTAAAATATACAATAGATGGTTTTGTTGCTCCTTGAAGAAATGCAATAGGATTCCAAAACTATGCTCACTCAGGATTTCCCGTATTTTAGGATGCAGCTTTCATAATTATAATTCCATTATGATTGTGTTTTATGGACTTCCCTAATGTGCCCTCTCCCCGAGCTTTGAAAAGTTTCTTTAAAAAGCTCTTATATCTGCTTAGCAGCTGATCAGACAGATTAACATGTCCATGACCCCACATGGATTTGAAATAGTCCCCACTGATATAATAGAGGCTGTTTTAGAACACAATGTCTTCTGTTGTTTTCTCATTTACTGCTGGGAAGGAATTACTAGTCCTTTTCTCTCCAACGCTTGTATAATTAAACATATCATAGGGAAGGTAAGATGGAGAAGGAGATGGAGATAGATATAAGAGATAGAATAATATAATAGTATGTTGGAATGACTTTGAGAGATCCGGGGAAGAGGTACGGCCTAGGAAATGTTCTGATAAGAGAAAGTATAGTCCACAGTTGCATTATGGACATAAAAAGAGGCTTAGAAGGAATCCTTTCTCTGGATGACATCGCCAGGGCTCGTTGCCTTGGAAGAGTGAGGAAGATTCTCAGGGATGACTCACACCCTGGACGGTATCTCTTTACTCTCCTACCATCCGGTAGGAGATATAGGAATATAGCCAGCCATACCAACAGGCTGAAGAACAGCTTTTATCCATGGGCTGTTAGGCTTTTAAATGGGACATAATCTTATGCAGAATTGACTTGGGAGGCCGGTGTGTGGTGTAGTTGGTTCACATAGTGTGGTGGGATGGAGGGTTTGTTGTCACTGTGTGTTGGGGGGAGAGAGCATGGGGGGAGGCTCAGCTAATCTCAATGTAAACATGTTGTACTTTGACAATAAAGGTTTATTATTATTTATAAAGGAGACAGTAAGAGATTTATATTTTCACACTGTCAAGATTCCATGTTCCATTACAATGAAGTTGAATTAGCTCACCTGGCCATGTTTACTGTTTGGGTTGTGTGTATGAGAGGGAGGGAGGGAGGGAGGGAAGGAAGGAGAGAGAGAGAGAGAGAAGGTGCTGTACTTAAAAGTGTTAACACACCACAATTCCAATGAAGAACTTTTTTAAATGATCTAATTTCACATTAAGGAAAGCTCTTTACTTTATAATAGCTGCTATTTTGAAAGGAAGAGATGCAACATTCTCTTGTACAGTCCTCCATCCCACACACAGGTTTTAAAACTGCTGTGTTGATATCAAAATAACATGATTATCAAAACCTGATTGAATGGGAGTATTTGGGACAGCATTGATATAGGAGTTTGAATGTTGTGTGACTATTCTGTTTTGAATGGAGAAGGAATAAGAATGGAAGGCCCAGGATGGTTCATGATCATGACCTTGGATTCAGAAACTTTATAGACCATAGACCAAATATATATTTATTTCTAATCTAGGTGGTCCTGAAAAAACAGGCATAGTAATAAGTCTTTTGAGAAATTATACATTAGACCTTGCTGTCATGGGTTTCTGTTTTATTTTGGGGTTTGAATGGATTTTGGTTTTTATTTTCAGTTGTACTATGTACTCAGACAACAGTAAAGAAACACACCATACTGCCTCTAATAAGGAAATCTGTCCAGTGAAAAGCAGAGCATCGTTATCTGCTTAAAGAATGATCAATGAAGTAACTTGAAATACTTGGGGGGTGGGAATCTTAAATTGCTTATTACCCTTTTATCACTGTTTGAAATCAAAATGTTCCTTCCCTCTGTCTCTCCCTCTTTGTCCCAAAGGTCCAAATGATCAGCTCTCTGCAAGGAATATAAATCCTTCCATTCCCAACCATCCAGTCAGAGCTGAAGAAGCTTCTTGGATAAAAAGTGAAATGTCTTCAAAGAAAAACAAGAAAAGTCCAGTTGCCTCTTGAAAAAGCACCTTTGGGACAACCATAACCTGAATGACTGAGAATCTCCATAGACTTCCTTCCTTCCTTCCTTCCTCTTTATTTCTTGTAGTGCTTCATAAAAGAACTAAGTGCATCACTTTGATTTGAGGGTGAAAAAGTGCTTCAGAGCACAGAGAAAATGCATGACTGCCTTAAGAGTTGTGAACGGTTGCTACCATGTGCCCTGAAGCACCATGTTTCCTTTGAATCTGAAACACTGTGCGGCTTTACATAATCATGGTAAAGGATGGAGTCAGAGCCTGAAAGAATGGAAACACTGGGAGTATGCACTATGCCTAGGTTACCTCTTCTTGATTTCTGTTGAAGCTGTGCCCAGTGGCAAGGCTTCCCTTTGGTTCCTAGCTACAAATATCTACTCAGCAACTTGTAAAATTGCAATTGCTTTGGCAGTTTCCAATTGTTATATATTTTTTTTGTTTAGGGGATAGCCCCATTTAATTTATATGATTGCCCGTCTCCAGTGCTTTTTTTTTCTAAAAGAAAAAGGTGCTGGAACTCACATACATCATACAACCTGCCTTGTCTACTCTACAAGGTTCCATCCAAAAAAGGTGCCGGAACTCCGTTCTGAGCGTTCTGTGACAAAAAAAAGCCCTGCACGTCTCAATCAGAAAAGGAGAAAGATCAGGAGAATTGATCTGAAAATAGAATTAAAATCGTTCATGAACTTACTTTCTTTCTGTCTTTCTAAAGTTTAGAAGCTGGATTTAAATCAGTTTTTTTTTCAATGTTGTTTTTGTATGTACTAGGTAAAGGTAAAGGTAAAGGTTCCCCCGCACATGCGTGCTAGTCGTTTCCGACTCTAGGGGCCGGTGCTCATCTCCATTTCAAAGCCGAAGAGCCAGCGCTTGTCCGAGGACGTCTCCGTGGTCATGTGGCCGGCATGACTAGACGCCAAAGGCGCACGGAACGCTGTTACCTTCCCACCGTAGTGGTCCCTATTTTTCTACTTGCATTTTTACGTGCTTTCGAACTGCTAGGTGGGCAGAAGCTGGGACGAGTAACAGGCGCTCACTCTGCTACGCAGCACTCGGGATTCGACCCGCCAAACTGCCGACCTTCCGATCGACAAGCTCAGCGTCCTAACCCACTGAGCCACCGCGTCATGTACTAGCAACCTATTATAAATTCATAGCTTCAACCAGCTTTTATTGAAGTCATATTCTCATTTTAAGTACAAATAATGACTGTTTGCTCTAAAAATATTATAACTCATTAATAGGGAAATGACCAGAATATGTTATATAAGATTATATATGTGGGAGAAAAGAAAGATAACCAATAAAAAATCCCAAAGAAAACTCCATTTAAAAATACGTCAGCCCCATCTAATACAAGGCTTTGGCTAATGAGCTGGTTTTTATCAATATTTCATTGCATGGCTGACTGGGGAATTCTGGGAGTCTTAAAGTTGCCCAGGTTAAGAAACTGATCTAGAAAGTTACAGAATTTCTTTCTCTCAATTTCATTTTCCTAGGAAGAGTTTCATATTAAATGTTAAATTTAGTGTTTATTTTTCAGTCTAAGAAATAATGCTTATTATTCTCTTTTTTGAATGTAGTAGCTTGAGTACTTGAGTGATGATGGAAAAAGCAACTTTAGTTTACTCTGATATTTTCCTATAAATTGTTTGAGATTTTATCGCAGCACAGCTAACCTGATTTTTTTAATGCTGTAGTTTAAAATTGTTACTGTATTATGGGTGTTGTTCAAACTAAGTTACATATGAGAACCAGTACTAAACAGTGAGACAATTATTTATTTTATTTATTTATTTATTGATGGGATTTATATCCCGCCCTATCTCCTGAAGGACTCAGGGCGGCTAACAACAAAACATATAATAAGTACAGAAATCAAGATAAAAATGAAATTGAGAACATCAGTGCAATAAATTAAAATTAGAGAATTTAAAAAATGAATTAAAAATACTAAATATAAATTAATTAAAATGCCTGTCAGTCTAGGTCAGCCTGGTGGAACAGGTGTGTTTTGAGGCCGCGGCGAAAGGATTGGAGGTTTTGGGCCATCCGAAGCTCAGGGGGGAGCTGATTCCATAGGGTTGGCGCTCCCACAGAGACGGCCCTCCCCCTGGGGGTCGCCAGCCGACATTGCCTAGCTGACGGTACCCTGAGGAGGCCTTCTCTGTGTGAGCGTACTGGACGATGGGAATTTGTTCCCGGCAGCAGATGGTCCTGCAAGTATCCCGGACCTAAGCCATGTAGGGCTTTAAAGGTAAGTACCAGCACCTTAAATCTCACCCGGAGGGCAACTGGTAGCCAATGCAGCTCACGCAGGAGGGGTGTAATATGGGAGTATCGGGGAGCTCCCATCACAACCCGTGCAGCTGCATTCTGCACCAGCTGAAGCCTCCGGGTGGTCTTCAAGGGCAGCCCCATGTAGAGAGCATTACAGTAATCAATACGGGAGGTAACGAGTGCGTGGGTGACTGTACATAGGGCATCTCAGTCCAAAAAGGGGCGCAATTGGTATATAAGACGAATCTGTGCAAATGCCCCCCTAGCCACGGCTCCAATGTGATCTTCAAAACTGAGTCGTGAATCTAGGAGGACGCCCAGATTGCGTGCTCTATCAATGGGAGGTAACATCTCTCCTCCTATAGTCAGAGATGGAACCTCTTGGACTAAACGAGATGACGGTATGTACAGCCACTCAGTCTTGGCCGGGTTGAGTCGAAGCCTGTTTTCTCCCATCCAAATCTGTACCGCTTCCAGACAATGGGACATCACATCGAGGGCATCACTGGGTTGGTTCGGGGTGGAGATGAATAGCTGGGTATCATCAGCATATTGATGATATTTCACCCCGAAGCTACGGATGATCTCTCCCAGCGGCTTCATATAGATGTTGAACAGGAGGGGCGAGAGCACCGAACCCTGAGGCACTCCACAATTAAGAGGCCTAGGGCTTGACCTCTGCCCTCCTGCCAACACCGTCTGTGAACGGTCCGAGAGGTAGGAGGAGAACCACCGCAGAACGGTGCCTCCCACTCCCAGCCCCTCAAGACGACGCAGTAAGATACCATGGTCGATGGTATCAAAAGCCGCTGATAGATCTAATAGGACCAGGACAGAGGAATAACCTCTATCTCGGGCCCGCCAGAGATCATTCACCAGCGCGACCAATGCCGTCTCCGTGCTGTGCCCGGGTCTGAAACCCGATTGGTATGGATCTAGATATTCAGCTTCCTCCAGGTTCAAAGGGAGCTGTCGTGCCACCACGCTCTCAACGACCTTCGCAAGGAAGCGAAGGTTGGAGACAGGACGGAAGTTGTTTAAAACAGCTGGGTCCAGTGCCGGTTTCTTGAGGAGGGGCCTTACCACCGCCTCTTTCAAGGCAGCAGGGAAGTACCCTTCACTCAGTGAGTCATCTCAGCTAGCTTGACTCCTATATATTTCAGTTCCATTCAACTTGAATGTAACTATTGAATTCTATCTTCCTTAAACTACCAATGTATATGTATATTAATTAAACAAATACATTAAATTATGATGTGATAAAATATGACACTATTTACATTCCAACTCTTGTTGTATGTCATACCATTGAAGTCCTTTCTGGAGCTCTTTAAATGGTTAGCCTAAGCGGAAGCTCATTTATTTCTCTTGAATCTGCCCTATCTTGTCTAAAACAACTGGTGAATTGGTTGTTTTATTAGCAAAAGAGTCCTGTGCTAATATTTCTTTAGCTTTCTACTAAGCCTTTTCCCTTGTTTTTTGCTATGTTAGTTGAGTATATAGGTGGTTATCAGAAAAAAGCAGTTTGGGGAGCAGATCTAGATAACAGCCTGGTAAAGAAACATAATTCAGCCTTCCTCCCTGTGTTGACTCGATTTATTTGGAGATACAGTTGATGGATAGAAACACAGAGCAAGCCAACTAAAAATATAATTACAAGCCACAAATCTTTGGTATTTTCTGTTTTCCAGTCTATTAAATATCTCAGAATTTCTGTTTTGTTGGCACTAGCTATGGCAAGGAAAAAAGGATAGTAGAATGTTGTTGTTTTTTTATTGTGGGGGTGGAGTGAATGCAAATTAGAAGAATTTTAAACCTGTCAGTCAAGATTGGCCTGAATGCTAGAGATATGAAATAGCTGCAGAGTCCACAGACTTCAATGGATATTTATAGGGTTTTTTGCACGTCTAGCCATTTGGGCATCATATTAGCAGGTTATTTTCTCTTGCTTGGCTATTGCAGCACCTTCAAACTCTCTTATTATACAAACCTCAGGAATTGTTTGCTTCCTTCGATAATGAGACACCATCCCCAATTCATAACGACATGAGATATTCTTATTTCAGAAATGTGACAGAACATAAGAGATGCTGTCATTCCAAGCAATCTTTTTCACCCTCGGTGACCTCCTGCAAAGAGGCAAAACAAAGGAATGAAATGGATTGTTTTATGATTCGTTAGCAAGGTGAAAAAAGCCTGTGCCTCAATCTGAGGGTTTTTAAAACTCCACAGATACTCAGTGACATTTGCAATAATATTCTCTGGCTGCAGTTGCAAAAGCTATTATTTCAGAAGCAGTGGGATAGTTCCAGAATTTGCAGTTTTACATTTTTTTTGTCCTATTGTGACTCGGATTCATAGTTCAGTCCTCTTCATATTAGGATTCAGACATCTCTCATTTGAAATTCATGGATGGGTGTTAACAGGGTCCTGTGAAGGTCCCACCCAACAGTAAGACCAATGACATCTTGTTCACTAAGTGGATTTCAATTTTTTTTTTAAAAAAACCCACAATGGCAATATAACTGAAGGAAATAATGTATGCAGTTTATTTATTTATTTATTTATTTATTTAATTTATATACCGCCCTTCTCTCAAGAGACTCAGGGCGGTTAACAGGGCAATACATAAAAACAGATACAAAAAAATTAAAATTATTAAAAACATGATTAAACAGTGCCCATAATACAAATTTAAAATTAAAGTCATAATAACAATCCCACCCCGTCCCATCAGGCTAGGCCCGCTTCCTTAAAGAGATGGGTTTTAAGGTTGCGCTGGAAGGAGCGGAGATCGGGCGCCATCCGGAGCTCTACCGGAAGATGGTTCCATAAATCCGGTGCACCCACAGAGAACGCTCTCCCCCTGGGGGTCACCAGTCGGCATTCTTTGACTGGCGGCACCCTGAGGAGGCCCTCTCTGTGGGAGCGTACTGGGCGGAGGGAAGATGACGCCGGCTGCAGGTGCTCCCCAAGGTATTCTGGACCCATGCCATGGAGGGCTTTGTAGGTCATTACCAACACCTTGAACCTCACCCGGAAGACAACTGGTAACCAATGCAGCTCGCGGAGCAAAGGTGTAACACGGGAGTATCGGGACACCCCCGATACAACTCTCGCGGCTGCATTCTGTACCAGTTGGAGCCTCCGAGTGGTCTTCAAGGGTAGCCCCATGTAGAGAGCGTTGCAGTAATCAAGACGAGAGGTCACGAGCGCATGAGTGACCGTGCGCAAGGCATCCCGGTCTAGATAGGGCCGCAACTGGCGCACCAGGCGAACCTGGGCGAACGCCCCCCTAGTTACAGCTACAATATGGTCTTCTAAAGAGAGCTGTGAATCTAGGAGGACTCCCAAGTTGCGAGCCCTATCTACAGGAGGTAATGACTCACCCCCCATAATGAGTGGTGGGATATCCTGAATATCCCGAGATGCCGGTACGCACAGCCACTCCGTCTTGTCAGGGTTGAGACGAAGCCTGTTCCTCCCCATCCAGACCCGGACCGCCTCCAGGCACCGGGACATCACGTCGAGGGCATCACTGGGGTGGTTTGGGGTCGAAATGAAAAGTTGGGTATCATCAGCATACTGATGGTACCCAACTCCAAAACCACGAATGATCTCACCCAGCGGTTTCATGTAGATGTTGAACAGAAGGGGCGAGAGGACCGACCCCTGAGGGACTCCACAAGCGAGAGGCCTCGCGGTCGACCTCTGCCCCCCTGTCAACACCGACTGCGAGCGTCCCAGGAGATAGGAGGAGAACCACTGAAGAACCGTGCCTCCCACTCCCAATCCCCTGAGACGCCGCAGCAAGATACCATGGTCGATGGTATCGAAAGCCGCTGAGAGGTCTAATAGGACTAGAACAGAGGAGTATCCTCTGTCCCGAGCCCTCCAGAGATCATTCACCAGCGCGACCAATGCCGTCTCCGTGCTGTACCCAGGCCTGAAGCCCGATTGGTACGGGTCTAGATAATCCGCTTCATCCAGGACCAGAGGGAGCTGGTGCGCCACCACACTCTCAACAACCTTCGCAAGGAAGCGAAGGTTGGAGACTGGACGAAAGTTATTCAAAACAGCCGGATCCAAGGCAGGCTTCTTGAGGAGAGGTCTCACCACCGCCTCTTTCAAGGCGGCGGGAAAACTACCCTCACTCAAGGAAGCAGCTATAACCGCCTGGAACCAGCCTCGTGTCCCCCCCCCGGGCTGCATAAACCAGCCAGGAAGGGCACGGGTCCAATAAACATGTGGTGGAGCTCAGCCTCCCCATGATCCTGTCCACTTCCTCCGGAGTCACAGGATCGAACTCCTCCCAGGTGACATCGACAAGATCGCTCGTGTCCTGATCGTCCGATACTGCCCAGTCGGAGTCCAAACCGGTCCGAATCCGAGCGATTTTGTCCGACAGATGTTGACTAAATTCCTCGGCACGCCCCTGCAAGGGATCCCCACTAACCTCCTGGTTAAGGAGGGAGCGGGTCACCCTAAACAGGGCGGCCCGGCGATTATCTGCGGACGCGATGAGGGCAGCGAAGTAGTTAGATCTCGCTACCCTCATCGCAGCGAGATAAGACCTAATATGGGTTCTTAGTCGCAATCGGTCGGATTCAGATCGGCTGGACCTCCAAACGCTCTCTAGGCCCCGTCTCCGACGCTTCATCTCCCGGAGCTCCGCGGAGAACCATGGAGCCCATTGGGATCTGCACCGGGTCAGGGGCCGCAAGGGTACAACTCGGTCAAGTGCCTCCGTGGCCGTCCTTTCCCAGGCCTCCACTAAGGCATCCGCCGAGCTGTGAGCTGGGGAGGCAGGTGGGGCCCCCAGCGCTGCCTGAAACCTCTCAGGGTCCATTAAGCGCCTGGGGCGGAACCATCTAGTTGGCTCAACAACCCCATGGTGGGGAGTGGCAAAACGGAAGACCAGCCGCAGGAGATGATGATCGGTCCATGACAGGGGCATAACAATTGGGGAGCCCCCACCAAGATCATCTAACCACCGACCAGATAAGAAAACCAAGTCAAGGGTGTGGCCTCCCTCATGGGTCGGTCCATGAATTACCTGCGTCAGGTCCATGGCCGTCATGGAAGCCATGAACTCCCGAGCTAACTCAGATGCTCCTCCCAGGGATGGTAGATTGAAGTCTCCCAAAACCATAAGTTTAGGAAACTCAATCACCAGCCCTGAGAGGATATAGAGAAGCTCGGGCAGGGCTGCTGCTACGCGACTAGGCGAAAGGTACGCGAGAAGCAAGCCCAACTGCGCCCTAGGACCAAACCTCAATAAGAGAGATTCACACCCGACTATCTGAGGAACGGTGGCCTCCTGCGGGCATAAGGTCTCCCTCATAACCACAGCCACTCCCCCACCCCTACCCTGAGTCCGAGGCCGGTGAAGCACCCGGAAGCCTGGTGGGCAGAGATCCACCAGGGGGATACCACCCTCTGGGCCCAACCAGGTTTCTGTAATGCAAGCCAGGTCCGCTTGCTCACCCTCAACTAGATCCCGGACGAGGGGAGCCTTATTAGCAACGGACCTGGCATTTAGGTACACCAGTCGGAGCTCAGGTGGCTGCACATCCCCGCTCCCAGAGCCTTGGGTCGAAAGCAGAGGGTCGGAGCGCCTCACCGCTTGAAGATAGCGGAGAGGCCCTCCCGGAGGTCGATACGGCCCTCTGATCTTACACCTGTAGCCATTCCCTATCGTCGTGGGAATTGGCAATCCCACGACCCGCTCCAGAGCTCCAGAGATGACCGACCCCGGCTCCCTTTCAACGCGATCTCTCCTAGGCCTGGTCTGAACAGCAGTTGGCGGATTGCCCCCCTCTCCAACCAACCACAACCCTCCCCCCTCCCTAACCCTACAAAAAATTTAGCTAAAAAAGTAATCAGGGGCCTCTTGTTAAATTTATATCTTAGGCCCCTGTTTCTGCCCGGCCATCTCTCAGGGTCCCAACAGTCAGACCCATCATCAAGAGGTGAATTAAAAGATAAGGCGGGTCGCTCCCAGGATGGGGGGGCACCCCTGAGAGCGAGTAAAACCGTGCTGGAGTATCTCAAGACCATAGAAAAATTGGATAGTACAGCAAAACAGACCCAGATCGAATAAATAAAATGGGAGGATCTTAAAAATGGAAGGAAAGCATCCAGACTGCAAACCCAGCTCTTCTGCCACTAGAGCTGGGTAACCCCGGGACAATCCCCGTTCTCTCACAACGGTCAGAACCCGGGGAGCAGCCTGAAATATGCAGCCGGGGAAAGAGATACCGCCTAGAGCTCTCACCTCTAAGACGGAACAGATAGAAACTCCTAACTCTTAATCACTCTCTCACAGTGATTATACACCCGGCACCTTCCACAGCCCAGGGGGAAGGGAGAAAGGGAGGACAATAGGGGGAAACCAGTCAGCGAGATGGATTAGGGTAAAAACCCATAAAGTCACAGAGTGGGGCTCAAGGATATGGTCCAGTGAACTATAATAGTCCATGCCTCCAGATGTTTAGCCACAATCTCCATTTATAGTATCTATAGGATCCAATCACAGACTCTCCATTATTTTAAATATTGTGTACCATATCACTAAATCACATTGCAACTGGAAAAAATGTGAATGAAATCATGGATTACATCCTTGAATATAATATTACCCTTCCGACCCAACTTACTCTTTCACTATAATGTTTTGCATAGTTTCCTTGAATGTAAATTTAGTTTAATGCAGGGATAGCCATTCACTCTCTCTGTCTCTCAGCTCAACCCACCTCACAGTGTTGTTTTTGCCTTGAGTTACTTATAAAGATTTTTTTATATAAAATAAATAAATAGGTAAATAATAAATAAATAAATAAATAAATAAATAAGCAAGCTGCAAACTGTAAGAGTCTGCCTGTACCACTTCAGAGACTATGCCCCTGAAATTTGGAGATGGCCAAGTTTTAGCAACATTTTTTACCCTCCTGAAATGTAAGAATGGAAATAGCAGCAGGAGACCCTGCTGGGAACAAATGACTTAAATATCCATCATTAATTCCAGTGGTGGGATTCAAATATGTGAACAACCGGTTGTCTGTGTAGATGCCATTTCCGGAAGTCCATTCTGGGCCTGGGCAACAACAAATTAGCTACTTGTTCTGCCGAAGTGGTATGAACTGGCTGAATCCCACTGCTGGTTAATTCCCTAAATATAAATTATGAAGGTCTAACTGAATTAATGGCTTACTGGAAAGGACTTGAAAGAAAAGCAATGGTCTCAATACTTATTCCCATAGAGAGAGAAAAAAGTATCTGAATGAAGTTGCTATACTGTAATAATGACCATTAAATGGTGAATAGGAGACAATACATAGACTAAATAAATAACACTAGAAACTCTTAAGTTATATGAAATTTGGACTATTCTATTAATGGCTCCTGTTGCCAAAATTGTCGTTCTTACCTTTTAATTCACATGTAATTCCATCTACAGTTTTTACCTCATGATTAAGGATATTGGGGGGGAGGGATTGAACGAAGATGGTAATTAAAACTCCATCTCTTTTTTACAGTCAGGGTTTTGATCATGCAGTCCCAGTTCATACAGTTGCCATCTTGATTTTTTTGAACTCCTTTGCATAAACCAAGGGTCTTCAAACTTGGCTCTTTTATGATTTGTGGACTTTTTTATCACTTGTGGACACTGGCTGAGGAATTCTGGAAGTTGAAGTCCACAAGTCATAAAAGGGCCAGGTTTGAAGACCCCTGGCATAAAACCTCACTTATATTTTTTTAAAAAAAATATTTGGGTAAAATAGAGATACAATGGAGAGTTCCCAAAAACCTTGGGTTTGGCCCTAAATATCTCTAAAATTGTTCACATATTAATTTTTCATATAAGAGAATGGGAACATTTTCTTAATTTCAAATCTGGATATTTATTTATTTAATCAAATTTCTCTACCACCTATCCCATCTATGTGGTTCTGCATATTAAGTATAGTATAGATAATTAAATTAATGTAAATTCAAAGAAAGCGAAATTAGTTATGATCCTGGCAACATTCCACTTCAGGAATCACCACACTAACATACTTCTCTAAGGCCAAGGAAAGCTTTGACCAAGAAATTATGTAGCACTGATTTTAGATGGAAGGTTAGAGAAGAATATAAGCAGGGGGAAAAAAGCCTCTGCAAAAGAGGCATCCATGGAAGCAGGATTGCTAATAATGTCAAAATGGTGGGTGATTAAACCCCCAACCTTTTTTAACAGACATCCTAGCTCTTCTTCAAATAACGTACAGACTAGATACTATGATCTGACAGAAATTACGGTAGTCAGTAGTTAAAAAAAAAGAAACAAGACAACAATAATAACAAGAGAGGCAAGAATACAGAAATTCTTGCCATGTTGACTGTTGGGAATTTCAGAGTAGTGTTTCTCTCCATTCATCTGAACCAAGAATATCAAACTTAGCGATTGAAGGCTCTGCAGTGGATATCTGCAAGGGGAACCAAGCTGTCCTCAAATGAGTTCATTATATCCAAAGAGGCTAGCAGAAGAATAATTTATGTTACGGGCCAAGCTGTGATCCTTACTTGTCAACCTGCCAAGTGTTCCCATTCCCAGCTTTGTAAACATGTGCCCTATTTACACTACTGATGTGGCCTTGCAGGTTTCAGTTGGGACAGCTGGAAACAAGAATAGCACCTTTTCCACGAACACTGGGATATTTATTTATCTCGATCATCTCCGGATTTGGTGTCATGGTTTTGTTATTTACACACACAGTGCCTTCTGAGATGATAAATAAGATTTGGTTCCCCTCCTGTGTAAACAGTATACAGGCTTTGGATCTTCACAGATAAACCTCAGATAAACAGCTGTATAGCTGCTAATGGATACGCTTTGTCGAATTTGGCAGTCATAAATCTAGAACTCCTCAGCCCAGCCTTCTCTCTCACCCCGTGAAATAAAGGTCAAAATGTGCCCTGCTGGCTTATAGAACAGCTCGTAATCTTCATTGCAACATGGAAGACAGATAGCTAACTAAGTACAGGCATAAGCAAATTACTGACTAAAATGAATTTATGATCAGATTGGAAGCTTATGTCTTTTGGCGGATCCAGAAATAAAAAGCAAGATTGTGCAGAAATGGAATTAATTTCAAAGATTAAAGAAAGCATAACAAATGGTATGCAGGCTGTATTTAATTTTCATCAAAAGTTATTTAAGAACTAGATAAAAATAGCAATCCTTACCTTGCAATCGCTGTACTGTGCATTCTAACGCTTCTACTTTCAATGGTTATAGTTAGCCTAGGCAGATTATACATCTGGCTTCAGAGATGAAAAAATTAAATAACATCAGTGGGTGCAAAAACTACTAAAAATGTTACAGGTTAATGTTAGTCTTGAACTCTTCCTTTGTTGTACTCTGACTAATGTATAATATTTATTTTAAATAAAATTGTGTGTCTCTTATTTCAGTTTTTAGTCAGTTCTTTTTCCCTTTGAAACTAGATGCTTAGATTTGCATTGCTGTATAATACATTGCATGTATGGAAGACATTCTTACTTAAATTTACTTAGACTTCTGTTGCAAATGTATGCTGTTAATTTTGCCATTAATGTATGTTGTCCAGGTTCCCAGTCTGATAACTTTGGTAACATATCTCTTTTCTAATGTTGTGCTACATTTATTCTTGCTGCTGTGGACATGTACAATATATTAGTAAAGGGTTTTTTGTTGTTGTTGTTTAATATATTTTCATACTATACCTACTCTAGTTCTCAGCTTTAAAATCATTTGTTTAATGACCAGCAAAGTTGTGATGGCACTGAAAAACAGTTATTTATAACTGGTCCTCTGACATACGACCATCAAAGTGTCTCTGCAATCATATGATCATAATTCTAGCAGTTGGCAACCAGCATGTATTTACAACAGTTGCAGAATCTCAAAGCCATGCAATCATCATTTGCCACTTTCCCAGGCTGTTTCTGACAAGCAAAGTTAATGGAGGCAGCCAGATTTGCTTAACAACTGCATGATTCATTTAACGACTGTAAAAAAAAGGTCCTAAAATGACTCATTTAATGACTGCATCACTTAGTGATAGAAGTTCCATGGTTTCACTTCACTGCTCTGAATATTGCTCTGGGGGATATTGTGCCACACCATTGTACAAAACACAAATCACACCTTGTGTGACTGGAGCAAAAAGGCCAAAGTAGATCCTCATTTATTTATTTTTTAATAAATAAACACATTTAAAAAAAAACACTATCTGGGCTCTGATATTACAAATAAAAGATCTGAAAGGCCTTTTGTGAGGGTGTCAGATCTTAAAGGAGAATTTTACATTTCAAAGCACTGCTTTGAAAAATTTCCTGAGCACTATAGAATAACTTGGTAGAGGACAGGAAAGCCTGGAGGAACGTTGTCCATAGGGTCGCGATGGGTTGGAAACGACTTCGCAACTAACAACAACATAGAATAACTTAAAGGGAATAACTAAATAAATCTTCAGTATAAAGCATTTTTTTAGTGAGCATTCTAATGTTCTACTTCTCCCAGCTTGTTTGTTTTTCTATTATGTGTCTGTTTAATGACACAACATCTGGGCTTTCTACTTCTAATTTTTCATAAGGGAAAGCTTGAGATATTTGAGGGAATGAATAGGAGCCTAACAATATTCCTACAATCGTGTTGCTGTATCACCTCTTTGTATGTTCATGTCAGTTTGAGCATTGATACCAGGCTTATATCTCATCACCAGTTTCTAGATGTCTTGAAGCCTCAGATTTCATTTTTGAAACTCAGCCCTACCTTCATAGTATAGATGATAAATTAAAAAATTTATCAAACAGAAAATTGTTTATTTTCTAGTCAGCCTGAAGTCTGTATACGTATGCTACTTTATATATGTCTTTCACTCCATTGTCCATTCTATGTATGGACAGAGTATCATATCAAATACATAAAACAGAAGATGTGAGCAATCTCATAGCCACTCATATAGCCTTACTTTGGGTATCCTGATATTGGATGAGGGCTTCAGAACCAAATCTTCCAGATACGTTGGGATCACAAATTACAGAATTATACATTTAGTGGTGGCTCAGTGGGTTAGGACGCTGAGCTTGTCGATCAGAAGGTCGGCAGTTTGGCGGGTCGAATCCCGAGTGCCGTGTAACAGAGTGAGTGCCTGTTACTCGTCCCAGCTTCTGCCAACCTAGCAGTTCGAAAGCACGTAAAAATGCAAGTAGAAAAATAGGGGCCACTACGGTGGGAAGATAACAGTGTTCCGTGTGCCTTTGGCATCTAGTCATGCCGGCCACATGACCACAGAGACGTCCTCGGACAAGCCCTGACTCTTTGGCTTTGAAACGGAGATGAGCACCGGCTCCTAGAGTTGGAAACGACTAGCACGCATGTGCAGGGGAACATTTACCTTTACCTTTTTACATTTAGTGTGCGCTGTAGAATCTTGAGAAATGCAGTCCCAACATATCTGAAGAGTAACTGCTTGAGTCTAATTGCCTTAAGGAAATGAGATAATACTTGCAATTGCTTTTGGTCAATTAAAAAAAAATAATCATGAAAATCTTTTTTTCCCTGAAAATCTACAAGCAGGGCATACAATTGATTTTTTTTTAAAAAAAAAAAACAAAGTTTAATTCAGGAGAGTATAAAAAGAACCTTTTTATTTGTTGTTCCCAACTTTTTATTTTTTTGGCTTCGGCTTTAGGCTTTCAAAATGGCATGTTTCCATTTGAGTCTAAAGGTACTGAATTGTATCCTCTGTTATTGTTAGAACTGTTTGGAAAATCTCTATGTAACCAGAGCAGTGTCCCTCCCGTATTGTCAGCTCAGCATTTGTTTCTATTTAAGGGAGGGAGGAAAGAAGCCTTGCTAACTAAATATGTTGAGAAGATTGTACTGCTTAGCCCAGGGATGTTAAAAATAGTTTTGTGAATGGAGCCTGAATCATGATCACCGCAAGCAACAGCGAGAAAGGAAGAAAGTTATTGAAAATGTTATTTCCCTGTTACCTATGAGAAAAAGAGAGAAGGGAAGGGAAGGGAAGAGATAGATAAAAGGCTAAATGCTGTCTGTTGCATTAGTCTCTGTTAATTTAGCTGGTTATGTCTTTTCTTTTATGTATAGAAATATTTTCCTCCTATTAAGAGTAGAAAGTACATTATACAGCTAGCAAACAACCTGCCCTTCTTTCCAATCCTTTATAACTCTGAGTCATGGAGCCTAACATTTAATCATAAAAAAATGCCTTCAGCATTTCCAAGAAGTATATCAGATACAGGAGGAAAGACAAAATATCATAAACTTTTATCATACCTTTCACTGAAGTCCTTCAGAACTATAGAACATCAATGCTCCTGCAGAAAACCAGTGTGGAACTATTTTTCAGTTATCTGAATATCATTGCTAGGCCAACTGTATCTTTTTTTTTATTTTTAGGACCTTTTGTAAAATACAATCTCCAGACTTGTTCAGACATTATATATTAACATTTCCTGAAAGAGCAGCGGCAATCACTGTGCCCTTCCAAAGTCACACTGGAGGTACCTCCTCTGCAAAATTACCCAAGGGCTAATAGGATATCTACACTAAAGAAGCTTTAGAGATAAAGGCCAGTGCAGGTAATGAAGTATTGGGAAACCCCTTGCGAATATAACTGTGTATACCAATGTTTTCTTGGTCCAGACCACCTACAATGTACAGATGACTAGATAGGGTTGACACAATCCCTGCAACCTTAGAAAGGCATTATTCATTCCTATTGCCTAAGCAGTGAGTTTTAATTCTTTAGGTACAATCTGAATAACTTCCATGACAACACAGTCCCTGAAATGTGTGCAGGGGATAACAGAAAAGAAATGCACATCTGTAAATTCTAGAAGTTGGAAAAACACCACAATATACAGTATGCAAGCTTAGTTCTGTGAATATGAGCCTCTTGGGCCTAGTGCTCCATATTTCACACATGTATACTTCTATCTAAGGATTATTTCCAATAATTCAAATAAGTATCATTTCAACTAGCGTAGGAATATCAAAATAATTAGAATGACTCCTATTGGTATGTGGCCTGCCCTACTGTATTTATTACACCATTACATCAGCTATGGTTCTAGCAAAGCACAAAGTGATTGATAAGCTGATATTAGTTTAATATTTGATTATACATATCATAATCGTAAAGTTGGAAGGGACCTTGGAGGTCATCTAGTCCAACCCCCTGCTCAGGCAGGAAACCCTATACCATTTCAGACAAATGGCTGGCCAGTCTCTTCTTAAAAACCTCCAGTGTTGGAGCATTCACAGCTTCTGGTGGCAGGTTGTTCCACTGGTTAATTGTTCTAACTGTCAGGAAGTTTCTCCTTAGTTCTAGGTTGCTTCTCTCCTTGATTAGTTCCCATCCATTGCTTCTTCTCCTGCCTTTGGGCGCTTTGGGGAATAGCTTGACTCCCTCTTCTTTGTGGCAGCCCCTGAGATATTGGAACACTGCTATCATGTCACCCCTAGTCCTTCTCTTCATTAAACTAGACATACCCAATTCTTGCAACCGTTCCCTATATGTTTTAGCCTCCAGTCCCCTGATCATCTTTGTTGCCCTTCTCTGTACTCTTTCTAGAGTCTCAACATCTTTTTTACATCATGGTGACCAAAACTGGATGCAGTATTCCAGGTGTGGCCTTACCAAGGCATTGTAAAGTGGTATTAATACTTCATGTGATCTTGGTTCTATCCCTCTGTTAATGCAGCATAGCACTGTGTTGGCTTTTTTTGGCAGCTGCAGCACACTGGTGGCTCATATTTAAGTGATTGTCCACTAGGACTCCGAGATCCCTCTCATAGTTACTACTATTGAGCATAGTATCCCCTATACTATACCTGTACATTTGGTTTTTCTTGCCTAAATGTAGAACATTACTTTTTTCACCATTGAATTTCATTTTGTTAGATAGCGCCCAGTGTTCAAGTCTGTCTAGATCCTCCTGTATCTTAAGCCTGTCTTCTGGAGTGTTGGCTATTCCTGCCAGCTTGGTGTCGTCTGCAAATTTGAAGAGTTCCCCATCTATCCCCTCTTCCAAATAGTTGTTGAAGATGTTGAAGAGCACTGGGCCCAGAACAGAGCCCTGGGGCACCCCACTACACACTTCCCTCCATGGAGATGCGGTTCCATTGAGGACCACACACTGAGTATGGCCGGTCAGCCAGCTACGAATCCATCTGGTGGTGATGCTGTCACATTTTTTCTATCTTATCAAGTAGTAGGTTGTGATCTACTTTATCAAATGCCTTACTGAAGTCCAAGTAAATTATATCCACAGCATTCCTCTGGTCCACTAATTTTGTCACTTGGTCAAAGAATGCAATAAGATTTGTCTGGCATGATCTGTTTTTGACAAACCCATGTTGGCTTTTAGTAATGATTTTGTTTGCCAGCAAACTGATTCATTGTTTGATTATCTTTTCCAGAATCTTCCCAGGTATTGAGGTCAGGTCAGTCTGTAATTTCCTGGATCCATTTTTTTCCTTTTTTGAAGATGGGAACTACATCAGCTCTTTTCCAGTCCTCTGGTAGTTCCCCAGTGCTCCAGGATCTTTGAAAGATATAGTTAAGTGGTTCTCAGATCACATCCGTCAGTTCCTTGAGAACCTTGGGGTGTAATCCATCTGGGCCTGGTGATTTGAACTCGTCTAGGCTGGACAGGTGCTCACTTACCATTTTCTTGCCTATCTTAACTTGTGTTTTTATTCTGTTTTTTATGGCACTATTTTTGATAGGTTGATCTGTTTTTTCCCTTTGTGTAAAGACAGATGCAAAAAATGAGTTAAGGAGTTCTGCTTTCTCTCTGTTGCTTGTCACCTTCTTGCCACTTTCACCCACTAATATATTGCTTATGTTTTATATTACTGTATTATTATTATTACTGAGAGCCAGTTTGGTGTAGTGGTTAAAGCATTAGGCTAGATGAGTTTTAGTCCAGCCTTAGGCACAAAGCCAGTTGGTTGATCATGGGCCAGTCACTTTCTCTCAGCCCTAGCAAGGAGGCAATGACAAACTACTTAAAACCTTGCAAAGAAAACTACAGAACTTGTATAGACTCTAGATCATCAGCAAGAATTGGAAATAATTTAGTGGAAGTGTGTGTGCATGTATATATTTATGTATGTGTGTATGTGTGTGTGCATGTGTGTGTGTGTGTGTGTAGAAGATAGATAGATAGATAGATAGATAGATAGATAGATAGATAGATAGATAGATAGATAGAGTGTTCTTTTTGTAAAAGAAAAAGGTGCCGGAACTCACACATGTCATACAACCCACCTTGCCTACCCTACAAGGTACCATCCAAAAAAGGTGCCAGAACTCCGTTCTGAGCATTCTATGACAAAAAAAGCCCTGGATAAATAGGTAGATAGATAGATAGATAGATAGATAGATAGATAGATAGATAGATAGATAGATAGATAGATAGATAGATAGATAGATAGATAGATAGATAGATAGATATTGACTACTCTATTTTTATCATATATCTTGTAAACCATCTAGAATTCAGATGGACTGATGATGTACATTTTATAAATAATATATACTCCCAATTATGTTATAGAATAATAAGTAGCATATTGATAAGGAGTGTTTAGTATTATAATTTCTCATGGCTTTATTCTTTCTCTGCTCATACTTAATTTGCTTGTGTGCTTGTGTTTAGCATTCTTAACATTCAGAGTCCTCAAATAATACTGTTAGAGAATGGAAATGTAGCCTAAAATAAAGATTTGCATAAACACAGTAAAAAGTTACTGAACAAAAAAATGACAAGTATGACAAGACTCTAGCACAGTGGTGGCGAACCTTTGGAACGCGTGCCAGAGGTGGCACTCAGAGCCCTCTCTGTTGGCACGTGTGCCACTGCCGGCAGCAGCAGGTCCATCAGGCCTCCACTGCCGCCCGGAGCAGGAGCCCCACCCAGCACAAAGGAGGCGAAGCGGCCGACTAACAAGCTCGAGTAGAGATGGTAGAGCAGAGGTCACCAACCATTGTTGATTGGTGGACTGGAAGAAAAGGGAGGGGAAGCATTTTACATGCATGTGTGCGCACACGGGGCTGCGAGCATGCACACACTGCAAATGGGGCAGGCCTAGTGCCTGCCCTGCTCTTGCCTTGTTTCAGTGCCTTGCAGCACGGTGGCCCATTTTTGTGTTCCTGGTTTTTGCGTGCCAGAGACAGCACTCAGAGGCGTCTCCCTGCCCCCCCCCCGAGGGCACTATAATGCTGATGTGCCCCTGGCACTTTGCAATAAATAAGTTGGTTTTGGGTTGTGGTTTCGGCACTTGGTCTCTAAAAGGTTCGCCATCACTGCTCTAGCAGCTATATAGAAAGAATATTTTTTTAAAATTTCCAAAATATTCTAGTCTTTTGAGTGTCTTCCTCAAGGCCTTTCAGTCTCCTTTACATATATAACTTAATTTAACAATTGGGGCCACAAACTGCAACCTAAAGCTTTTTAACATTCTGATTTGAATTGAATGTGAATATCTTTCATATTGATCAGTCAAATAGCATTAACTTAAATTGATAGTAGGTGTTCATCAGGCTCAAGATTTTTTTTTATTTTTTTTTATATTCAATTTTATTTTCTAATTTCTTCCACAAACAAGTCAACAAATATTTATTTATATTTATTTATTTATTTATTTATTTATTTATTTATTTTTATTTATAAATATATCGCCATACATAAATACATACACGTAAGTTATGAGTCCTTCGGGAGAAGGGCGGTATATAAATATTATTAAATAAATAAATAAATAAGTTTGGGTGCTGCTCGTCCATTTCCCCTTTCACTGTATCCACCCTCCTTCTCTCTCTTCCCTCTTCTCTTATTTTTCTCCCTTTCTCCTTTCTTTCCTACTTCCCTCTTCTTCCTCTCCTCTCCTCTTTCCCTCACCACTCCCCTCCCGTTTCTCCCCACTTCTCCTCCTCTTTCCCTCCAACCTTCCTACTTCCTTCCCCCTCCTCTACTCTCTTCCCTCTCTCCTCTCCTTTCTTCCCTCCCATTCCTCTTCCGATACAATTCAGGGGTGATGTCCGAGCAGCTCCTCTCCTTGGATTTTCAATGTCTATATTAGGTATGATAATATCCTTATCTCTTCATTTTTCTTCCATCTAAATTAGTGTTAGCTGACTTTTAAGCATATTCTCTTTTTCACCCACTCATAAAATTTTCCCCAAATTTTATAATACTCTGACTCTGTCTTATCTTTAATTATCATTGTTAATCTATTCATATCCGCACATTCCATTATTTTCCTGATCACCTCTTCTTCTGGAGGAGCTTTCAGTGCCTTCCTGTTTTGTGCAAACACAATCCTAGCTGCAGTGGTTATATAAATAATCAAATATGTGTTCTCTTTGCTATATTTCTCTGGTAAAATACCCAACAGGAATATTTCTGGTCTTAATTCTATATGTTGTTGTATCATCTTTTCTATCCATGATTTGATTATGTTCCAATAGGTTTTAGCTTCTGCACACATCCACCACATATGATAGAAAGAGCCTGGTATTTGATGGCATTTCCAACATTTCATAGATCTGTTCTTAAACATTTTAGCTAGTTTTTCTGAAGACATATGCCATCTGTAGAACATCTTGTACATATTTTCTTTATATGCTGTCACTATTGTCAGTTTATAGTTTCTTTCCCACAATTGCTGCCATCTATCTAATTCAATCGTATATCCAAAATTTCTTGACCATTTTATCATTGACTCCTTAACTTGCTCCTCCTCTAATTCCCTATATAATTAGTAGCTATACATTTTTTTAATCCATTTTTCTTCAGTTCCCGTATTTCATCTAACTCTGTTCTCCCCAAATTAAAACCATCTATTTTGGCATCTTTTTCATATCTAGATTGTATTTGCGTTCTCATGTACCAATCCATCTTTATTCCTTGTTCCTCTAATTGTTGTTTGGTTTTCAGCTTCCCCGTATCTGTTAGTAGGTCTTTATATCTTATATTTTTTCCCATGTTAAACATATTGGGGTATATTAACACTTCCATCATTGAGAGCCAATCTGGAATACTCAAGTAACGCTTCCTCTTTATTTTCTCCCAAACCATCATTAAAGAATTCTGATATAATGTCTCTGGAAATAGCTGTGTGTTCTATTTTTCCCATACCATATGAACGAATGCCATCCCAACTGTAAATCATGTCCCTCTAATGTCAATAATCTAGTATTCCTCAGTAAAATCCATTCTCTCATCCATGACATTACTGCAGCCTGGTAATATAATTCACAATTAGGTAAGCTAAACCCACCTCTGAGTCTTGCATCCTGTAACATTTTTTAAATTAATCCTTGCCTTTTTTCCCCTGCCAAATATATTTCAAAATTATTTTATTTAGCCTCTCAAAATATTTCTTTTTCAATCTTATTGGTATTGTTGAAAACAAAAACAATAATCGTGGTAATATATTCATTTGGATTATTGCAATCCTGCCCATTAATGATAGTTGTACCTTTTTCCATTTACCCAAATCTACTTCGATTTGTCTTTTCAATTTGTAATAGTTATCTTCTTTAATTGTACATCTTGCTGTCAGGTGAATCCCCAGATATTTTACCTTCTTTACAATCTGTATCTCTAACTTTCCCATCAATTCTTTTTGTTTTTGTTTTTCAGTAATATTTTTCACTAACATTTTTGTTTTATCTTTATTAATCTTCAAACCTGCTACCTCACCATATTTTTCTATTTGTTCTATTAATAGAGGTCCCATCAGGCTCAAGATTGTTGACATGCAGTTTATTAGCTGACATAGTAAGTCTGTTTCATAAAACCAGAGTATCAAGCTCAAACTGCTGTAAGGTCTAGGATCTACCTATAGGAATTCTGTGTCGAACAAAGCATGGAATCATGTTTGTATTATTGAGAGAAAAGAGATATTATAACAACACTGGACCCTAACTTTATTATGCCTGCTTCAAAACAGGTTCCAATGTGCTGTCATGCAGATGATCACCACTGTTTTACAGGAATAATCTTTCCAATAAGAATTTCCAAAAACATCACCAGTAAGGTCCTACCACATCAAGTTATAGCTTGGTAACTTCAAAACTGTTACCATGAAGTTCTTGATTCTGTATCAGACATCAATCAGTTATCTTTGTTGTCATCTGACTATAGATACCTGACTGTTTTCATAAAACCATTGTGGGAAGTCAGCCCCCCCATCAGAGAAGGAAATATTAAAAGGGCAGAATATTATATTTCCTCAAAGGATCTTAAAAAGGCAGAAAAGCATGCCCAGTTTTTCTTAATAGCCCCACATCTCCCTCCCCCAAGCAGAAACTAGCTCTGTAGAAATGCAGATTAATATTCCATTCAGGAAGGTTGGAGCCCTCCAGCTAGAAGCTTAGGAAGACAAAGACACCTAAAATCTACATACCCCACCCAAACTCTAAGACAGGACATAATAGAATTAACCCACAGATGCCAAAGGAGCACACTCAGACTCAGGTCAAAGTACATGACACAGGAAATACAAAGCCTCAAACAGGAACAGGAAACAACCTCAAGAGCCCCAGAGGGTATAAAAGCCCGCTCCCTACATGTGCTCAGTCTCTTTTTTCTTCCAGAGCCATCTTTCTGTCTGGCTGTCCTCTTCAATAAACTGCAACCTTCTTTCTAAAGCAGTCACCATGTTGTTTATTCCCAGCTTGGACTGGACCCTGATGAAGACTTTTCCCTCTACACCTTAATGGCACAGTTGTGTAGAGTATGTATAAATTGCTATTAGGGAGATAGCAGGTACCCTTGGGAAGAACAATAGTGTTGTGCTGCCTTATGTTTTGAGAACAGAGAAAATTCAGTTCCTCAAAAAGACAGTAATGATTATTATTTTGAGGGAAACATGACTACTGAATTAGTAGAAAAATAAAATCCTTGCCTTTAATTGATGGTAAGAGATTTAATTTTAAAGCCTAACAGTAACAATGCAAGTGCAATTTATCTTTCAAAATGGCCCTTATGTTCTTAATTTCAAGATTACCTGAACATTGTCCAGCCATACATCTATTTATTCTTATGACTTATTTACATAAATTATATATATATTATTGTTATAGCCCTCCATCTTAAGAAATGCAACTCCAGGCAGCTCACAACAGCAATAAAAAATCCCCAAACAATAAAAAGAATAAAAGCAAAGTAGAAATAAAAGCAACCCCCCCCCCCGATGTTTCTATCATCCTTCACTCACGCATACAAAAACAAATAACAGGGTTCAAGCTCACCCTATTTCAGAATTTAATGGAAGAGCCAACTCTTACAACAGGGGTTTTCAAACTTGGCTGCTTTAAGACTTGTGGACATCCATTCCCAGAATTCCTCAGCCAGCCATGCTTAAAGCAGCCAAGTTTGAAGACCCCTGTCTTACAACCTTTCAAAAACCTAAAAGGTTGGTGAATGGCTGGATCTCAGTGGGAAGGGCATTCCGTAGGGTAAGGGTTGCTTTGGAAAAGGCAAATGTCCTAGGTCCCATGGTCTCAAAAGTCGTAGATAGCACACCCACCTCTCTGACCTTGTGGAATCAGCAAACAACTTGTCCCCATGATATCTAAGCCTTTAAAGGTAATATCCAGGTCCTTGAATAATTTTTTTATTGTATTCTCCTACTTGGAACACTGTTGAGTTTGGCTTACTTAAGAATATGACAGCCAAAGCACCTTAAACCAGTATTTTCTTTTATTATTTCTGCTTGAAGTATTAGCAGAACAAAAAAATTAAAAAAAAAACACAGTAAAGCATCTACCACAATCACCATTTGGAGGGGTCCTGAATATTCTACATTTTATTGTAAATCCTCCTAAAACTGGAGAAAGGTTCTTATATAAGGATGCAAGTGAAGTAGAATGTCTCTCCTTTTGAACCAGCCTGATTTCTGCATGCTGATAGTTTTGTTTCTTACCACAATTTGTATTAATTTAACTAAACAAAAACAGAAACAAATGGCATACTCTACTAACTTAAATCCTAAGTAATTTCTAAATTCTCAATATCTCAAGATAAATATGAATGAAAATTTCCTTTAACATTTCCAGCTTCATAAAGAAGTTGCCTGGAATGAGGAATACTGATATTTTGATGTACCTAAGTTCTAGGAACAAAAGAAGCATTTATCAGCTTTTATAATTTTGGCCTGGTTATCATTTTCTGAATTCTGTTGTCTTTGTAGCATTTTACCATTATCTGTGAATCATTATCTGTAAATAAAAAGCGACATTAGTAGCCATTATAGTCTGGCAACATTCAAGCATAGAATGTGAAATCACTTTAGCAGTCCTTTTTAATGTGCCAAAGATTACTTCCTCCCATTATCATGTCCATCATAGATTTGGCATATATTGTAGCGCTGAAGAGAATTTTCAGCAAATAACAAGAATCTGGCATTCTTCTATATTTTTAGCACTTCAATTCCAACTAATGAATAAATCTATATTTAGGAACATAAGACAATTTCCCCTTCCCCCATTAATTCCACATTTATATACTTTCAATATGTATTTAAATATATATTGTGTGAATGAACCTAGTGCAGCCTAGATTATTTGAACTACTTAGAAGGCTTCCAAAATTAAATTATTTATTGGATTTTCCATGTCACAGTCAAAAGGACTCTTTTTGCTTTATAAAATTCACCATTACAAAAAAGAAATAGATAAGTAAATGAAATTACCAAATCCCCTCTGAACTGAAAAATGGACTGAACTATATTTTCAATCAGTGCTTCTTTTCAAAATACTGAAAACATATTTATACAGATAATTAAACAATACAAGTAATAACTAGCTATAGGATATTGGTAGACTATAAGGGGTGATTTGATTCAAAGAAGATTCAAAGAAAATTAGTCCTTTGAATTAAATCTTCAGATCCATTCAAAGCATTGAGCAGCATCTCTTCAAAATGATATGAAATTGATTCAGAGATTCAATGGGTTTCCTAGCTTATAACCTCTCAAACATTTTTTGCAGATTTGCTTTAATGTATAGATAAATTATCGCACAAGGCATTGGATAGCATGATAAGATTTCCAATATTGATGTGAATGGCTGGCCAATGATCTTATCATCTTTGCAAATCCTGTTTATTAAAGTACTTGAGGGGATGTTTTATTTGAATTTATTTAAGCACTTGGAAACAGTGAAGGTGTTTTCAGGTGAAGTCAAGATGGGGATTACAACTCTGGAATCAGAACCCCACTCATCTTTATAGGTGTCAAATGTGATCCTTGTTGCCCAATATGCAGGGCTTTTTTTCTCATAGAATGCTCAGAATGGAGTTCCGGCACCTTTTTTGGATGGAACCTTGTAGGGTAGGCAAGGCGGGTTGTATGACATGTGAGTTCCGGCACCTTTTTCTTTTTTAAAAAAAGCACTGTCAATATGCTACATAGCACGGGAGAATCTAATGCTAATAATACTAATTGCCTTAAGGTAGTTAAATAGGTAATTTCCAAAAGTGATTAAAAGGTGAAACTAGAGAACCCAATGTCCTTTAAAAGGCTCCAGTTCTTTGGTCTGCTGCTGTTATGATCTCCATTCACTTAATGACATGTTACCTTCCCACTATGGTGGGAAGGTAACAGCACTCCGTGCACCTTTGGTGTCTAGTCATGCCGGCCACATGACCATGGAGACGTCCTCAGACAAGCGCTGGCTCTTCGGCTTTGAAACGGAGATGAGCACTGGCCCCTAGAGTCAGAAACGACTAGCACACATGTGCGGGGGAACCTTTACCTTTACCTTTAGCTCACTATACCTCCTCCAGAAGTCTTCCAGAGAATTCAGTATGAAAGATATTCCATGTATGAAAAATTCAATATATGTGAAAGATGTGCATCAATACACAGCAAAAATGTACACTGATGCACAATCTGTATGAAAGATGGTCCCATACAAAGCAATCCATAGAGCAGGAAGTTTATTTTGAAAGACTTCTGCTTTTATAACATGTAGGGAAATAACCAGAATGGAAACCTCTACAAATATTCAGCAAGATATGGTTCTAAAGATACCAAGTTTTTCCTCAAACAAGAGATGGTTTCCATGTGAGGCAGATGGTGATGGCATCCAAGAACATTAAGCTGGGATTGGCCAAATCTGGTCAGCAGTTATAAAAATAAATGGATGGTAGATTTATGGAGACATCACTTAGGATGATGTATTGTTTACTTTGATTCTTGAAAGCTGAACTTATTTTGGCCTGCTAGACTTTGTTTTGGGTACTTATGTATAGGGGGACAGTATACATACAGTAGAAATACATGGGGTATGTGTTTCTATTTGTTTCTAATTGTCCCAAGACTCTAGATAAATAAGAACAGCAAATATTGGAGATATTATCAAGACCATTTTATGACCTTTCATTTGCCAATATCCTTAACTCTTTGGAAGATGCAATGAGAATCTCCTAAATAACTTGAGGTAAAGTGTCTCCTAAATAAATTGTTTTTGGATTTAATACCCTTTCCCAATTTTTTTTTTTAAATCTCAGGTTACATTTGTTTAAAGCTTGGAGAAACATTTACTCTCTTTTTTTTTATTTGCCAAGTGAGAACTGGAGCTCGTCAGAAAGCCAGCAGCCTTCTTCTGCTGACCTCATTCTTCTCTGGATCTTTTCCAGCAGACACAACTTTCACTGGCAACATTAGGAATTTCACATTTGTAAAGGCAGCAAGATAAATACATAAAAACCGAAGGAACAATCAGGGGAACAAATTCCTGAAACTTTTTTTTTTAAAAAATGAAATGTTAATGTAATAGAGTTTGAAAGAATCAGCCCAATTTCAGAGCTCAGACAGGAAGCTGAAGGCAAGCCAGGGGAATCAGCTGTGGTATGTGTACAATCTAAGTGCACATTTTAGAGGGAGGGGTGCAAGTATTGATCATGATCTTGAAGTCTTGAGAGAGTAATAGCAGAGCCATACTGAGATCTGTCTGCTTGTGAAAAATATGGGCTTTTCATACTTCTAAAAAACAAAAACCATATGTTTTTAATATTTTACATGTGGTATATGCACGGACTATAATTAAAGAGAACAACCCTGTCAATATATGATCTCACGTCAATTTGAGCTATAAACCATATGCTACTTATAAATGAATGCTGTATACATTTCTTCAAGCTGAGCAGGCAAATGGAAAAGGGGGGGGGGAGGAAGGAATGTAGAGGTAGGAAAAAAGAATTTGAAGGGAAAAGAAGATAAATCCTTGGGTGAAAGGCGGTGATAAGCTATGAGCAGATGAGCTGATAGAAAAAAGAGGAGACATAGGAGTGAGCAAGCAAGAGTTAGGGAAATAAGCATTTGTGTAGCTTTCTGGATTAGAGAGAAATGAAATGCAATGGGAAAAACAATGGAGTGTTTATTTATATGTGTTTATTTGTGGCATTTTTATTTTATTTTATGGCATTTATAAATTGGTTTCCTACCAACCAAAGCTATCAGAGTACAATTTAAGCAAGAACAAACAAAATCAATAACATTTTAAATCAAGGCAAAACCAACACAGTACTCAAAACAGATTTCTCTAATTCTGTTTTCTGGACAATTTGGGTCATGACTTCTAACATGAAAATGTTGGAGATGTCACTTTCTAAGAAGACAAATTACAGTAGTCCACTAGGTTAGGATCTAGGAGTGAAATCAGTATTGCACCTTAAGAAAACGTGTCAATTCCTCTAATTAGACAAACCAGGAATTCAAGCTATTTAACCTCACCCCTTTTTTACAAACATTGCAAACTCATTTCTCTACCCTTTCTTCTAGTTTCTCCTGGCCCCTTGGCTTATGAAGGATCTCCAGTTTATGACCCCTGGACTAGATGATATTGACTCTAGACTCCCCAAGACTGCAGCAGGACCTGTTCTTCTTAGTTCAATTTAAGCCTCAACTATGAGTTACAGGCGGGAGACCTTTTCTCTGCAAATATTAGTAAAGGTAAAGGTTCCCCCGCACATGCGTGCTAGTCGTTTCCAACTCTAGGGGCTGGTGCTCATCTCCCTTTCAAAGCCGAAGAGCCAGCGCTTGTCCGAGGACGTCTCCGTGGTCATGTGGCTGGCATGACTAGACGCCAAAGGCGCACGGACCGCTGTTACCTTCCCACCAGAGTGATCCCTAATTTTCTACTTGCATTTTTACGTGCTTTCGAACTGCTAGGTTGGCAGAAGCTGGGACGAGTAACAGGTGCTCACTCTGTTACACGGCACTCGGGATTCGACCCGCCAAACTGCCGACCTTCTGATCGACAAGCTCAGCGTCCTAACCCACTGAGCCTAATTTACATTATGCACTAATTGACTTATGACCAGGATAATAATAAATTGAAAAGTTTTAATCTCCTGCTTGTTTGCCATCCAGGCTAGTACAGAACAGCTGTCAGTTTCTTACATAGTATCTGCTCTAGTCATTCTATTTCTGATTGACCTAACATCTCCCCATGCTTCTGCTTCCTTTCCTGAACAATCTGAAAGCCAGAGGCCAGGCAGCAATGGAGCAGGAGGCAGATTGTTGCAATATTCATCTGGGACTGTGTATAGAGCAGGAGTGAGTTCTCCTAGCTTCTACAACTCTTAAATTGGCCATAAAAGTAAACAGTGTTTAGAATAAAAATAGTTTGTCAATATTAATTGCAAGAAAGTTTATCTTTGGCATGACTTCCATGCAAACCAAAACAAGAAACAAATCAAAACAAGAAAAAATATTAATTATTGTTGTCAGTAGAGTTATTCCAGCTCAATAATTCAAGAAAAAATATGTCTTGTATGCAAGATCTTAAATACTTTTGCTTTATTTTATTTTATTTTTTTACTTGGAAGGAATAAATGAAAATTAAACATCTGCTTCATTATCCCAAACCTAAAGCACGCTGTCAGTTCAATAAATATCAAGGAAACAGAAAATATGACCAGGAGAACAAATAATCAATAAATTACATTTCTACCTCCAGTTTAAATATATATGATAAAACATTAAGTATGTGATTAAAGGTAAAGGTAAAGGTTCCCCCGCACATGCGTGCTAGTTGTTTCCAACTCTAGGGGCCAGTGCTCATCTCCATTTCAAAGCCGAAGAGCCAGCGCTTGTCCAAGGACGTCTCCGTGGTCATGTGGCTGGCATGAGTAGACGCCAAAGGCGCACGGAACACTGTTACCTTCCCACCGTAGTGGTCCCTATTTTTCTACTTGCATTTTTTATGTGCTTTCAAACTGCTAGGTTGGCAGAAGCTGGGATGAGTAACAGGCGCTCACTCTGTTACGCGGCACTCGGGATTCGACCCGCCAAACTGCCGACCTTCTGATCGACAAGCTCAGCGTCCTAACCCACTGAGCCACTGCGTCCCTTAAGTATGTGATTAGAGAATATTAAATTGGAAAGTAAATTGACATTTTGATGAGGAAAAATATAACATGTGGAAAAGTGAATAAAGAAGAAAAAATACTGAATTTGGTCTTTCCAGTGTCACATTATAATGCAAGCTTATAAAATTAAAGTCTCATTTGAGTTTGGAAAAGTTGAGTTTCAGGTAAATGGAGTATAGGATTACTATCTTGGAATACAAGCCCATGAATGTTTCTGCAATAAAGAAGGTTGTTCGCATTAAATGATCTACGATCTACTGTTTTGTTGTTGTTAGCTGCGAAGTCATGTCTGACCCATTGTGACCCTATGGACAACGTTCCTCCAGGACTTCCTGTCCTCTACCATCTTCTAGAGTCCATTTAAGCTCACGCCTACTGCTTCAGTGACTCCATCTAGCCACCTCATTCTCTATCATCCCCTTCTTCTATTGCCCTCAATCTTTCCCAGCATTAGGCTCTTCTCCAGTGAGTCCTTCCTTCTCATTATGTGGCCAAAGTATTTGAGTTTTAGCTTCAGGATTTGGCCTTCTAAAGAGCAGTCAGGGTTGATCTCCTCTAGGACTGACCAGTTTGATCGCCTTGCAGTCCAAGGGACTCGCAGGAGTCTTCTCCAGCACCACAGTTCAAAGGACTCAATTCTTTGGCACTCAGCCTTTTTTTATGGTCCAACTTTCACTGCCATACATTGCAACTGGGAAGACCATAGCCTTGACTATACGCACTTTTGTTGACAGGGTGATATCTCTGCTTTTTAGTGTGCTGTCTAGATTTGCCATGGCTTTCCTCCCCAGGAGCGTCTTTTAATTTCTTGGCTACAGTCCCCATCTGCAGTGATCTTGGAGCCCAGATCTACTGTTTATACGGTTGCAATTTAAATAGAGAAAATAAAAATAAAAAAGCAAATCTGAGCTTTGGGCCTTGGATTTCTGAATGGTTTCTCACCCAAGTACTAACTAGATAAGGTTTGGGAATTTTAGGATCATCCAATTTCAACTAGGTTTTGCTTGCTGCATACATAATAAAAGTATGTAATTAATATGTCTGTATGTGTGTCCGCATGAGTATGTGTGTGTGTTGCAGTATTTTAATAATCTTTTTAGAACAAAAGGTAAAATGAACAACAAGCAACATTATTTCTAATTTTAATAGTAGGCAGATCTAATGTTAGCCCTGAAAATATTTTGACAATGTTATTTATTCAAACTCACTCTAGGACATGTGGGCTGTATTAATAGCTACACAACTTAAAGTGAGTTCATTATTTACCTAAATGTTTACACTACTAGAATCTGTCTGTATTCTCTTGGGGTACTTTCCAATGTCAACCCATTAAAATCACACATTAATTACATGCAGCTATAGTAGCAGAATTTTCTTGGTTCATTTTAGATATCCTCAATTGAATAATTCCCTGTTGATGTGCCCTCCCACTTCTTTCTCAAGAAACACAATTCATAAAGACTTTTCTCCCCATGAGTAGGTCTTATTGAAAATATATTCTCCCCTTCCTCCCCCCCCCCATTGTATATGTGCATTTCAAGATGGAGAATAGTCAGTTCAAGTGTGTGTGAGAGATGGAAGGTGGAAGGGCAATCTACCTTAATCAAGCTGCAGATGGTAGATAAATTTCAGCAAGGTTTAAAATTAGGAAAAGGACTCCACTTGGAAAAGTGTTGTAGTGGACAGATCTACTGCTGGTGCAAAGTGGTAGTGAAAACCTGCCAAATATTGGTGAGTGAATACCTCCAGGCAATTGGAGAAGGTTACCCTCTGTGTACTGCTTGACCTCTAATTCAGGTAGGGTTTAAAGGGTGATTGATTGATTGATTGATTGATTGATTGATTGATTGATTGATTGATGTTGTGGGAAGTTAAGATAGTTATTTGGTGGAATGCTATGATAAGAGGAAGATTGGCATGAACAGTTTCGACCAATCTGACATTGTGGGGAGGTGTAATAAAGCATTGATAGTACCATTAACTGACCAAGGAACTTTATCACTTCCATAAATGTGCTTCTCAGAGCATCTACAGGGCTTGCTCTGTGTCTCTCACTCTTCTGCTAGAATACTTTTAGGAAGATTCATCTGGAAAGAGAAAGAGAAAAATTAGTCACTCAGAGTTATTTATCAGAGACTAGTTAATGGGTTTACTGTTAGGTTATTGTTATATAATATAATTTTATACCACATTGTAGAATATGCACATATACCAATAGTGCATATATTGTACACAGTTGGAGTAATATATAGTTAGCTATAATTGTGCAAGAAGTGCATGATGTAGCTTCCCCAAAGGGCTAACCTTACCAATGAGTTATATTAACAAGTCTGCCAGGCCACAAAAGCAACTGCTTCACTAGAGAAACATGTTGACATATTTAGGAATAAGGTTGTTGTTGTTGTTGTTTTAAAAAAAATCTATTTTAAGATTTTCTACATTGGTCCAGCACCAACTTCTCTATAGACTTTCTGCTGGACAATTAAAGGCTGCTAGTTCTGCCTTAAAAGAAATAAAGGGGGAAATAATGTATTGTTGGAGGTCCAAATACTCATCATTTCATGATCTATGGACCACAAGGGGGCAGTAGGGGGCAGCTAGAGTGTTAAGGATTTCTTCTGTGCCCCTTTGTTGACTATCACCCACCCCATCCTTTGATGACAATTTTACTAATTCTAGATAATTTCCTTTGCCTTTTTTCTCCATGCACATGCATATTTGACTCACCTGCTGATAGGATATAGATAGCTACATGCTAGGCTTTGTCTAGCTAGGCTTTGTATTTCATTTAACTATAGCTTCTATCTTTGATAGTTATAGAAAGTGTTTCTGTAATCATTGCTCGTGTCAAATTCCCACTCTGAGAAAAACTCACACTCGTATACAAAATATTTGAAACTCCAACGTATGTTAAAGCCCTTGAAAGTATTCAGCTGAAATATTGTGGTGTTTAATATCTCTGTAAATGATTATCATCCCTGCTATTTTAATTCCATTTGGCCCTCAAATGAAGCTGCTGCAGGTATTTTGATGCTTTTTTCCCCATCATTGCTTATGGTAGAATCTTTTATCAAAACTGAATATCAAATCAGTTTTAATTGAACCTTGAATTTAAATTAGATCTTGGCTGATTCACACAACCCTTGAAACAAAGGGGTTAATTTCTTCCTTTTCTCCCTCCATGTATAGGTCTCACTACCATTTTTCATGCCATTCCCAGAAGTTCTTCCTACTCTAGGTACCATTTTTAAGCAGGTGCAGCTGGGTTGCACAAGAAAAGGGAAAGTGCCACTTTGTAAACTCCTAACTTATATTCTTTTTTCATTCCACTAATCAATATATACATAGACCATTCCTGGTAAGCTTCTTGTGATTATACTGAGAAATATTACTGCCACTGCTTTAGTGTTATATAAAATTAATATTTCTGAGATCATTAGTGGGAAAAATGAGTCTTTGTAGGGAACACCAGTCTTCATTCAAATACATGATTTATCATTTTTCTACCTTTCACCATCAAGTAAAATGGATGTCTTTGCTATTAGGGAAAAGGAGCGTGGCATTTGAAATTAATCCTGCCATATCTAGGCTGCCCTTTCCACTTTCTAACTCTCTGTTCTCCTTGTGAATGTATAATTGCAAGGAGGTTCCAATATCCACTGGAGGTAATTCCCTATCGCTGTTCTTTTCAGTTGCGTTCTGTCTCAGTGTTGCCTGAGATTCAGAGATCCTGTAGGCAAAATGAAGTGGCTGTAAAGACCACTCAGTGACAGCTGGCTCATTAACAGGGTTTATTTAGAACAAGGCAAGAAGGTACAGTAGTGTTCGGCTTTTATAGCCGGCAGCCGGCCGGCTGGTCCAATCGGAGACCAGTCTTTTTGCGCCGCGGTTCTCTGCTCCAATCGGCTCCGCGTATTCTGACAGCTCTCTCCTCGTGGCTAGGCAGTTGCTCGTTGTTTTGACAGCCGCGAGCTGTCAACCGGTTTGCGCCTGCGCTTTGTTGGGGAATTTTGACAGCTGTCAAAATTCCCGCGTGTTCTTCTGTCAGACGGCTTTACCTCATAACTTTAACACGTTTAACATTAGTAATAACTTATTCACATATAATACACAAAAGTCCACTGATCAGTGGCCATCATGAAATATCTTGAGAAAACAAAATTGCACGGATATGTTTAATCACTCAGGTGAGCTGATCTAAACCAATCAGCTGACTTGAGGGATTAAACATATCACTGCAATTACTAAATGCCAATAATAAGTGGGCTTTTTTTTAAACACGAAAGACTAATAATTATTGGGCTTTGTGGGTTTGAGCAAACACATACCATAGAGACACACTGACACATATATATACACTACATGTTCTAGAATCTAATGCCAGTGAGTGCCTATGTTGAAGCTGGAATCTTCAATTCACTTCAGCTCATTTAAACTTAAGCATTAATCTATCTTTTTCTCCTGTTGGTAAACAGAATTTTATATTGTGCAGGCTTCTGCTATTCACAAAGTTACTGAGCAAATAAGAGTTGAAATAATAGCTGAGAAGAACAAATGGGGCTGACTAACAGTGTAATAGGGTGAAGTGTGCTACCAGTTATGACTCTGGATTGTCAACCGGAAGGTTGGCAGTTGGAGACCCAAGCACCACATGACAGGGTGAGCTCTCTTTCTTGCCCCAGCTCCTGCCAACCTAGCAGTTCAAAAGCATTAAAATGCAAGTAGATAAATAGGTACCACTTGGGTGACATTCCGGACACCTCAGTGTATAGACATGCTGACCACATGACCACAGAAGAAGACAATGCTAGCTCCCTCAGCTACGAAACAGAGATGAGCACCACCCTCTAGAATCGGACACGACTGGGCAGGGGAAAACCTCTACCTTTACCTTTAGCAGTGTAATAAATTAAGGGAGAAAATGACATCTGTAAAAATTGGAGATGAGCTTTTCTGCCATAGCACCTGCTTTTTGGAACAGCATTCCCCCTAAGGTGAAGTTAGCCTCAACCCTTGTGACAGGCCTGGAAAACCTATGGCAATTGGAAGGCTGCATGCTGGCTGCCTCACATGTAATATATGCTGATGCATTCCCTCTGGTGCGTTTCATCTGATTTCTGTTAACTACTTTTTTGTTGATTTTGTAAAATGCTTTAATTGTTGGTTTTATTATACACTGCTCACTTCATGTGAAATGAGCAGTCATATAAGTTTGATAAACAAATAAAGACTGCCTACTAATTGGCTTCTGTTTGTCCTTCATCAAGGGAATTGTGCATCTCAAAGAAATTTCTTAGGACCTTTCCACATACCGGTAGTTAAGTACAACAGTTGAAAGATACGTCTCCATTGTAATTTGGTAGAAGCTTTTCATTGTTGAAACAAACAGATGCGTGGATGCATGGATGGATGGATGGAAGTTTTTGCAAGAATCTTTGATGGATTCTTTTATGATTTCCAGTCTGCCTTTAACATAATTTTATGTCATAGATATTGTCAAAAAAGCAACAGCTATAGAAGTAAACATAGTAATATCTAGGATAATGTTCCTGTGTGTGTGGAAATGCTATTTTCTTTTAAAGTTGAATTAGAATAGGGGAAAATAGACTAATGTGGAATCATCAGTGATTTTAGGGTTCAAGCTTATCATGTCCTGCTGACACAGCTTTGTCATCTTAATAAAGCCGTTTGTTTAGGATAATAGTTGAGGGATCGTATTTCTCACTGACTGAAACTGAATGACTTGTACAGGACTTCCTTATTCTTTTTGTTCCTTCAGTCCAGGAATGAAAGGAAGAAATTATTTTTTTTTCCAAATAAGGAGACCAAAAGTAGAAGAGGAGAAAATAGTTAATAAATCTTCCACTTGAGGGATAAGAAAGTTAACTGAAGTTACCATGAAGAAATTTTCAGTTAACATTGAAACAGGACATTTTCGTGAATGACATTATATAGTATCTTTGCCTCAGTACTGAATAATTGATAATTTAAGTCTTGAATGGATAACTTTCATTTTAATTCATGGTCAATTTTAAAAGAGCACAAATTATTACAATGTCTCAAAGCTGTTCTGGAAGCTACATATAGTTCTGAAAAAAAAGAGAGGCAGAAATAAAATAATGGTGACTTATATTTAGTTGGTAATTCCATAACCTTTATCACATACAAGCCAATGGGGGAGGAGTGGGAAGGGAGATTAAAAGTCCAATTCTAATGAAATCATTTTTCTGTCAAGAAATTAACATTCAACATTTTTAAAATTTCTTCAGAACCAGTCTCAGTACTGATGAGCCATTGTGGATAAAACACAGGTGTGAGAATGTGCATTCAGGAATGCATATAGGAGAGAGAAACTGAGGTGTAGCTGTGTCTGTATGTGCATGTACTATTTATAATATTTTCTTTCTAAATATTTTTATTATTCTCATCTGACTTTTAAAGGCATGAGGTATCAAGCATTAAAAAGTCCATTTTCACCGGAGCTAGGAAAAAAAAGAATATTAGGGAAAAAAGAATATTTATTATGATATCAGTGTCCCTCATTCTCTCACTTGTTTGCTCACCCACATATAGATGTGCACTCGTATCCAGACACACACACACTTTTCTTGTGTTGACTAGGCATCTCCTTTTTATGAAAATAATAAAGGACATGGGAGGGATTGATGCTAGAAAGCTATTGCAAGCATTTTCTAATGTGTGATCTTGAATCAGACCACCTCCTTAATTCAGTAAGGGGAAGGGGATATATACAGTTCATAATCAGATGATGAAAACAAGCCAGGCTAAGTTTTCCAGATAGACAAAAAGAGGATGTTTTCCTTAATATCTGAGAAGCAGAAGCCAAAATAATGGTTAAAAGGATTTCTCCAACAAAAGACTATCACTTAAGAGAAAGATGGTTTGAAAAAGTAGAATCATCTAAGTTCTGAAGTCTGTATATAGTAGGTACTGTATGTTTATCTTTTGATGATTATTGCATTGTGATACAATATACAGAAACAGGAAGATAGTAGAAAGTCACCATATGTTTAAATTCAGAATTTACGAATAATAGTCAGAAGGGTTGAAAATATAAAATATCTGATTTCAGCAGAACTCACAAAAATGGGGGTGTTCTCCCTGCAAAAAATTTTCCCTGAAAGGATGGAGGCTCCACTAGGAAAGTGGAGGACAACAAAGAAAAAGGAGAAGAAGCAGTGATGATAGACAAAAAAAGAGAAAATTTGCTTTTCTTTCTGAAAGTGCTGCTATTGGAGGAAGCAAATGCTGAAAGTGCTGCTAGGCTGTTGGATTCCAGAGAAGACTTTTATGATAAGGATAGCAGGCCACAGTTATGCAGAAAGCAAAATGAAGAAGATGATCCATTTTCAATTCTTTTCTCCTTCTGGAACCCACAAAGCAATGTTCTTGCCAAACAGCTACTTGTCTACTGCCCATGCTTGATTAAGTCCTATCGGTTAAGTCATATCATAGAGCCAACAAACTGAGTTAACTGAATTAAAAAAGAAATCCCACTTTATGTTGACCACCAGTGGAAACTTGGCCCTTTTATGATTTCTGGACTTCAACTCCCAGAATTCCTTAGCCAGCATGCCTGGCTGAGAAATTCTGGGAATTGAAGTCCACAAGTCCTAAAAGGGCCAAATTTGAAGACCCCCGCCACAAGTCCTAAAAGGTCCTAAAAGGGCCAAATTTGAAGACCCCTGCCTTAGAGGATTAACCAAAGCTATGGCTAGCAGACTTGTTAGTTAACTGACCATCTGTGTTCAAAGGCAATTTACCACAGCTGGGAGATAAATGGTGGAGAATCACTGACTTCAAGACTTGCTGTTGGGTTACCTCAGAAGCATCATGATAGAAACTGGACATTAGATTAGCTGTGATTCAGTCTAGCTTTTCTGATGTTCCTATAGACACACTGCCTTTAAATCTAGCACTATTCCCATGGCAGGGTCTCTGACATTCCTGACATTTGAAGCCATCAAATCCCAGCAAATAACATTTAAAGCCACATGTGGAAAGCAGCTGGAAGCAGCTGACTCCCACTTTGCTGCAGTGCTTTTCATGCCTCATTAAGTGCCCATCAGCATATAAACATTTATTTCCCACATAACCCCCACTGCCACCATTGTCAGAAAGTTTATTCTACAATCAAAAGGATGTGCTCTAAGCAACATCCTGGCATTTAGGGTTCAAACCCAAGATCACGTTCTTTGTTAGGCAGTACACAAACAACATTGATGTGCCATCCTTATTTGTGTGTTTTCAGAAAATGCTGTCAGTGTTTAGTTTTCATTCCTTTAGTCAGGAAACCACTTTTCTGCCGAAAATGAAATTTAGCAAGCAATTCATTCATAATATGGGCCATTTGCTTTGGATGTTTCATTATTAAATATCATTATGAAGCCAAAGATATCACAACTTAATATCCAGTTTCTAGTACACATGTGCAGTAAATAATATTGGCACAGTTGCCAGAAGAATTTTGTTAGCAAGTCTGTCACACTTTTCCTGCATGTATAATTGCATAATAAATCAGAACCATCTCCAGTCTAATGTTTAAATAATACACACACATACACATTCAGAGTGGAAGAGGCAGAGAAAGAGATTTAGCCAATAAACTGGAAACATTCCAAGTTTATTCAGCCTGCCTGATGATGTATACATATTTTCAAACCAGTACTTTGCAGAGAAGCTATAAATTGAGAGGCAACTGACATAAGCCTGAGATTGAAATTCTCAACCCATTGAATGCTTTTTCATAGCATGAGCTAGTTGGAAGGTCTCCAGTAAATCATCTCATCTTAAGAGTCGGGGTTCAAATAACTGTGTAACATGTTGAATGACTGTACAAAGGGATGAGAAATCATGTGGGTAATTCTCACTTCTGTTGCTGAGATAGATGAAGACCACCCACTCTGAAGCCTGCAGGACTAGGCACATTAACTTGGGTTTCCTCCCACCCCTGTACATGTGAACTCTACATTGGAACATCAATGATTGTACAGAGCTATTCTTTAGCTACTTGAATTCTTTAAAAAAAGGTGAGGGTGTGGCTCCCACATATAACAGCAGAACCGGGGAGGACAAAACTTGTAGCCACATGATTTTATCATTTATTCTTTCAGCATCCAGTGGGGATCTTTAAATCCCTCCTACCTCTATACATAAATACTGCTTTCCACTGTCCTGATTAACAACTCTTGATATTTCTATTTTTCTTCATTGTTTCAAATGTAGGTTGATAACTAATATTCTATTTTAGGATATCAAGATTTGCATGTTTCTTTTCTTTTTCCATTTACTTCCAAGGCTATTTCACTGAGCGAATCCAGAAATATCGTCATGTCACATAGACGATAAATAAATTGACTGTAAACATAAATATTCTCATGTTATGCAGGATCAGGAGAAATATTCCTATTTGACTTCTTAACAATTGACAAATATTTCTAAACCTCTATGATTGTCCACCCTTTAACTGTCTGTGTACCGGACTCAAAAGCTACCTCATCTTCATATTTTATATATATATATATATATTAGAGAATGAAGTCTGCCCCATTATTCATACAAATTGTCACTTTGAAGTTCAATCAGAGCATTACCCAGTACTGTGTAACTAGTGCATCTTCTGTAGCTGAAGCTCATACAATAGACATTTAATAATTTCTTGAATGTTTTCAGTAAAAAATAATCCAGAGTGTCTCATAGTGTCTTTGGGCTGTTCAACTGATCTGAACTTCAATGCTTCTCCGGCAACTGTGCAACTGCCAGTCTTGTCTTTGGTGGAATTTAATCACCCTCTCTCTTCATTCTAGAAAAGGAGAAGGAGAAGGAGAAGACAGATAAGAGGGGGAGAAGGAGAAGGAGAAGACAGATTAGATGGGAAGAAAGAGAAGGAGAAGACAGACAAGGAGGAGGAGATGGAGAAGATTTAAGGTGCTGGTACTTACCTTTAAAGCCCTACATGGCTTAGGCCTGGGATATTTGCAGGACCGTCTGCTACCGGGGACGACTTCCCATCGCCCAGTGCGCTCACACAGAGAGGGCCTCCTCAGGGTGCCGTCGGCCAGACAATGTCGGCTGGCGACCCCCAGGGGGAGGGCCTTCTCTGTGGGAGCACCAGCCCTTTGGAACCAGCTCCCCCTTGAGCTTCAGATGGCCCCGGACCTCCGGTCCTTTCGCCGCAGCCTTAAAACTTTCTTCTTCCATCAGGCTGACCTGGATTGATGATGGGGTTTTTAAATATGTTTTAATTTTTAACTGTGTAGTCAATTTATTTTGGGGCTGTTATTTAATTCTTTTTTAATTTTTGTATTGTTGTTTTTTATTGTTGTTAGCCGCCCTGAGTCCTTCGGGAGATAGGGCGGCATATAAGTCCCAAAAATAAATAAATAAATAATAAATAAGACAGACAAGGAATAGGAAAAGGAGAAGACAGACAAGGAAAAGGAGAAGGAGAAGACAGACAAGGAGGAGGAGAAGACAGACAAGGAGGAGGAGATGGAGAAGACAGACAAGGAATAGGAAAAGGAGAAGACAGACAAGGAAAAGGAGAAGGAGAAGGAGAAGACAGACAAGGAGGAGGAGGAGGAGAAGAAGGAGAAGAAGGAGAAGACAGATAAGGAGGAGGAGGAGACAGACAAGGAGGAGGAGGAGAAGGAGAAGACAGATAAGGAGGAGGAGAAGACAGACAAGGAGTAGGAGAAGAAGGAGAAGGAGAAGACAGATAAGAGGGGGAGAAAGAGAAGGAGAAGTCGGACAAGGAGGAGAAGCAGAAGGAGGAGGAGAAGAAGACAAACAAGGAGGAGGAGAAGGAGAAGGAGAAGACAGACAAGGAGTAGGAGAAGGAGTAGGAGAATACTAGAAAGCAAGAGACTGTGAGTTCTAGTCCTGCGTTGGCCATGAAACCAGCTGGGTAAGTTTTGAGCCAGTCACTCTCTCTCAGCTCACTTCACCTCACAGGGTTGTTGTTGTGGGGAAAATAGGAGAAGGAAGGGGCATTTGGTATGTTTGTCATCTTGAGTATTTGAAAAAATAATAAAGGTGGGTTACAAATAAAATAAATAAATAAATAAATAAATAAATAAATCCTCCATTTGAATATGAAACAATGATGATAAATATGCTCTGTGTCCTGGCACGATGGGTTCCAACATGTTTGACAACCATCTTTCTTTTCTGGATTTCTGATTCATATCCACTTTTGGGCATTGACTTACAGCATATTTACACTGACTGTCTTGGCTGATACCAACTTACTTATCTGCACTCAAATCAGGCTGGGTTCATATACTTTGTCGAAAGAGTTAAACAAGCCCTCCTTTTATAGATAAGATGTGTTGTTTGGAGAAGATCCAAACTGTGAATAATAGGCTGTTTCTGCTAATCTGCTGGTTTCATGAGGGTGCTTATACCCATCAACAAAATGAGCGGATACAAGCCTACCACATTCATTTTGTTATCTTCCTCTTTCTTTCCCTTTCTTTCTTCCATTTTTCACCCTAACTTCCACACTGTTAAATCCTGTTATTTTCAATGGGACAGCCCTGCAACATACACTCACTTATAAGTTTATGTGCGGAATTGAGTTTTTGATGCACATTCAGTGCATCTTTTCTCCTTTTCTGCTCAAATTTATTTCCTATTGCAGGCATATTCAGGCTGCTTTTATTGTTCTTTTGTTACTTTCATTCAGCAGCTTATCTCAGTTTATTGAAATGCTCATTTAGAAATGAAATTAACTGTATTCACCATGGCGCCATTGAGATACAGAATGGACCATCATCCCGTGCTCTACGGGGGAAAAAAAGGTAAGATAAATCACACTCATTGTTCAGAAAGAGAGAGAAAGTGGAGGAATAAAAGTACATCTTTTATAGATTTGGCACTGCATGTGCACTCGCTTTGTTCATTGATCTCAACATGACATTTATCACTGCAAGATCTTGGTAGCTTGGCAAAATTACTTCTGGATATCTTAAAACCATATTAAAAATAGTGATGGGCAAGGACTTTTCAGCTTAGTTCAAAGTTGGCCTGCAATTATAAACATTAATAGAAAATCTGGATGGATATTTTTTTTTAAAAAAGTATTCTTAAAGAATTCCATTTCTTTGAGAAGGCAGTTACAGTATATGATGCAGGATAGCTTTTGTAATGGAATGTGTGGATGACCTTGGGGGACCAGGAGAAGAGATGCTGCCTAGGAAACTAACAAGAGAGGCAGGAGCCCCACAATGGCTTCACTATCATAGAAGGACACTCAGAGAGACCCACCTTAATTGATCAGGCAGTTAAAAGTAACAATGGAAAGTTTGTACCTTTAGATGTGCAAGATTATGTTAACTAACCTTACAACAGAGAAGAATTAGTTGTGTTTCGAATCTGGTTTACTTGGGAGGACCAGAAGACTTAACATTTTGGACCCTTAGAAATCTAAGCATATATTCCAATGGGACTTCATAAGTCCTCACTTAATTGTGATAAAGTCAGGCACTTCACAGCTTTTAGGTAAAGGAAATGCACAATCTGTATACCTAAGAAAGATTCTCCAGTATAAAAACAAAGCAACATGTATATAGCCAGTTTTGTGAAGTAGTTAAGGCACCAAGATAGAAAGCAGGAGACCATGAATTTATAAATCCTTAGTAAGACCACACCTGGAATACTGCATCCAGTTTTGGTCACCACATTACAAAAAAGATGTTGAGACTTTGGGAAAAGTGCAAAGAAGAGCAACTAAGATGATTAAAGGCTTGGCAACTAAAACATATGAAGAACGGTTGCAACCTGGAACTAAGGAGAAACTTTCTAATAGTGAGGACAATTAACCCTAAGAAGTACTGTAGGCAGTGGCAAGTGGAAAGATCCAATCTGGGTCCGTCACCATATAGGTCAACCAAATAGTGTTTTGGTGTTCTCAGGTGTCATTTGGATTAGCAAGGTTCATGCCAGTTATTGGGGAACTAAGAAAATCTGACAATAAGTGGGCTAAGGGAACAAACTATACATGGAGAAGACAAGAGAACCTGGAATTGTTGGAATGTTGTTACAACAATAGACCTATTGAGAGGGGATATATGAAACATATGAGGAGCTATGGATGGGTAGAAGACTTACATACACACATTGGCTACAGGAAATTTGCTTTCACAACTTGAGATAGATCAGCTACACATTACATCCCAATCTTAAGAAAACCAATAAAAATAACTAAATGTGCACCAAAACCTGAAGCTGGAATGTCACTGCCTCCCCAGCATAGCAGTATCAGGCATAAAACCATGGATAAAGCTACTGTCAACTCTTGAGACCAGTTACTGAAGCTCAGTGGAGAAATACTATCAGCTGGTATGCTAGAAGACGGCAATAGAACCCTCACTACAATCCCTAACTAAAACCAATGAACTGGAATATGATATAGTCATTGTAAACTTGGAGAGGTTTGGCTACATAATTAACAAAAATAGCAGAACATACATAGACACACAAATGAGGTTGAAGGCTAAGATCAAAGCAACTCACAAATGGGTTTGTCAGCTGGTACAACAAGAGAAGGGTGTGAAGATGAAAGATAAAACTTGGCTACAGAAAAAAATAGAAGGGCCTACCTCCATTTGAAGACCTAAACTCTGTTAAAGCAGAAGCCAAGAAGATAAATGGCCTGTTCTCTAAAGAACCATCCAACAAGATATACTCCCAACTACTGTATACAATACAATAACAGCAGAGCCACCAACAGAAGAAACTGAACAGTACAATAAGAATATATGTGAAAAAGAGAAAACACATAATACCAGTACAAAGTGGCTGCAGGACCTTAGAGCAGACCACAGCAATCTCCCAAAAGAGGAACCAGTCATCATCACAGTAGCAGACATCCAACAGCAGATCAAAAAACCTAATGAGCTGGCCCAGCATCTGGCCCAAACATGAACCATACCTAGTACTAAAGAAACTAACAGAATGTCTACCAGCTCAGATGAACCAGGTGCTAGCAGTAGGCTCCTACCCAGACTGGCTAATATAAGGAAGAACAGTGCTGATCATGAAAAACTCTCATAAGGGAACAGCACTGTCCAACTACCAGCCAATAACTGGATTCTCCATAACATGGAAAGTCCTGTCAGGCATCATAGCCACCAAGGTTCAGGATCATATGGGCCAGTACATGAACATAGCTCAAAGGGGCATTGGGAAAACATCAGAAGCTCAAAACATTAGCTGTCAGGGTCTAGATAGACCAATCTGAGCACAGGTTGGATTGACTAGAGGAAAATCTATGATTCAATGCAACATACATGGATATGTGAAACACTGGTGCTATACAAAGGCCACATGACACTAAGGATCTTCCTCAAGATCCTCAAGATCTCAATGCAACTGTGGAAGACCACACTGGAAGTCAACTCAATAATACTCACACAACTAGCAATCAAGTGCTGCATATCCCAAGATGATGCTCTGTTCCTTCTGTTGTTCTTCATAGGCTTGAATCCCTTCAGTCAGATAATCACAAGAACTGGATACTGATACAAGTTCAAGGGTAGATGGCATCAAGCTGTATGCTCAAAGTAAAAGAGACATTAATTTACTCCTACACCTGATATGGATCTATGGGACTTCCAGATAGACAGGCAGGTACTGGCCAATTAATCAGACATTGTGGTAGTAGATAAGAACCTACAATTATGATAGATGTAATAATGTCAAGTGACAGTAATATCAGGAAGGAGTATGAGCACCTGGGAAAGTAACTGAACCTGAAGGAGAAGTGGCAGAGGATGTGGAAAATAAAAGCCAAAGTGGTAATAGGAGCACTTGGTGCTGTGACTCTTTAATCTGAGAGAATGGCTCCAATAGATTCCAGGAACCACATTCGAGCTATCTGTCTAGAAGAATGCAGTGCTAAGAACATCTGAGATGCTGCAGACCACCATCAAACACACAAATCTCTGGTAGAGGACCCAAAATTGAGGAATACACACACCACACAGACATCCAGTAATTATCATTCTCATTTTTCTGGTGATTTCATATTTCTTTGCCATATTTATAAACCCAGTGCCACCAATGATTCTCAGTACCATTGGTATAATGTTCCTCCAAAATTAGATTGAACAGAGGTTCAAAGTCCAACCAGACTATACATAGGCACACCACCAACAGTTAAATATACATCAGTAACAGCTACCTTTTTCCCTCAGTGATATATTTTATTTCTCTTTCTATGACCATTCAAAACTGGTTAAACATGCTCTGAGCTAATTAAAAGAGTGTCTCAAATGTCTCAATTAAGTGGAATCATTTCTTACTACTTAATGATTTCTGGCCTAAATACATTAGCATTTCAAGATGCAACTGCTTTGGTTAGAACTGCCATTTGTTCCTCATAAACAGGAAATTCTCTTGGAAAATGAAGAGAGAGATAGTGCTAGATATCAACTTTAGACATCACTCATGAATTTTTCATACTGGAAGTATATGATACATTTCTTTTAATGGATCCCTGAGTCCAACTCTAACAATTTGAGTAATAAAAGAATTAAATAGTATAGGTCAGCAAAAACTACAAATTCAGTCATAGTTTTCTTCCATACAGTATTAACTCTCAAACTTCCTCCTTCCATTATGTATTCATGATGGACAGTGATTAATATTTATATGTTACTTATATGTAAGGGTGTAGGTCTATATATATGTTGTATATAGTATGTTTAAATGTGTGTTATGTATGTGTACACTTTGAGAGCAAGCAACTAAATTTCATTTTTAATGTGTGTCATTGTGCCCACAGTAAAAAAATGACAATAAAGGTTATCTATCTATCTATCTATCTATCTATCTATCTATCTATCTATCTATCTATCTATCTATCTATCTATCTATCTATCTATCTGTTCAACTCTCAGGAGTATAATATATTTATCAAGAATGTTACTCTAGCCTTTTTGTAGAATAAAGCCTAAATTAGAGGACTGGACAAAAATTAGAGCTGCAAAAATTCATCTAAATCTTAAAACAGGCATGTCAAACTGCCGGCCCATGGGCCAGATGCATCACACCGAAACCGCACCCACCCTATTGCCGGCAATGGGGAAAAAGTCATGATACGTTGCACAACGTCACGTGACATCACGAGTTTGACATGCCTGTCTTAAAGGATAGAATATCAAGTTGCCTACATCAGATAAAATGAAAAGCAAAATATAAAATGAATTCTCAGATAACTTTACCATGATTAAAATAAAATGATCAACACAATTACTTGCATCAATGTGAGATTCTTTTTGATTTCTCTGGTTTAATAAAATAATTTTTGCTGATAGGATTATCACTTGGAAGCTACCAAATCAAATGAATTGCCAGCTGATTATTGGGTGTACAGTAAACCTAATATTTTCCAGTCACTTTTCCACAAAGTTACTGTATGAAAAGGTAAGAACCAAGAAGATGACAGGTAGTGTTATTGCAAGCTGTTTCATCTACGTAATATGTGTCTCCTATATTAAATTTATTGGTCTTCAAATAAGTGGCAGATAATTGATGCAAAATAATTGTATGTGGGTGATTGTAACTGGAAAGCACAAGAAGACCATTCTGGCTTCCTCATTCATTATCCTTGTAGAAACTGGCACAGAGCATTTAAAATTAGTTTGTCAAATTTCAAACCTATGGGAATAATAGATTGTAGCCATAACTTTGCCATATGTGAACTCCCTGAGGTATACAGTGCTGCTATCACCTCAGAAGAGTTCATACTTCTTGGTGGCTTCCCCACTGACTTCTTCTTTCTACATATAATATAGGCTGATGCCATTTTCCCTCCCCTCATGACCCAGTGAGACCTTCTTTTTCTCCTTAGCTGAATTGAAGAACTGTTTGCCACTTTGCTGGGGAGAAAGGGAAACCAAGGGAGCTATAGACCATGAAGAAAACTGCATACCCCTGCTCCCCATTCTGGCATGTCCCTGAGGACCATCTCCCTCCAAGGAGCTAGATGGTTCACCTGTCCATCACCAGTACTTCTACCAGCCAGCCCTACATCACCTGAATGCCTTCATGTTGCACCCTCATCCTTCCCTCATAGCCAAAACTGTTATATCTTCGGTTCTTAAGGCATTAAGTGAAACAAAATGTTGAAACAGCAAACAAGTTTATTAACTCAGAACAGAAGCAGCCGTAATGGCTGCTGTGTGGCTATTTATATAGTTAGCCTCTAGGCAGCGACCTATAGGTTTAAAGTAACAGTTTCCTGCCCCAAACCTAATTATCGCCCTGAAGACAGCAAGTCTGACTTTCAGTAACAGCAACCGTTACATAATACAGAAATCTAGGTCAGACATTAAGCAAGTGATCAGACATTAAGCAAGTGATTTAAAGCAGTTATGGCCAATACATTACAAACACCATTACGAGATTTCAAATTTAGGGCTCAGTTCCAAAGCAACTAATCACTGCTCACTCATTGGGCCTTGCTGCCAGATGATTAGGTAGAGGGAAAAGACTGGAATGAGAAAAATGTTGAGGATATGCCGATGAGGGTCACATCAACTTGGCCTATTGCAGCAGTGTGGTGGCACTGAGGCAATCACAATTTTGTCATATTTCAATTCCTCAAGAGTAATGGGTCCTGGATCTTGGACACTTTCTTTACATTCGCTCATTTTGGAGTGCCTGAGTTCAGAAAGTATTGCTATATGATATCCTGTTTCACTCAATTGAAGATTACAAACAAGATTACAGAAGAGTTTTAGTAATATATAGATGATAATTGTCTAAAAAGAAAAAAACCTTAAACTGAGATTTGGAGCTTTTGTCAACTTTGGACACAAATTTTCTGAACTTCCCCTTCCTGAAGCCTCATTCATTCAAATATTAGAGGAAAATGAGATATGAAAGGACAGACATGGTTAAAGTAGATCAGCAGAGGAAAATATTGAACAGTATTTTGCCTTCTCCCAACAATTAAACTATTGACATAAGTAGTTTGTCTTATCGAAGTCATACTCTATTCATTTTTCAATTGAAGTTGCCTAATTCATGTCAATAGAAAATGTTGCCAGTTTATCTGCATTATACAGCATTGTTTTATTAAGCACACATTTAAAGTAATTAATAAAGATATTTTAAAAAAATGTTATTCTTTCTTTCAACCTCACATAATAAATGAATTAATATTCAGTTAAGTACAACAGCGTATGATTAATATATTTGTCAAATGATTTATTGATGACAACCTCTCTAGGTAGACCGGATAAGTTTATTAACTCCACAGAAAGATTTAAACTATATTTTATTGAAATTGGATACGATAACAGAACCTTGCAAATCTGAATCTCCCCTCCTTTTCATACAGTAGTGAATTGGGTGGAAGGAGTTTGCTTGAGTTGCTTCCAAATATAATCTTATTTCTCTAGGCCTAAAGAATATTTCAGCCCCCTTTGTATAGGCAATATATACATATATATCTGTCAAGGTCACATGCCTGACTTTTTGCACCTGCTTAAAGACCACTTAACTGGTTAAAAAACCTGGCATTCAAAAAGAGCAGTGCAGTAGACAATAAATAACTTGAGTATGTGTGATGCCCCCTGCCTTGAGCTCCTATGCACCACATCAGCCTTATTTGGTTTCTCCTCAATGGTTTTAAAAAGTAGTTACATTGTACAACTAGTCCTTGACTTATGACCGTAATAGAGCCTTTGCTGGGATTGATCTTAAATATGTTCTTCCCCCATCCAGATCCCCCAATTTAAAGGTACCAGGAAAGGATCTTGGCATCATCACTTGGTCAACTGAGGGCAGAGATGTACTGTATAGTTAAATATCCTCACCATATTAATGACAACAGATGACCTCCCCCAGCAATAGAAAATCACTATTATTCAATCTTTGTTTTAGAATTGAGGCTAAAATCACATTTCAAAGTGGCAATGTTAGATACTGTATTCTTGGCAAAATTTTAATTAATCCTCTCTTCAACATGGTGATTAGTTTCAAGTTTCAAGTTTTATTTAATTTGTATACCGCCCTTCTCCTTGGTAGGGACTCAGGGCGGTTCACAGGGCATATATAAAAAAGACAATACAAAAATTAAAAAAAAGATTAAACCCATGCCCAGTTAAAAACAGTAATACAAATCTAAAACGACAAATTAAAACCCATAATCCCCCGTCAGGCCAGACCAGCCATTTCAAATAGGTGGGTCTTCAGGCCACGACGGAAAGTTCGGAGGTCTGATGCCGTCCGGAGCTCCACCGGCAGTTGGTTCCATAATACCGGAGCGCCCACAGAGAAGGCCCTCCCCCTGGGGGCCACCAGTCGGCATTCCTTGACTGGCGGCACCCTGAGGAGGCCCTCTCTGTGGGAACGCACAGGGCGGAGGGGAGTTGATGCCGGCAGCAGGTGGTCCCTGAGGTATCCCGGACCCATGCCATGTAGGGACTTAAAGATCGTAACCAAAACCTTGAACCTCACCCGAAAGACAACTGGTAACCAATGCAGCTCGCGGAGCAAAGGTGTAACATGGGAGTACCGGGAAACTCCCAAGACAACTCTCGCGGCCGCATTCTGTACCAGTTGGAGCCTCCGAGTGGTCTTCAAGGGAAGCCCCATGTAGAGAGCATTACAGTAGTCAAGGCGAGAGGTCACGAGCGCATGAGTGACCGTACACAGGGCATCCCGGTTCAGATAGGGCCGCAACTGGCGCACCAGGCGAACCTGGGCGAAAGCCCCCCTAGTCACGGCCACTATATGATCTTCCAGGGTAAGCCGTGAATCTAGGAGGACTCCCAAGTTGCGAGCCCTATCCACGGGGGGTAAGAGCTCACCCCCCATAGAAAGAGATGGAACATTTTGAATGTCCCGGGATGCCGGAATGTACAGCCACTCAGTCTTGTCAGGGTTGAGTTGAAGTCTGTTCCTCCCCATCCAGACCCGAACCGCCTCCAGGCAACGGGACATCACAGCGAGGGCATCACTGGGGTGGTTTGGGGTCGAAAAGAAAAGTTGGGTATCATCAGCATATTGATGATACCCAACTCCAAAACCACGAATGATCTCACCCAGCGGTTTCATGTAGATGTTGAACAGGAGAGGCGAGAGAACCGACCCCTGAGGAACTCCACAAACGAGAGACCTAGGGGCCGATCTCTGCCCCCCTGCCAACACCGACTGCGAGCGTCCCAGGAGATAGGAGGAGAACCACTGAAGAACTGTGCCTCCCACTCCCAATCCCCTGAGATGCCACAGCAGGATACCATGGTCGATGGTATCGAAAGCCGCCGAGAGGTCTAATAGGACTAGGACAGAGGAATATCCCCTATCCCGAGCCCTCCAGAGATCATTCACCAGAGCGACCAATGCCGTCTCCGTGCTGTACCCGGGCCTGAAACCCGATTGGTAGGGGTCCAGATAATCCGCTTCATCCAGGACCAGGGGGAGCTGATTAGGGTTTTATGATCAATTTCCACTACAAACTTTTAAAATTCCAGCATCATTTTGTTGACTGGGAGTAAATATACATGATATGTATGCAGCAGGTAGCCATTATCCATTGTGATCATGGAAAAAAAATGTAATTATACTTTCCATAGTTGTGACATTTCTGGCCATATGCTGTAGAATGGTTATAACCATGATTGAGACCATATTGGCTGTATGATTTACCCCATTTGCAAGCTTTCTTATCTGCTGGTTCCTTTGTTAAAACCAAAACCATGTTTCTAACTTCTTCCTTTCTATAGGCCTTTATCATGGAAGATAGCAATACCAGTCTATTATCACTCCTGAGTCCCATAATTTTCAGTTGTGATTGAGTGATTTCTGTTACTTTGCAGATGTCAGTGTTTTCTAGGCACCAGTTCAACCTTCCTAAGTAAGCATTTTGATACTCTCCATTTTCTTATGCCCCAAACAATTTGATTTTTAATCAGATATTCAGCTGACATAGCATAGTTGCAAGACTCTATACCGTAGTTGCAGATCTGCTATAAATTCTTCAGTCTTCACAAACTTCTCCTTGTAGGCATGATTTGAAACGAATCTTTCATAGTGCATGAGTGGAATCATATTTCTGCCACAGGAGTTTAAACCTACTTCTTTTTGTATTGTTAATTGTGAAGTCGTGTACAACCGATTGTGACCCCATGGACAACATTCCTCCAGGCCTTCCTGTCCTCTACCTACTTCTATCTTTATCCATAAATGGAAAGGTTTACACACTTCAGGAACAGCTGCTCTGTCCACTCTCAATAAGAATGCCATTTTCTGATATTTATGATAGCCAATTGGTCTTTCTTGTTTGATTTCTTGCTCTGCACCATACTATAAATTTAATAAATAAATAACATAAATATTTGTTGAAAGTGGCAACCATTGGTCTTCTACAAGCTTCATTTCTGATGATGGCCCCTGAGCATCTATGTTTTAAAAACAAAATTCTGTGGAAGCTGTCATTACTCAGCTAACACCTAACACCTATTATATAATGACTACTTAGTAATGTTGGGATTGGCCTTGTACTAATTCTCCATGGTTTGACTGTGCAGCAATACTGACACTTTCTTCTTTCAGCAACCTAGCAGATGTTCTTGTTATTGTTGGTTTGGCCAGGCAAGGTCTCTAGTGTGTCATCACTGCTGTGCAGATATTTAGCTTCATTCTTGACACCATGTGTTGTTCATCTAGAAGAAGGCAATAATATAAGAAGTGACCTGACTAAGATCAACTTGTATTCAACTCTGACCTCAAACAAAGAGGAACTTAACATTTGGCAAGAATCATACCTTTATTTTTCATAATATATGTAGGTTCAGTTTTGGGTAATAACAAACTTTCTCATAATAATATCTCTAGATGGTATCTGCAGAGATCCAAAATTAAATGTTTTGGGGGCAGAGTGGAGTTTTGCCAGGAGTATGTAGTTATACATTTGACAATTAATAAATCAATAAGATTTCAGCCATTTAAAAATGGTACTGGGCAACTAAAAGGCTGTCATTCAGAAGCACATCAGACTGGAATAGAGTGACTGCAAATTAGCTTTATAAATACTCATGAGAAGTCAGGGAAGTTAAAAGGGCAATATTCCCTCAGTACTACTAGAAAACTCAGCTAATTTCTCAATCCTTTTCTAATGACTAATAGGAGACAGTTTCTCTCATTGTTCCTTTAAGTATATCTATGTATATACTACTAAAACTCTTGTGTCTGTTTATTTATAACCTTCAATTAGGTGAAATTGAAAGGTTGATGGCAACATTTATTGAAAATTCAAATAGGTTAACTTTTAGAATGTGAGGACTCACAATTCCTGCAGGAATGAAATTTGGGGAATTTGTGGCCACTTTAGCACCACCATGACTTATGAATATACTTTCCAGAACCTGTAAGATGCGTGGCTCAAGAGAAGATGGGACAACCATATCCTCACCCTCTTTTCCACTTCCCTTGGGTCACTACACCCAATTGGCTGGCATCAAGGTCCAACAGGAGAGCAGCAATTGACTACTTTGGAATGAAGGCTGAAATTTGAAGTCCCTTAATGGCAATGGGCAATGAGGGAAGAACTCAGCCATTCTTGCTGGTACAATAGGGCTAACTAAGGGCACTAAATCTTGATGGGTGAGTTCCTGGGACATACCAAGCTGGCCAGTAGAAGTGAAATTTTCCTCATAGTCTATGGCTTCCTTTGTTCTCTCTCAAAGAGGCAGACAGTTCCATGGCCATTTGGGGAGGGTGTGAAGAAGTGATTTCTGATGCTCTCCTGCCCGTTTCCCACATGCAAAGTCAATGGGAAAGCTACTCCCACTCCCACTGTCAGTGGGGTTTTTTTCTTTTTTGACTGCCTATGATCATTCTGTTTCTCTGATTAGGTAAGGAAATATCTATAAAAGGATGGCCCAATGGGTCATGAGTTGTCAAGTAATTTCTAGAAGGATATGTATTATTCTCCATCTCAAACCATTATCAGCATAATCACTGCCCAATTTTAGATAAAAGGAGAGAGGGTCAATCATTTTGCCAAAGATGACTCTATTCGAACCAGATATCCTCTCAAATTTGTGTTGAAACAGAGACCAGTCCTTTCCCTCATTCTTCCAGAACCAACTTAGGAACAGAAGTAAGCCTTTCTTTCTGCAATTAGTATCTGAAGGTGCTTTTCAATTTTACCATTTCCAAGTCAACGACTAGTGACAAAAAAAATCTTCAAAACAGATTTAGTAAATAATAACTAATATTCTCACTTTAGATTACCCTCATCTGATATACTTCCATCTCTTATTTCAATTTAAATACACCCTTATCACAAGAGATTAGGCATGCTTTAAAATGCCAAAGCAAAGCCAAATTGGGTTTGGATGAATATTCAGCTTCAGTTTTTAACTTACTGTTAAATAGCGGGTTCTTTGGCGCAGGAATGAAGACACGGAACAGAGAACAGGGTAACTCAATACTTATTTTATGCTGGAACTGTACTGGGAAAATGCCTGCAACTAGCCGCAATATATAGTCTAGCCCCTAGGCAGCAGCCAATAGGTTTGAATCAACCATTGCTGCCTGGAGATAGCCAATTGCAGCACAGGAGACTTGTAGTCTGGGTTGCTGGAGAGCCGTTAGCTGCTCCAGCAACCCACGTGGTATTTCACAAGAACCCAGTACATAACACTTACAATGGATGCAACTGTTATATACGGAAGCACATTTACCAAATATCCTCTCATATGACATTAAAAGGGAAAATATTTCTTTGCTTTTCATGCAGGATTCAAAAGGCCCTCAGAATTGCATCTAAGAAATGAAAGGGGGAAGAGGTTTTGCTAGAATATATAATAATGTAGGATGTGTAATTAAGGCTGCTGATCTCCCATATCTCCTAAGAAAGTGGGGAGGACATCAGCTCGCAATGAACAAGAAACCGTGTTTTTTTTTAAAAAAAGTTTCCAACTTTATATTTTCCCCTTTTTTTTAAAAAAAAGTGATTGAATTATGTCTTCTTAAGTCCTTCTTTTGAAAATTTAGCAGACTAAAGTTAAATTTTTGAGGCATGTGGAAACATTAAAGTTCTTTCTACTCTGAACTCCAGTCAGCAAAGACATCACTGGGTGACATTCAAAGAGAGCTTGTCAGCATAAATGATAGAAGCCATTTTTAACTCTGAATATTTTTGGTGTAGTTGACTTAATTACAGAAAAGTAGCTAGTTGTAGATAAAATCCTCACAAATATATATAACCAGAGCTGTTTTGATTTAAAAACATTTAATTGAATACAATGTTTTGTGTTTTAAAAGCAATTTAATGTTCAGCAGTTTTGGTGGTATTTCAGTATAAAGGTTTTTATAAGCTTGTATGGAAAGTGACTAAATGAGAAAGATTTTCTAAATTAAAACATTTAAAAAATATATTTTAGGTAAAGGTACTGATTTAAGGATAGTTTGGGATGCTCAATAAGCTTTTATTAGAGGTGATTTTATACAACATAATAGTGCACTTAAAAAAGAAGAGTCAAGAGAAAATGCAAGTTAGTTTGGATGAAATAAAAAGACAAAAAAAGAAATCAAAAGAAATTTCCAGAGAAGATAACTTTTCAACAAATTAAATTTATAAAAAATAATTACCTATGTTAACAGTAAGAGAAATGGAAATAAAAATATTATGTAGAGCAAAAAAAAACAAATTAGCAAATAAACCAGAGAAGTGGCATGTAAATTATGAATAGAAAAAGACAATCATATTGAAATTACAAGTGGGAGATGCTCTATTAATGGACAATGCAGCCATACAAAAAGCATTTTATCACTATTATTCCAGTTTGTATAAAGCAAGTGATATCTCTCTGAAGAAAATATATGAATATCTAAAGAAACAAAATTTACCGAGAATTACGGAGGAACAGAAATAATGAACAGACCTGTAACAATAAGGGAAATTTCTAAAGCTATAAGAAAGATGGATTAGCAGGTTATTATTATAAATAATGTTTTCAGGATGATCTTTTACCTTTACAAAACATGATGAACTCTATCTTTCCCAGGGGGGAAAGATGTCAGAGAGTTAGAACAAGGCCAATGTATCATTAATACCTAAAAAGAGACAGGATTTAAACCATAGTACAATATTACTGAATAATGACTATAAGTTGTTGACAGTGATTCTAGCTGATAGGCTGACTAGTATCTGGAGTCTTGTATAGTGAGAGTTGTTACACTATCGAACTAAGGAAAAGCAGTATTTTACCAGTCCATAACCACTTCTTTTAAAGGGTGCTACTTTAATGCAAGTTTCTTGGCAACAAATAACTACAATAACCCATCAAAGAACCTATCCAATTCATTTGATGAAGAGAGGAGTTTTGTCATTAACAAGAAAGACTGGACAAATTGGGCAATTCTTCAATAGCTGGACACCATAAAGTCTGCATTCTCATCATTTTAATTCTGTTATAAGTGTCTAGAGAACAAGCTATGTGAAGTTAATGATTGCAAATCACTTTTGCAAATTCATTTATTTCAATCTTCGGAATCCATAGTGGTACAATTACATTTTCCCAATAATTTGTAAATATATGATATAGCAAGTCCACCCCTGGAAATGAATGATCATAAATAATTGCTCTAGACTCAGCCTAACCACTTTTATGCAATCCAGGTTTGTCACCAAATTCCAGGGCCTTCTGGCAGCTGTGTAATATATGCTAATTGCTGTAATGCAGCACATTCAATTTTCTTGCTGTATACACTGAGAGACATCCTCCCTCCCCCCAAGAAAAATATTACACCATAGAAAAGAAAGAGGGTCCAATGTACAAACATTCCCCCAAAGGACTGTTTACGAGGTTGCATTAAACTAATGAGCTACCACATAAAGAAGCTCCAAACCAAAGACATTTTTGAGAGGAAGAAACAATTCCATTCGGTTATTTCAGCTTCTCTTGCTGAATGGCGTCTTGTACTTTGGGTCTAAGCTGGCCACAAAACTGCAGATTTATGTTTGTGTTGCAGATATTAAGCAATAAAGATAAAGATCAAGTTAACTTTATAGGGGAAAATTCCAGTAGCCTAGCACTCTCTCTACATAACAAGTCTAATTTTAACCAAGTAAGTTAAATATTTCCTGAGAAGACAAACAGTACCAAAAAAACAACAACCATCAACCCAACCCCAAAAGACCAGGATAGAAGGATTAAAATAACAATGCAAAACAAGTACATGAATAGTATGTTTTGGCTGAAAAGTTCAAGGTTATGACTCTGAAAAAAGAACAGCTTCAAGATAAATGACGTAAATAGTACCGTTTTTCCTGACAGAATGCATTTAAGAGAGTGTGATACCTAGTAATGTGAAAAGTGCAGCTTAAAGTGACACTTAGAAGAATAGCCCAGCATGCTAAATGTATCTCACTTTTCCCTGATCAATCCTATGGTAGTAGGTCAAATTCACAAGTGGAAAAGGCTGTAGAGAGGCAGAACCTGTTTTTATGAACCTCCAGCTGCCAGAAGGTCTTGGAATCTTCCACTTATGTGTATTGTGTAGTCAACCTTACTGTATTGTGGAATCTTTGAATTGCAGTTCCCATAGCAAGCAGAAAGAGCTTAAACACTAAGCTTGTACAAAAATAGATTCAAAGACAAGACCATCTGTACATTTTGCTCTATGGAGCAACTAGAGAGATCACTCTGTTCCATTTAAACTGTTGCTCTGGTATACAGTGATTTCAGTCATGTTCACCCATTGAACAAAACAACAAATGAAAGACATGATCACAGACCTCCTACCAGGGCTTGTTCTGGTATGCATGGCAAAAGCCAGAAAACCTCTGTGTGTGTGTGTGTGTGTGTGTGTGTGTGCGCACACGCGTGCGTGCACATGTATGCACACATGTGTCTCTTTGAGTCATTGTTGACTTCTAATGACAGCCTGGAAAATCCCCTGTCTTTTTTTTTTTATTGAAAAGTTTTAACATACATTTTATCTTTAACAATCCCCCCTCCCCCTCCCCTACCCATCCCTCCCTACCCCTCCCCCCCTCCCTCCCCCCCCCGACTTCCCAGAGCTAAGTACAAGGTATAAAAACAAAAAAAAACACAATCATGAACATCCATATGCTAACAACCATAAACTCTAAAATCTATCACTCTCTAGCTCGTATACGATAGCTACAAGCACTATTAATATTAAATATATAAAAAAGAGAAAAAAGAAAAAGAAAAAAGAAAAAAGAAAGGAAGACTTATTCAAATGCTACATGAAACTTTTTAGTCCCATATTTGTTCTGGATATACTCAATCCATTTTCTCCACTCCATAATATAACGTTCTTGCGAGTGATCTTTCAAAAAAGCCGAGATCTTTGCCATCTCTGCCAGGTCAGAAACCTTTAAAGTCCATTCTTCTATAGTCGGCAGTTCCTCCTTCTTCCAATATTGACCTATTAAGAGTCTTGCTGCCGTAATTAGGTTCAACATCAACTTAGTGTCCACAACTGTAGCATCTGTAATTATACCCAACAAAAAAAGTTGCGGACAAAACTTTATCCTCTGTTTAAAAATCTTCTGCATGCTCCACCAGACTTTTATCCAAAAAGCCTTAACCTTTTTACAAGTCCACCATATGTGAAAATATGTTGCGTCTTCGTCACCGCACCTCCAACATTTAGGCTGATAATTCGGATACATACTTGCAAGCTTTTTAGGATCTAAATGCCATCTATAAAACATTTTATAAAAATTCTCTCTTAGATTTTGAGCTTGTGTAAATTTTACGTTCCTCACCCAAATCCTTTCCCACGTATCCATTGTAACAACTTCTTGGATATTTTGGGCCCATTTAATCATACAATCTTTAACAAGCTCTGTTTCTGAGTCAATTTCTATCAATGCAAGATATATCCGTTTGATATGTGCTGGACCCTGATTTCTAATTTGCTTTATCAAATTTTCATCAGTCATTGTAAAACCAATTTTCTGGTCTTCTTTCCACCTGGCCCGTAGCTGAGTATATTGAAACCAATTTTGAACAACCTTCTCTTCTCGCAAGAGGCTATATGATTTCAAACTCCAAACATTTCTTTCCAAGCTCAGAATCTCCTTGTACGTAGTCACATCATGTTTGAAACCAGCATGTATATTTTCTATTGCGTGTTTTGGAATTGCCCACAGTGGTATTTTACAATCTAGCTTATGTCTATACTTCTTCCAAACTCTCAACAATGCCTGTCTTAGAATATGCACTCTAAACACATTGTCTACCTTCTTGTCATACAACAAATATGCATGCCAGCCAAACAACAAATCGTGGCCTTCAAGATTTAATAATCTCTCTTGTGTCAGATTAATCCAATCACTTATTCCTACTAATGCAGCAGCTTCATAGTATAGTTTAAGATTGGGCATTTTAAGACCACCTCTCTCACGAGTATCCTGCATAATCTTAAGTTTAACTCGTGGCCTTTTCCCTGCCCAAACAAATTTATTGATACCTCGCTGCCATTCCTCCAAATTAGAATCTTTCTTAAGAATCGGTATCATTTGAAATAAAAATAGAAATTTAGGCAGGACGTTCATTTTCACTGCTGCGATCCGTCCCAACAAGGACAATTGCAATTTTTCCCAACTCTCCAATTCTTTTTGAATATTCCCCCATAGTTTTTCATAATTATTTTTATATAACTTTGTATTAGAGGGCGACAAAAGCACCCCCAAATATTTAACCCTTTTAACAATCTCAAATCCAGTTAATCCTTCTAAGAGAGCCTTTTGCGAAACTGTCATATTTTTGGCCAGAATTTTGGTTTTCTGTATATTAACTTTAAATCCAGAAACCTTCCCGTATTGTATTATTATCTCCATCAGGTCCACAACAGAGTTCTCTGGCTGGGTCACTGTAACAACCAGATCATCTGCGAATGCTCTCAATCTATAATCCTGATCTCTAATTTGTATACCCTTAATTTTTTTCGAATTCCGTATTTTAACCAATAATATCTCTAATGTTAACACAAATAACAAGGGTGATAACGGACACCCTTGCCTCGTGCCCTTCTCAATATTACATACTTCTGTCAGACTATTATTAACTATAATTCGGGCAGTTTGTTTTTGATATAATGCCCTAATCGGTTGTAAAAAATTTTCCCCAAAATCCATTTTGTCTAAAACTTTCATCAAAAATTGCCAATTCAATTGATCAAAAGCTTTTTCAGCATCTAGAAAAATTAGCGCCGCAGGGATCTGGTTGTTCCTTTCCAAAAACTCTAACACATCAACTATATGCCTCACATTATTTTTCATTTGCCTACCACTAATAAACCCCGTTTGATCCCCATGAATCACCTGTTGCAGAACCCTCATCAGTCTATTAGCCAACACCTTAGCAAATATCTTGTAATCTGTATTTAAAAGCGATATCGGTCTATAATTTTTAACTTGAGTAGCATCTTGGTTTTCCTTCGGAATCAAGGAAATAAAAGCTGTTCTCCAAGACGGTGGCACCTTTCCCCCCCTCTGGATTGTCTGGAACAGTTCCTTTAACGGTTTCATCATCTCTAATTGTAAATTTTTATAATAAGCCGCAGACAAACCATCCGTACCTGGTGCTTTATCCATCTTCAATTCCTTAATTGCTGTGAAAATTTCTTCTTCTGTAATTAATTGATTAATCCCCTCTTTTTGTACTTGCGTAAGAACCGGGATGCTAGCATTCTCCAAATATATATCAATGTCTTTTTCATTAATCTTCTCCTTAGCATATAATTTAGAATAAAAATCCACAAAAGCATCCTTGATAAGGTCCTGTTGAAACACAACCCTTCCTTTATGCTCAATTTTATCTATATTAGAAGCCCTTTGCTTTTTCCTCAATCTATAAGCCCTTTGCTTTTTCCTCAATCTTTGACTTCCGGTGGCTGCGCGGCGCCGGAGACAGCCTTCCCGGGCTGCCCGCGGCTCAGCTGAGTAATTTTCACCCGAAACAGCGCCGATCAGCTGTTCGGGTGAATTTGAAGCCCCCTCCTCGGGAGAAGAGGAGGGGGTGAGGCCCCAGGTAGGGGTCGAGTTCTCCGGGGCCGCCTGAGCTTGTAGCTTGGGCGGCTGAAGGATTGAACTCCCCTGTAGCCTGGGTCGCTCCCAGCTGGTCAGCGTCTCTGCTCCGGATTTCTTGGAGCAGAGCCAGGCGTTTGCGACCACCCCTGCCTGAAGGAAGGACTATGGAATAAAAGGAGCAGGCAGAGCGGTACAAGAGGAAAAGGTGAAGAGGATTATTATATTTTACTCTAGAGCTCGATGGGCTTTTTAAACTTAAAGTGAAAGTGCGTCACAAGTGAAAGTAGAAGATGGCAGCTAAACCTCCCCCAAAAACTCTTCGGAGTGGTGGAACTTCTCCGGTGCAACAATCATCATTGCAGGCGTTGCGTCCTCCTGATGTATTGACACCGAAGGATTTACAAGATGCTCTTGAAAAACATGCCCAGGTAATTCTGGAATCAATGGGTGATAAATTTGCACAGATGGAGGAGAAATTGGAGAAATTGGAGGAGAGAATGGAAGAGAGGATGGAACAGAAGTTCAGTGTGTTGAAGGTAGACATTTTGTCTTCAGTGCATAAAGTGGCTGAATGTGTGGAAGATCTGGATGAAAAAGTGGAAGATTTGACTCAAAAGAATGCCATATTAGAAGCAAAAGTATTGGAGAATGAAGATTTAAGAGACAAAATGGACAGAGAATTGAGTCTTGCTCAATATTACCAGATGCAGTTTGCTGTTAGAATCAGAGGCTTAAAAGAGAATATTAAGGAAGATCTAAAGCAGCTGATTTCTGAGGCTCTGGAAGTGGTATTGAATCAGCCAGCATCTGAAATAAAGGGCGGCATGGATAAAGTGTTTCATGTGAATTCATGGATTGCTAGACAGAGAAAGTTGCCCAGAGATGTGGTGGTTTATTTTGCAAAGAGGGAAATTAGAGATGAAGTTATACAAGCTGCCTATGATTCTAAAGTTGTGATTGCTGATCAAGAAGTTTTGGTTCTAAAAGAAATTCCTCCAAAGATTTTAAGGAGAAGGAAGGATTTTACATTTCTTGTGCAAGAGCTCAAGCAATGAGATATAAGGTTCAGATGGGAGATCCCAGTTGGGTTGATGGTGATGCATGAAGGTAAAAGGTACCGTTTGGTTACTGTGATGCAGGCGCGTGATTTTTACAATAACGTTTTAAAAGCAACCCCATTATCACTTCTGGAAGCTGCAAAGAGATCTGGAGAAGGAGAACATCAAGAGGCTGAAGATGGACAGACAGAGGAGAACGGTGCTGGAGGAGATCAAGCTACAACTTCTTTGGATGATCCTAGAGAGCAGAGGGTGACGCGTGCTGCTTTAAAACGATCAAAAAAAATAAAAGAACAAGATCAGCAGAAGTCTATGGAACTTCCACAACGTTCTTACAGCCAAGCAGTGGGAGGAGCACGGCCTAAAAAAAACAGTCCTATCAAAGCAGTGCTTCAAGAGCTTTGGGATGATATGCATGACAACTAAATTTTTAACTTGGAACGTTAATGGACTAAACTCACCACAGAAGAGGAAGAAAGTTTTTCAATATTTAAAGCAATTCAAGATAGATGTTATATGTTTGCAAGAAACGCATATTAGGGTTGTGGATCAAAAGTATTTATCGAACTCAAGGTTGGGTACGCAATTTGTTGCTTCTGCAATGAATAAGAAAAATGGAGTGGTTGTTTATGTTAAAAGTGCTTTAACAGCAGACTTAATTGAAGCAGATAAGCATGGAAGATACATTATGATAGAGCTGCTGCTAGAAGGTAAAAAGACGCTTTTAGTTGGATTATATGCTCCTAATCAACAACAAGCTGACTTTTTTAGCCTACTTCATACAAAGCTTACCCAGTTGGATTATAAATCTTTTATTTTTATGGGGGATTGGAATGGTGTTTTGGATGTACAGATGGACAAGGCTGGAGCTTTTAAGCGCGTCCCAAGTCATGCTAGACTGCCTAAATCCTTTTTTGAAATGAAGGATGACTTGGAACTGCGAGATATTTGGCGTGAGAGACATTTGCAGGAAAAGGATTATACTTTTTTTTCTGACAGACATCAGTCTTTTTCTAGGATCGATTTTATTTTGTTGACTAATGATTTTTTTTTAAGGACTAAGAAGGTGAAGATTTGTGTAAGAACTATTTCTGATCACAGCCCAGTTTGGCTAGAGATTGATAAGGAGAATAGAGATAGGCGCTCGTGGCGCGTAAATGAGAATTTGTTTAGAAATCAGAGGAATGTGGAAGAATGCAAACAGCGGATGAAGGATTTTTTTGAAATGAATATGAATAAGGGCACCTCTATGGACATGGTTTGGGATGCTAGTAAGGCCTATATGAGAGGGGTGTTGATATATATGAATAATAAACATAGACGTGCTGTGGAAGCTAGGAGGAAAGAACTGGAGAATGAAATAAAGGAAAAAGAAAAGGCTTTGATTTTGAATTCAGAGGATGTGAAGATTAAGGAGGCTATTAAACTGTTAAGAGGACAATTTGATAAATTATTGGCTGACCAAGTGGCAACCAATTTGCGGTTTGCCAGGCATAATACCTTTTGCAACGCCAACAAACCAGTTAGATGGTTAGCTTATAGAAAATCCCCTGTCTTCTTGGTAAGGTTGTTTGGAGGTTGTTTGCCATTGCCTGCTTTCCAGTTCTGAAAGAATGACTGGCCCAAGGTTCCACAGTTGGTTTTGTGCCTAAGGTGGAACTAGAATTCATGATCTCCCAGTTTCTTTAGCCAATATACTAAACTGTCCCCTTAAAACCTAGAGGGTTTTAAATTAATTACAGTTCAAAAATTGCTTGCCAGCATAAGCCCTATAACAGAAAAAATTCAGGTATCTAGCAAAGGAACATTATTTCCAAAGTCTTTAAAAAGTAGGCCAAAATAGGTTATTAAGCAGGCTTCTTTTCAATATTCTTCCAGCTAAGTCTAGATGTGGTGGCTCAGTGGGTTAGGACGCTGAGCTTGTCGATCTGAAGGTCGGCAGTTTGGCGGGTCGAATCCCGAGTGCCGCGTAACAGAGTGAGCACCTGTTACCCGTCCCAGCAGTTCGAAAGCACATAAAAATGCAAGTAGAAAAATAGGGACCACTACGGTGGGAAGGTAACAGCGTTCCGTGCACCTTTGGCATCTAGTCATGCCGGCCACATGACCATGGAGACGTCCTCGGACAAGTGCTGGCTCTTCGGCTTTGAAATGGAGATGAGCACCGACCCCTAGAGTTAGAAACGACTAGCACGCATGTGCGGGGGAACTTTTACCTTTATATAGTCAACTTCTAAGAAAACCTGTTATGAAGCAGATACAGCAATTGTCTTAAAGGCCCTACAACTGTGGTGGGTGGATGGATGGAATTGAAGTTTATAATGGTTGAGGATTATCACGCATCAGTGAATCCAGTAAAGGTGGGGCAAAATCATGTAAGAGTATTGGACTATGGTTTATGACAAGGGGTAATGAGATGTTTAAGTGTTTCTTTTCCAAAATGATTTTAAAAATGACCATAAGGACTTTTGCAAACCTTTGGTTATGTGCCAGTTGTACCCATACTTGAACCAGGAGACTCAGCTCACATAATCTCACTTGTGACCTTCCCTCTGGATTATTACACTCTACATGTAGCATGGAGCCGCCCCTGAAAAGTATTCAGAAGGTTGAATATTTGGCAGATGTAATATCACTACTGCATGAATTACATTGGTTTCAGGTGCAATTGCATTTCAGGTGCAATTCAAAGGTATTGGTTGTAAGCTTTAAAGCCCTACATTGCCTAGGACAGAGGTACCTAAGGGATCGTCTTTTGTCAGTTTTTTCTATCTATCCAATACAGTCTGCCAGGTTGGCCATGCTACAGGTACCATCAGTCAACAAATGTCAGCTGGCCGGGACTAGGAAGCATGCCTAACAGAGCACATAGTGATACAGATACTGAAAATTATAATGAAAAGTTCAATGCCTTGGGAGAATTAAAAGATTTTAGTTTGATGGAGATGAAATAGATACATAAAAGAGAAAGAATAGGAAATACCACTATTAGTGTGCTAAATTCTGGCATCTGTTTCACTGTTCTGGCCATTATAAGTCAGTGTTTCTCAAAGTTTGATTATTTTAAGGTGGGTGAACTTCAATTCCCAGAATTCTTCAGCATACTGAGTGAATAGACAACCAGTTTTCTGTAAGAAGGCTGCCAACATCCACATCTGGCAAGACAACTTAGACAAAAAGAAGACCCTACCTTTTCCTCAAACTTTTTGGAAAGGATTTGTTTGTCATCATCTTTATCCAGTCCTGTGGCATGCCAAGTGCTAACAAGAATGTTATCATACAACTTTCTCAGAGCCAATTTGCTTTTTCCAATCTGTGGCTTTCAGTCCTAAAAGAGAAATTTATTTTTTTATGTACCACTGGTTCTTGTAGGGGTAGATGGCACTAAATAATTGTTGATAATGTTTATGACATCCAACAGAATGTATTGCTCAGACCTTTGATGCAGAAACTAAAGCCCGGTGATACTTCAAAAATCAGTCAATCCATTATTGGATGGATTTCATTGTTACAAGGGCCCATGAATTGTCCCTTAAATAATAAATATTACAGTACATTATTGCCTTACAGAAGGGCAGAATCTGTACTTTTTCAATAATATATTTTAAAAAAACTCACCACCACCCCCAGCACATAGGTTATTACATTCCTGAAATATGTTATATAAGCAGGACATCCACAGGAAATTTGGGTTCATTAAGGTGAATGGGGAAAAAATGGTTCTATTTTCCTGGTATGCCCACTCAAGTTCTATTTTAACTGTTCTACAGTTGTGTTTTAATCTGGTTAGTTGCCCATAGTTTTATAAATTATTTACAAAAAAATGACATTATAAATAAATGAATTACAAATATCAATTTTCCTCCTCCACCTCCACTTTCTAGTGAACAGCACATTTAAACAGATGTTTGCTGTTACAACATTACACTGTTTCCTTTAATAATTCTTATTAACACTACTCAGAAAGTAAGTCAGTCTTAATAATTGAGAAAAGGAAAAGAATTGATTCCGGGGCAGAAATAAGCATAATCCACAAGGTCAGTTTATCAAAAAGTAAAACCTTTTGGTATCTGCTTGGCAATAATGATGCAACCTGATAGCAACAACTTTCTTGGTATGTGGGGAAGTGGGAAGAAAGAGTTCTGAAATGTTTACACAACTGAAAACAAGTGAGAGGTACAAATATTGTGTAGCCGTATAGTACCTATTAAAGTGGGAAAGTGGGTTTTCTCATACATATTGGCAGCTATTTTGATCACAAAAATGTAATAGTACTCATGTGAGTACTTAAAATAGTAAGAGTAAATTATGTGCTCAAAAGGCATCCATGAGCAATAGCATCATTAGATAGAAATTACATTTTCCTAAAATACTGTTGCAAGCTGGGCAGTATGACAATCTGCAGTTAAGTGGTTACACAGCTGGCTCAGAAATAAGAAAGTGCTCCTCAGTGCTCCTCCATCAAATCATAGAGAAATATTTAGAAGGATCCTTTATTCCTCTCTATTTTTATGATTTAGATGAAGAAGTGGAAAAATACTTAACCAAATTTGTAAAGATGGATATTGAAGGTGCCAAAATAAGTATGATAGGTTACAGCAGTGATGAACAAACTTGACAACCTTAAGATGTGTGGACTTCAACTCCCAGAATTCCCCAGCCAACAAGCCTGGCTGGGAAATACTGGAATTTGAAGTCCATGCATTTTAAAGTTACCAAGGTTGAGAAACACTGGAATAGAGAAATGGACTGAAGTAATAGAATGTAGTAATATAGACAAATGAAAATCAATTTCCTAGTATAGGGGAGGGGACCTGACTTCATAACTGTACTGTACTTGTAAAGAAGATTTTGAAATAATATTTGATAGCAAAGTGAATATGAGTAAGTTATTGAAGTGGCTACAAAAGAAGGCAAATGCAATTTTAAGCAGTGAATTCCAAATCACAGGAAGTAATCAATCCATCCTGTGCTGCTTTGCAGAATAACAGAGTTCAGAGGGACCTTGTAGGTCATCTAATCCAACCCCCTGTTCAAGCAGGAAATCCTATACCAATTCTGACAAGTCTCTTCTTGAAAGCCTCCAATGATGAAGCACCCCCAACTTCTGAAGACAAGCTATTCCATTAGTTGATTGTTCTCATTGTCAGAAAATTTCTCCTTATTTCTAGGTTGAATCTCTCCTGGATCGATTTCCAACCATTGTTCCATGTCTGGCCTTCAGGTGCTTTGGAAAATGGGTGTCAACACTGCTAACATCGAATGTTATTGCTTGACAAGAGATGAAGAAGTAGTTATTTCATATGTTAAACTTGTGTAGTGCTTTAAGACTTGTGTATTGTTTTAGTTTAAGATTAGGAGGGGGGATGAGTAGGATTGCACTTTTCAACGCTATCTCTAATTAAGAAGATAAGGCTTTGGCAGGTCTTCTAACAGAAGGGAAACTGATTCTTTAAATTAATTGGAGAATATGATTAATGACAAAATTAGAAAGGTGGAGAATTGTGCTTTAATATATTGTGCAAGGGGCAGAGATTTCAGATTCCAGCTTCCGTCGAGCAAGCATTTGCCGGTGTATTAGGCTAATAAAGGACTTTTAAGGTAAACAATGCCTCAGAGTCACTTGAAAAGCCCATACGTCAGAAACTTGACATCGGGTTGACCTCTTCTCTCTGTGACAGCCCCTCAAATATTGGAACACTGGTATCATGTCACCCTTGGTCCTTCTCTTCACTAGACTAGCCATGCCCAGTTCTTGCAACCGTTCTTCATATGTTTTAGCTTCCAAGTCCATAATCTTCTTTGTTGCTCTTCTCTACACTCTTTCTAGGGTCTCAACATCTTCTTTATAGTACAGTGACCAAAACTGGATGTAGTATTCTAGGTGTGGCCTTACTAAGGCTGTATAGAGCAGTACTAGCACCTCATGTGATCTTGATTCAATCCCTCTGTTAATGCAGCTTAGAATTGCTTTGGCTTTTTTGGCTGCTGCAGCACACTGCTGGCACATATTTAATTGATTGTCCACTGGGAGTCCAAGATGTCTCTTACAGATCTCTCTGCTTTGTTAAACACTGCACTGAGTACAGTACTGTGTCTAGTTCTTGGCTCCACACCTGAAGAAGGATTCAAAGAAATTAGACCAGGTTCACTGAAAAGCAGTTATGATGATCATAGGATTAGAATCATCCTAACAGCAAAGATAGTTTAACAAGAGAACCAATTACTCAAAGAGGTGGTAGGCTCCTCTTCACTTAACAAGTTCAAGCAAAGGCAAGACACTCTTCTAAGTTTAATTTGGATTGATCTGAATTCCTGCATTCAGCAGGGTTTGAACTCAAAAGCCAAAATTTTCCCTTCCAATTCTATGAAGCTATATTCTAACAGAACTCGATAATTCTCTGACTAGAAATAGACAACTCTTAGATATGATAAACATTTATTATATTTTTAATGATCTCAGTTCTATAGTAGAACTAGAAACACATGCCCAAGGATTTTTCAGCCCATTCTCATAATGCTAAACTAAGATTTAATGTTATTTCTTAATGAGATCAAGGGAAAAAGTTAAGTGAGCTTGATGCGCATAACAATTTTGAATCTTGGTTTGCTCACTCAAGTATAATAAGAATTGGCTTTGGATAATGAGATGGGTGGCATATACAGTACATTTAATAAATAATATTGTACCCATCCATGTTAGACAGTCAACATTCATTCTAATCAGTGGCAGCTGCCTACATGTATATAATTTTAATTTAATTTAAGGACTCAGATACAATACATTGGTTTAGCAGGACAAACCCCCAATCTTTGTGACTGAAAAGGAATGTAGAGATAAACTTGATGAAGGAATGGTTGAGCCATTGGGAAGAGAAATGGCAGTAATCCTGGGAAAGTGAAAAGCATGAAAAAGAAACTCAGAATAATCCCACCTTGATTCTCTTTGGTTTGGGGTTATTTGGGTTTATTCTGAGAGGGAGCAATGAGAAACTCTGACTGTCAGGTTTGATGTCAGCCCTTTCAGGAAGCTAGATAAGGAATCAGATACCACAAGGACTGCTGAAACACTATGGTATCGTTGTAGAATATAATGACAAAATCTTAACAGCCTGTTAGATTTTTTTAATCTGACCCCTCTCAGATCAAAATCAAGTTTAGGTTTTGTGCAGTGGTGGGATTCAGGCAGTTTGCATCAGTTCAGCAGAACCGGTAGCTAAGTTTTTTGTTGCCCAGGCCCAGAATGGACTTCTGGAAGTATCATCCACACAGAGAACTGGTTCTTCACCCATTTGAATCCCACCACTGGTTTGGGGGAGTTCCTTTCTCATGTTTTCTACTGAGTCATTGATTAAGGGGTTGTCTTTCCTTACTGGCTCCTCCACTCCTTTATCAAGGTCATCTCTAAAGTCAATTAGACTGACTGACATTCTGCTTTTAGCATAGGAAAGGAAGGGTGGACTGTGGTTTGGTTTGTTGTTTGTTTTCTTGAGATTCTGCCTACATCGTCCATTCATAATGCAATAGTGGGAATGTGAAAAACTAATCTAATTTGATGTTACCAAGAGAATTCTGTAACTATTGGCCTGAAAAAAAATTATTATTCCAGTAAAGTAGCTCTCCCAGTTGTTATCATTTGCTTTCTAGTTTTATTCAAAGGTATTTAAAATTCTTTGGATGGAGGAGGAGAAGTTCATTCAAAAGGAAGCAACAGCAAACATGCATCATATGCTTCTCTGACATTTCTCCCCTTATCAATAATTTATGTTGGATATCTTCACACAGGGCTGCACCATGCAGTTTTAATGCAGTGTAATATGTCCTGCCATTGAGGGTTGTATCAATGTCTAACTATAATTTGAATGGTTTATTTTGAAGCTGAATTTGCAATTAAAGCCAAAGAGGCCTTTTAAAGCCTCAGGAAAGGCATTTTGTAGGACAATTAAAAATATAATTTAACAAGAATTTTAGAAAAACACAGACACTAAAAGCTAGCATTGAAATTGCCAAGATCAACAAAGTGATCTAAAGTGCATTTCACCCTCTAATTAAAATCATTCAAAACCCATTATAATCAGTGTTTGTCGAAGTATTTCATCCTTTACTAAGAAATCTGCTCTGTTCTCTGCCCCCACCCCACCCTTCCAATATACACACTTCTTTTCGAAGTGAGTCACTGAAATAATTTTCAAAATAGTTAATTATTTACATAAATAGTTTTACTGACTAGATATCTGAAAATGAAGGCATTATACAAAATTCTCCATCATTAATTTTAAATATGGAATGTTTGAAAACTTGGCTTTAACCTAACATCCACAACTCTTACTATTTAAATAAGATGTGTATGTAAAGATGTGAATGAGAATGCACAAGAGTTATTTGGCATGGCTACTTTGTAATGCTTGTCTAGTAGCAGTTGATAGCATTTGTCACAGCAATGCCCTCAAGAGTTTAGAGAGGAACTGCAGAGAAGAGCAGATTTGATATAAGTCAAAAACATATTATAGAGTTGAATCAATTATTAGGACTCTATGAGAATCAGATTTGTAGATATAATTTAATTTCCAAGTTGAATCCACTTTCCAAATCAAATTGGAAAGTTAAATCACAGAGTTGTACTTTATGCCTTAAAATAAATGTGAACAGTTTGGATAATTTAAGAATGTGCAGGTAAAAAAATAATAACTTGGGAAGCTGAACTGGACGATATCAGTTCCAACATCCAAATCAAATTAATTTATTTTTATGAATCCATTCAAATAATCAAATCAGATTAATTTGGGAAATCAGATGATTTATACAAACCAGCCTGATTCTCTTCCACACACCCAACAATCATGTCATCTGCAGGATGTCATAATTAACATTATTTGTGATAATTTAACATGGAAACTGAAGAAAATAATAATATTCTATGTTTTTTTCTTTTACTTTGATGGTATTCTTACTTTATAGTAGGAGTGTAAATGCTCGTCTAATTAAAACCAAAGTTTTAAATTAAATCTAAAACTGTCTTAATCTCTTCTGTCAATATTTCAAGGATTTTGCATGATTCAGTTAGAAGCACACAACCTTAATTCCATTGGAATATATTGCCATGCTATCATGAGAAAATAGGAACATGCCTTGTGAGATTTCATTGTTGTTATTTTGTGCTGAATGCTCAGGTGTGTATCTGGGTATAGATTTTTTTAAAAATGTGTTATTTGCTTATAAATAATAAAAGCAAAGTATTTATTTTCATTTTGGGGAGTATTTTGAGGAACATAGCTATGAATTCTTGAAATTCATTGATAACATTATTTACTTTGCATATAAAGTCACATATCTGTGTTCCCTTGTGACTCATACTTAAGAGAGGTCCAGATGATTTAAGATTGCTTGTGCCGAATAGATATTTTTCACTTTGATAAGGTGAATGTGCTAGACCCTTGTTCCTCTAAGCTTATAAAATAATGGAGGTTAGCTAAGTGGTCATACACAGTGATAAATTTCTTCTTTAAAAGAAGATACAATTCAGTCCAGTCTAATGCAGATATTGAAGAAGACCATGAGTAAGACCAAACTCAACACTTCCATTGAATAACTTCTAGTCTCAGATTTTCTTCTGAAAAAAATGCTAGAAGTGGGAACATAATTAGATTTCCTGAATGAGATGAACTACTAAATCTATTAAAGTTTTGCTTAAATATGATCATGGATCAGCAGGAGGACAGCTTGGCTGGACCAAACTTAAAACAGCAATTTTAAATAGAAATCTGGAATCCTTTTTGAAAGTACAAGGATTATTTAGGAGGTCCCATTTTATTTGACATGTACATAAAATTGCTAGCAGTGTTATCTGAAATTCAGGGTTTGTGACTTTGTATGTTGATAATGACTTTGTTTAGTTATTTCCCCTAAATTCAGACTAAGGTAAAGGTAAAGGTAAAGGTTCCCCCGCACATGCGTGCTAGTCGTTTCCGACTCTAGGGGCCGGTGCTCATCTCCGTTTCATAGCCGAAGAGCCAGCGTTTGTCCGAGGACGTCTCCGTGGTCATGTGGCCGGCATGACTAGACGCCAAAGGCGCACGGAACGCTGTTACCTTCCCACCGGAGTGGTCCCTATTTTTCTACTTGCATTTTTACGTGCTTTCGAACTGCTAGGTGGGCAGAAGCTGGGGCGAGTAACAGGCGCTCACTCTGTTACGCGGCACTCGGGATTCGACCCGCCAAACTGCCGACCTTCTGATCGACAAGCTCAGCGTCCTAACCCACTGAGCCACCGCGTCCCTATCAAAAATTCAGACTATATTGAATCAATTATACATACAGTAATATAAAAATCTGATTTTTTAAAAAAAAATATCCTTAATCCTACCTATATAATCCATCAGGTCAAAAATAAGGAAAGTCTGGTTAACAGGGGATCTGTACTACCTAGAGAACAAGAATAGTGTTGTTTCATTTGTTTTGTCTTTTATTAGAACTTGGTATGTTGGGAGATATCAGAAGGTGAGAGACTGTTAATTGTTATTAAGTGTTAACAGCTATCTCACACCTTCTGTCATGAAATGATGGCCATGATCTAAGCTATTTCTCTCTCTGCTGAATAGGATTAGAGGAAGGTGACATGGTACCTCTTTGGGCCTATTCTGTGAAAGAGCTTGAACTTTAGATGATGCTGCAGGAAAGGTATTGAAGATGTCCAGTTGATGTGGTAGAATATGGCACTGAGGGGAGAAGTAAAATGACCGACTAGCCTTGAATTGCTTGTGGGGAGGAAGTGGCTGAAGAGAGATCCTCCCTAAAACTTCACAGTGTTTATCTAGTAGTTATGTAGTGAGTGCTTTAGTTTGGTGAGATTCCTGCTTCTGGTGACCAACAATAAACATACCAAACTGGTCAGCTGTTCATACTGTTTCTGGTTCCTTGTACCTGACAATTAGAGAGGACATACAATTCTCAAGTTACAACAGCTTCACTAGCCACCAGTTGTAAACTCAAAGTACTGGCAATGTTTCAAACCATATGTCATGGTTCCGACAGATGAAAACATTCAAAAGAACTTTGAAGTATTGTTTACCTTAAAGAATCTTTTATTCAAATAGCATAATATCAACACTTACATAATCAAAGCCAAAAAGTGAATTCCCCTCTCCCAGGGAACATAGTATCAAAGCACAATTCCCTCCTCCAAACTACAGTCATAAATCACATTCCCCAATTAGCTCAAAGCGCAGGTTTCCTCTCCAGCTCTCCAGCCTGCCAATTCTTTATCATCTCTGATTTCAACAACCTTGATTCTCATGCTAGGCTCAGTGTTGTTATGTCTAACTGGACTCTCATTCACATCCCCCCTCCCCAGCATCATCTATTCTTATTCTAAAAGCGAAAGGAAGAAAATGGCTACATTTCCATCTGTTGTCAATGCAAAAACATCCGATGTTAGCAGCGTTGACACCATATACTTTCACTCTGTTGAAAGAGCACATTTCTCATCAGCTTTAAATTTCTTAGCAGGCATTCCTCTCTGTCCATTTTGCCTCAGAGATACAGTTGAAATAACCACAACTGACAGTCATCTTGGACATGACTTTTATTTTAAAAAGTGGGATAGGAATTTAATTAATAAGATAGATTTATTATTTGAAATCTTAATAGTTGGTCCTAATAGTAAAAAAACAACATAATTTCTGTTCAAAATCCAGAACTTCAAAGGGATGTAGAAATAACTGATTATTTCCCCACACAAAAAAGAAAGAAAAACCATAGTTTATATTTGCTCATAATAAAAGAAAACCCTAATTTCAATGTTATTACAATGATGCTTTTAAAATAATTTCTTTGGAGCGGAATTTGTTTTCCTCCATGTCTTCTTTTTTCTTCACTTGGATGGGTGTTCTAGAATTTGACAACAAAAATACTGGAAGATAGACAGAGCAATAAAGATTCTGTCAGGAACCTGTTGGAACATTGCCGGAAAGAATAGCTGTGTTTCCCACCCCCACCCCAGTTTTCTGGCTTGTTTGAAGCAGGATATAATTATAAAGGAATGAGGCTGATCAATTCCTTTGTGACAATTCCCCTTAATATTTCCAGAAGTCTTAAAATATAAAATGTAAAATATTCTCCAAAATATAATCCCACTTTGGCTATCAAATAAGGATATATTGCATTCATACATGAAAGTGCCTATCTTTATAACCATTACTTCTCACTTTTTGGAAAAAAAACTTAAAAATAACTGTAGGTTATCAGCAGGGGGGAAAAATGGCACTTTCATTTCCTTTTAGTTCCCATGAAAGATTTTATCCCTACCTTAAATCTTACATTGTGTAATCAACCTAGCCAGTTTAATTTACTTCTGACATCATACGTCTTCATTTAAATGTTGTATCTGGATCGCTAAATCAAATAAAATATATGATCCATATAACACACAACATTATACTCTTTTGGCTCCAAAGCAGCATAAGAACACTTACTGTATTTTCACACTTTTGAAAATAAAGCAACCAATTGATCTTGTAACAGGGTAGTAGCACCAACAAAAGCAAAATTAAACATGCATCAGTGGTGATCACTTCCATGAGTGTTTCACTGGTAGAATCATAATAGAAAATTATTTTAATTAATACATTAGGGTTGTTCAACCAATCCCTTAAGGCAATATCATTCTATTCATTCAATATTCCATTGAATATAGAGGGAGATCAGATTGACTTCTTATCTTCTTGACAAATGAAGCCATGACAAATTTTAGGACAGGACCAGAATGTTCTTGTCAATATAGTTACCATAACCAGCAATAAAAATAATTTGATTTTCATATATATTTTTTTCCTTTCAATGAAGCCAAGAACAATGGACAAAAACAACCATAAAACCTTCTGCAATGAAAGCAGTTTAATAATTGCAATAATAAAAAACTAGAGCCTCATCAATATTTTGAACATTATTAATATTGTGTGGTTATCGAAAAGGCACAGTTATCCTGGAAGCATCACTGCAGATGCCTCCCTGAACGGGCACAACTTCAGTTGTGATTTCAAACAAAGCAATGCAAGGGCAGATTTCAAAAAAATATAATAATCAAGATCGCAGTTAAGAGCGTGTGATTGAAACCTCATCCCTAAGAATAAGATAATATAAAACAATAAGGTTAAACATCAGTCTGAGCAAGTGAATGTTGAGCTTATTTTTTCCCCACTTGTTTCTTTCTCATCTATATTAGAGATGATATTCACTAAGGGATGAAGAATTTTCAGTACAGGCTTCCAGGGAATATTCCTTGCATCTAACCCAGCATAGGCACAACACTAAAAGAGAGAATGTATAAAACTGTGTGATTTGTACCAAACAAGAAGTGTGCAGACCTTACATAACTATTAAATAGCTTCCAATTTTATTAGCCATCCAAGTCCATTGTAAAAGCATCTAATGCCATTGAATGTAATTGTCTTGCTTCTCATTGACCATCTAGGTTATAGGCTCACCTCCCTTTGATATCTAATTAGGAGAACTGGAGCTTCTGATGAGATTCTGTTTGCTAATGCGAAGGTTCCAGGAGTCATAAGCAGAGGCTGTTGAGAACAAATTAAAGGGAACAATGAGTGGAGTGGTGTGGCAAAGCCTACCTTTTAGCCATACATTTTGGAGATCAGATTATTTCCTGCAACTGTTCAGTGGTTTCTCTTACACCTGATGGGATGCAAAGAGCACGTATGCAAATTGATCTCCCAGCTGCAAGGTAATTAACTTGGTTGACTGCAGGAGGCAGTTCCTTCACCCAGTCTGCCTCATTATTACTGTAGTAATTTAACAATCCTTTCAATCGACAGCCTTTGAGTGAGGTTGAAATACAATTAACTTCCTGTTTTATGCAAACTCTCTTAAAATAAACTATCATTTGTGAGTTCAAACTAAAGCCATGTTTGATATATATATATATATATATATATATTTCTCAATCTGAAAAAAGCCTTGATTTCAGCATGGTGATTTTTTTTTAAGTGCTGGATCCTTTCTCCTATAACACTAATAGTTAATTAATCTCCCTAATAAAGAGAATTGATCTTTATAAAAGAGAATCCTGAAATGAACCTCTGGGCTTGGAATACTAATCAAATCACAAAGCCACTCAAAAGAGCCAATAATTTTGGAGTGAGTTGGAGATTGATACAAGGAGCCACAGTTTCCTTTGAACAAAGGGCCTGGGGCAGTAGTGGGATTCAAATATGTGAACAACTGGTTCTCTGTGTGGATGCTGCTTTCAGAAATCCATTCTGAGCCTGGGCAACAAAAAATTAGCTATCAATTCTGCCGAACTGGTGCAAACTGGCTGAATCCCACCACTGGCCTGGGGTGTTCATGGAACACAACATTTTGTCAAAATGACCATGGAAATGTGGTAGTGGAGCATTGCAAGCTCTGTCCCTTTTGTTTATCTGCTTAATGTCGCAATGCATGTACAAAAAGAGTAGACCTTGAATCATGATGGCACTTTTGGAGGAAAAACTTCTGAATTTCCTCAGCAATCTGCTTTTCTTCTCATTATTGATGAGGAAAAAGTGCATAAAAGTAAATGAGCATTGCAAAAGACCAGAATGAGGAAAAATATGACCTTATGTGGGTTCATAGTGGAAAAGATAGTTCAAAGAACTTAGGGAAAGAGAGAAAAAATGGCTAAAACTAAAAGAGAAACAAAGAAAAGGCAAAGTGGTTTTCATGGGAGTGGGAGAAACAATGGCTGAAAAGGGATGAGAACGCGCCTCCAGCAAGTAAATGAAATTTAAAATAAAAAGGATGAAATGAGTGCTGATGAAATGGAAGTGAAGAAATACTGGAAAGGATATTTGTATGGGGATGACCATAATATGTGAAAGAGTACAACTGATAAGGTTGCTATAAAACGGGTGCCCAACCTCCAGTCCATGGACTGGCAGTGATCCATGGCATGCCAGCAGCTGGGTCACACAAACAAGCAAAGCCCCATCTGCGGGATGCAGGCATCACACAAGAAATGTATTTTGGTTAATAAATAAGTACATGTTTATTTATGCCAGGTAGGTGGGGAATGGGGAATATGGTGGGGAATGGAGGCTGAACAATTAAGACCCTGGGCTTGTCAACCGGAAGGTTGGCAGTTTGAGATATAAGTACCATGTGACAGAGTGAGCTCCCGTTACTTGCACCAGCTCCTGCCAGCCTAGCAGTTCAAAAGCATGTAAACGCAAATAGATAAATAGCTAACACTTCAGTGGAAAGGTAACTGTGTTCCATGTGCTTTCAGTGTATAGTCATGCTGGCCATTTGACCATGGAAGTGTCTTCAGACAACATTGGCTCTTCAGCTGTGAATCAAAGATAAGCACTACCCCCTAGGATTGAACATGACAGGCAGAGGAACATTTATCTTTACCTAAGTATATGATAAGATGAATAAGCTTTAATTATGGGTCATTATGCATTAATATGAAATTGAAGGTTGGCTTTTGAATACAATATGTTTGTTATATGTCAGAGCATACACAACCTTACTCTGCTGAGGTAACCCAGGAGTAAATACAGTAAACAGTGGTCTGTGTTAAATGGTGGTCTATATTACACTATCTACAATATATACTAGAAACAAAATACATACACATGGTCATTCAGCAAACTCCAGCACACAGCAATTACAGCAGGTAATGGACGAGAGAGAACACAGCAACAAAAGCCTTCCCTTTTATACTTAGGCTCTTAAAGGGATACACATACCTGTTGAATCATTCCTATTATTGCATCATACACCTTACATTGCATTACACCATTGCATAAGCTGTTTAAGCTATTAAATTATTATCCTGACATTATATGATAGAATCAGAGCAAAAGACCATAAAGAATACTTAGTGAATAGTTCAGTCAGGAGCACGATGTGAGATGTGTCATAGCTAAAAACAGTGCTTTTTTTGTAAAAAAAAAAAAAAAGGGTGTCGGAACTCACACACATCATACACTGCCTTGTGTACCCTACAAGGTTTACCTTTGTAATTGGAAAAAAACGCCTTCAATTTTTAGTGTATCTAAAAGACTTGGAAGAAGCAAAAAAAAATGGCTATTTTTAAGAATGTGCTTGTGCTCAATTTTTTTGGTGGAAGCGGCACCATAGTACTGTATGTCAGGAGAAACATAAAAGTCAAATTGAATGGTTGGGAAATTGACTTGGTATAATGAAGAGGCAGAATCAAGAATGAACTAGAGCTAAATGAAAGTGGGTTGGAAATAACTGGTTTGAAAGGGGGACATTTAGGAGGCTTGGTCATATGGAGGATCAAACTGCAAATAAAATATGTGGTGGAAGATTTTAGGTGGTAAAAAGAAACGGAGGACTGAGAAGGCCCAGGTAAGAATCAGTTCACCTCAAGTAACAGAAAGGTGAGACGTTCAAGGCAAAAAAGACAATTAATTAGTGCAAGAATAAAAAATGGTGCAAGGATGGTTTGCAAAAGTATAGGGAAATATAATGAATGTTGTTGGTATAACTTACACTTAGCTGTAGTTTCTCATCTCTTTCTTTTCTCGTGCCCTTCATTTCTTTTATTTACATTTTCTTACTCAATTTCTTTCCTTCATATTGTCTACCCTGAAAGGGACTTTGTTGAATATGTAGGTTTAATTTCTCTTTTGATAAATTACTTTTTATCCACCATAAGATAGGTTTCTATTCCCATGCAGAATAATTCCAGAAAGCAATATTCTTTGCTTCTAAAAATATAAAAGCAACCCTGTAAAATGTGATTTGCAAAGAGCTAAATGAGAATTTAGTTCATTCCCTATTTTTAAAAGCATCATCTCCACATTGTTCTTCTTCCTGTTTTCTTAGCATGAGGAAATATAAACACGAGATAGTATCATCTTTTGAGCCTCTTTATTCTACTGATGGATAAATTCATTTTGTTATTTATTGTCACCACTGTGTTATTAGCTGGACTGGAGCTGGGCTGCATGACTGTCATTGTTATAAATAGGACCCTCTATTCTAGCTATCTATCCTTCGCAGGGCAAATGATTCATATCCACTTTGTTGTATAAAAAAAATTGCTAAAGAACATGTTTTCCACTGAATTTTTTATTCTATTTTATTAAACTTTAAAACATTGCAATTAAAATTTTCTTTACAATGTATGTTATTGGTTCATAATATTTTATAAATAATTCTTCCTTTCTCTTTCTGTCTCTCTCTCACACACAAATACATACAGTAGCTATTAAATCATTTTTGTTAATTTTGACATTATGATTCAATGTTTGAAAAATGAATTATACCTAGTCCTAGACCATATGACATCATGCTGTTTGGTCTTGTCTCTTCTTTGGTGTAAAGCAGATCTGACAGCTAAGAGTTAACAAATTTTATTAAGCCAATGTTTGGAGTCTGGACCACAAACTTTGTTCCATGAGTACATAAATATTTTTTGAAACAATTAAAGCTCGATATGTCTAAAGTTCTTTAAGGACTGGAGAATTCCAGATTTGGGGAGATACAGTAATAAACTTTTAACATCTTCAACCCTTAACTGCCTTTGAAAAACCATTATCTTTTTTAAAAAAAAATCAATAATATTGACAATTGCAAGCAATATGGAATAGAGAATTGAAGTATCCCATATTGTCTAATCAATGACTTCAGACTTTAACAAACATTAGTTATGTTTTTTTACAATCTAAAGTCTTATTTAGTTTTTGGGATCAAAGAATGCTTTTAAAATGTTAACTTTCATCTGTTCTATGCTCAAGATGCAATAATTTTGAAGTATGTACATTGGTACATATGTTATTGTCATGTTCATTGTTTAGATATATATTAAGTAAGATAATAAAATTAGAAAACAAGAATCACTGGCCATTATACAGATGAACTGAGAAGGACTTTTAAGAGTATAGCAGCTATTCCAAGTTTTAATTCTCCAATTTTTAAAAAATATAGATTTGTCATATATAACCCTGATCACTGCCTCATCTCAAATGCTAGCTTTTATTATTATAGTTGTTTATGCAGTCAGCCAGATGTTCAGACTGAATTTAGCGTTTTTGTCAATCTATCAAGTCCTTCCTAAGGACATGGAATAGGCAGATTTGGATGTTTGATAGTGTTTGAGGTATTGTTCAGGATGTAAGCTGTCCTGAGCAAAGCTACCTTTTGCAATTGACTGATGGTGGATTTGTCAGTACTGATGGTGTTCAAGTGGTGCTCCCATTGTTTGAGAATTGCACCCAGGGCACCTATTACTGTTGGTACTACCTTTGTTTTCTTTTGCCACAGTTGATCTATTTCTGTTTGCATATAATGGTAATGGTGATGGTGATGGAAGGGATCTTAGAGGTCATCTACTCCAACCCCCTGCTCAGGCAGGAAACCCTATACCATTTCAGACAAATGGCTGCCCAGTCTCTTCTTAAAAACTTCCAGTGTTGGAGCATTCACAGCTTCTGGAGGCAGGTTGTTCCACTGGTTAATTGTTCTGTCAGAAAAATTCACCTTAGTTCTAGGTTGCTTCTCTCCTTGATTATTTTATTTATTTATTTATTTATTTATTTATTTATTTATTTATTTATTTATTTATTTATTTATTTATTTATTTATTTATTTAATTAATTTGTATACCGCCCTTCTCCCGAAGGACTCAGGGTGGTGAACAGAGCAATACATAATAAAAACAAGATACAAAAATTAAAAATTATTAAAAGTAATTAAATAGCAATGCCCGTAATAAATTAGTACAAATTAAAATTAAAACCAATTTATAAAACCCAACCCCAGCCTATCAGGCCAGGCCAGCTTGTTCAAAAAAGTGGGTTTTAAGATCACGCCGGAATGAGTGGAGATCAGGCGCCATCCGGAGCTCGACCGGAAGATGGTTCCATAAATCCGGCGCGCCCACAGAGAACGCCCTCCCCCTGGGGGCCACCAGTCGGCATTCTTTGACCGGTGGCACCCTGAGGAGGCCCTCTCTGTGGGAGCGTACTGGGCGGAGGGAAGTTGATGCCAGCCGCAGGTATTTTCCATCCATCTTTGTATTTTGTTACCTTCTGAAGTTCTTTCTCATATTGTGGTTCACTACACAGTCAGCCAGGATGGGATTTGGTATTTTTGCCCACCTATTGAGTACTTCCTAATAGCAGTGAATATTTCAAATATTATCCTCACTTTATAGAACTATTAGTGACTGTGTTTTATTCAGGATATTGGACAGGGAAAGTGGAAACAGCCCATTTGCCTGGTTTTTGATGTACTATTTCGCCATTTAATTTAATGCCCTTCCTCATGTTAAGTTGAAGAGCTATGTAGTCATCTTTAAGTTAGCCAAAAATTATATCTGTCTTGCACATTATTTCTCCAAATTCTGTCTCTCTCTTGCTTCTTTTCACAATAACTAAAGTTTCCTGAATTCTAAGGTAATTTTATTATATATTTTGAGGTTGCCCCTGAAATATAGAGAAACACAACTTTAACTCCAGTACAGCTAAGGATGACTGAAGATTTATTAAATGTTTATTTTTAAAGGGTTATTTTTGTTCATGGAGAGTGGATAACTCCAAGTCATCTGCTTGAAAATGACAACTTGGGGACAAGAAGGATATTAAGCACTGCCAGGGCATATTTCTACCATGCTTGAATGCAAGTGACGAAAGGCTCTAAGTGTTCATTGCAAAAAAATATTTTCTTGAAAGCTCAGTGAATGGCTTCTCAATGGGCATATACAGGATAGCACTGCTGATTTTATAGAATAACCATTGTATAGTATACATTTTGGGGTTCATATTTTTCTCAGAACAGTTCTTATGGACTTGCCTTCATTTCCCTTATTAGATAAAAAGCATTTGCAGTGAAATATGTCCCATGCTTCTCACTCTATAAATTCCAATGTAACAAAAACATTGACACCCTATATAAAATTTCCATTCCCAAAGATATATTTTTTCTTACCATTTTTATAAACTAAACATCTTCTCAAATATTATACTGGTTTTCATATAGTACTAAATGTTATATTGTCACCCCAAAAGGAGGTTAGCTGCTTTCTCCTATAAGTGTAGATAAATGTATGGTTTTGAACAGGTCCCTTCCTCTTTTGATCACCAGTATATGGAATATAGAACTTCCTTGAAAGGAACATATACCTGTGGAAGTTTGGAGAACCCACTAAATCTGTTGAGGACATCTTATTTATTAGGAAGTAAACATGTACAACTCTTAAGGGCTGAGATTCTTGCACACTTCTACCAAGTCAGAGGATAACCTGAAGGAGTGGAAATATTACAAGAGCTACTTTTTATTTAATCTAATCATAATTTATTTTAATTTAAATTAAGAATACATATTAATGTATACTATTCTACAGTATATGTATGAATAATTCTTCCTTTTCTCACGTGGAAACTTACTATTTGGCAGCAGTTTAGGTGAAAATTTGGGTGGATAAAAATGCAGTGATTACATTTGACTAAGGAGTCTTGGGCTACAGTATAATCCCTCTTTTAAATCAGCATGCACTGAGATTTTTGTCTATATTTCTTGGGCATTCTATCAGTGTTAATTAAATGTTGATAGAAAAAAAAAAGAAATGCAATTTTGCATGAGGCCTCTAGAGAAATTAATGTGGTCAGCAGTGAACAGTAAATTTATCAACACAAAATAATCATATGTGTTATTACCCCCATCTATTACTATTGTAAAGCAAGGGAGAAGATGACTGAAGTAATTTTGAGTCATATTTGACACAAATAGTCCTTGCAAGGAGGAGGAGGAGGAGGAGGAGGAGGAGGAGGAGGAGGAGGAGGAGGAGGAGGAGGAGGAGGAGGAGGAGGAGGAGGAGGAGGAATTGTACTTTCCCTGGGCATACTTTTTCCAATGGTTTCATGAATCACATTGTCTATCTTTTGAATAAGGGTCTCTTCTTCTGACCTTAGGACAGGCAGAAATTATAATGCCTTACAGATTTTTTAAAAATGAAAACTTTGTTAAAAAATAGAGTTTTGAATGAAAACAGTGTAGAAAGCATAATTCCAAGTCTACAGTGAAGATAACAAATACACTGTTCCAGGTGGGATACATTTTAATGAATCCTGCAGGTGGCAAGGTATTATTAGTACAAATATGAATCTACCCCATGATTTGATTCAGACCCAGTTCAGCACTTCAGAAAAATCTCTGATCCAAATTCCACTAAATCAGAGGCTGCCTGATTAAGTGCTGAGCCAGAGCTCATCAAATCGGACAGTTCTCGGTCAATCTGAATCAGGGCGAATATTTGGACACAATCTTTGGACAGAGTGAATAATGCTTTGTGGGAAAGTGTTTAATTCTATATAGTAAAGATTTTGATTTTGGAGTACAAGCAATATACTTTTGTGTGGAATTATGACTAGTGCATAGCTTTGTCAACTTTTAGTGTCATTGATCTGTTCATGGAGTTTCTTGGTCACTGATATTATTGTATGTTTTATTCTGGAGAGAAAGATTATAAACAAATTAATTAATTAATAAATAGATAATAGTCCATAAGCATTTTTCAGTATGGTTCTATTGCTCACCCAAGTTCAACTCTCATTATCTTCCTCTTTCTGATCCTGACATTCATGGAGAAATTAAACCTAAATGTGGGCTTTTTACACCCAACTTAGCTGCAGGCAACCTTGGCTCTTTTATGACTCATGGACTTAAACTCCCAGAATTCCTAAGCCAGCATGGCTCAACTTGGAAATTCTACCTTTCCCCTCAGCATGGCTGGCTCAGGAATTCTGGGAGTTGAAGTCCACGAGTCATAAAAGAGCCAAGGTTCCCTTCCTACCCCTGCACTAAGCAAAGCTATTCTGAGCCAATAAACAAGTTTCAAGTAGCCTCATTTGACTCAGGGATAGCTGAAGCCATTGTAGATACATAATGATTGACAATTACTGATTATAGTAACAGTACTGGGCTTTAGTAATTTTGCATAAGGCAAAGTAATATGTGCCCACCTACAGATTTACAATCCAGTGTTATAATACTCACTGATAAATAGTATGGAATTGTATGTCATCAATTCTGAGTAGCTTTCTGTTTCTCTTTACTGTATAGAACAGGGGTGTCAAACTGCCAACCACAAGTTGCATCATGTGGAGGTTGCGCCCACACCAGCTCCGGCAATGCAAAAAATGTGATACACTGCAACACATCACATGACACGGTGAGTTTGACACCCATGGTATATAGACCATTGTCTATACCTTTTTTTTCCTAGCATTATGTTTGAGCAAATTATGTTTGGGCTCACCACTATTTTGAAAGCATGCTATTTCTCGTGCTATTTTTGCTTCTCATGCTGTTTATCCTCTTATCTCCTTTACTAGGCTGCAAGGATAAAGTTCAAATTAAACAATGAACAAGAACACAGCAGAAACAACTGAGAAATTATGCTTCAGTTGCTCTGGGATCATCTGAAGGCAAGCAGAACATTATGTGCAATTGATTTTAATTGATCATTCAGAACTTTAAATATCAATGATAAAATGCTGCAAGTTACCCAAAAAATGTGCAGCATGGAACATTTTGCCATGATTATGACAGATGGGTTTGTTTAATATTCATACACCTGGTGATCAATTTGTCTTAGTTCCAAGTTCCCTTGCTTACATGAGCCAAATACCCAGTTTGGAGCTAAGCTGTCCTATCTATTAAATCCCCATTCTCTCCCCAAATTGATGCTCCAGAACATCATGAATATGATGTAAAGACTATAATAGCAAAGGAAGAGAAGCCTGGTGAATAAATAATAAAAGAATATTTGTCACCAATGTCTATAAATCCATATATCTAATACTATAAGTGATATAAAAATATACTTGTATTGATAAACATAGTTACTAGGCAGTCATTCCCATTAAATTAAAACATGAATTTTGGATAAGCAGTACTTTTTAAGCTCCAGCGTGATGATCAATAACATAATGCTGAGGAAGCGTTTTGATTGTGTGACTTATATTTATTTTAGTTATTATTTCTTTATTATCCTGTTATATACTGATCTTCCAGAATTGCCCAGGGCAGTTTAGACGATCTCCTCTGAAAGGGCAAAATTGTTTCCCAGATTGTGCAGTGTAAACTTTTTTAAACAGCCATTAAAGCACTCTTCAATAAAGCCATAAAAAACTAACAGTTTTAAAGAAACTGAAAAGAAAATGTAAATATTAAAACAAGGATCATTGTGAAGAGGAGGAGGAGGAGGAAGAGGAGGAGGGGGCAAGAACAGATATCTGAACAATTAAAAAGACAGTCTGGTCCTGGTAATCCTATACATGCCAGAGGGAATATTTTTTTTGGGGGGGGAAACAAACAAACAAAACAAAAGTCAGTGAGGGAGTCAGTTATTTCCATGAGGAAATAATGCACAGTAAACCAAACTACTACATACACTAGTAAAGTGAACCAATCAGAATGACATCAAGCAGAATTCTGCCACTGATCTCCTTATGCAGGTTGGATGGTACTGGGGAAATTTAAGTGTTTAGGCCCTAAAAATCCAGGTCTTTATAGACTAATGTTAATTTTAATTTGTGAGTTCTGTACTAGCTGCAGTTTATGGACCATTTTTTATGTTTCCAAATCAATACTTCACATTAATCAGATTATGAGCTTATTAGGGCATAGATTATTGAGGCTGTGTTACCTGAGAGGCCAATTTACCAACATAAATTGTGCACCATCTCTCCTTGGGACTACAGCTACTTGGGCCCCAAGTGACAAACTGGAATGAATGATAGTCCACAGAGTGCCCAGTTCCCTTGGAACAAATGTTATCTTGTTCAGGACAGGTTTACTTAATAATTCCTGGAGCTAAGAAACTGTTTGCCACAGTTCTTTTCCTTTCCTTTCTCTCTTTCTTCCTTTCTCTCTTCCTTCTCCCTTTCTCTTTAATTTCACAGTACTTATTTCTCTCAAATGAACTTGAATTTGTTGGTACTCATCCAGCCATAGTCCACTTGCCACCCAGCAATTCTAAAACACTTGCACAGCAGGTGATGATAGAGGTGGTGCCATCAATATATTGCTGATACATATTCCAATCTGTGGCTGATTACCTTCAGAGGTAAAATGTAATGTAATCCTATGAATTGCAATGATGCAAGTAGAATGGGATCAAGTAGGAATCTGCTATTGACTTTCCAGGGCAATCCAGGGTCTCCATTTTTCAGTTTATCAAGTTGCTGAAATAAGATCCTATAATCAATTTTTTTGTCAGTGTTCTATATTCTAAATGGTAGATCAAGAAATCAATATAATAGTGGATATCCCGTTTCTCTTCGATGAAAGATCATCCATCAGGGCAGCAGAGACTGTTTCAGGACTATGTTCAGACTAGAAGTTAGACTGTAATGGATCTATTTATATAAAGAGAACTAAACCTTTCCTCTTGATATATGTGCATTGGAGCAAGCTTTAAGTTTAAGGTCCAAATGCAGTAAATAGGGAAAATTAAACAAAGAAGTTAAGCTTGTTTATAATAAACTAACAGTGAAAAATGAGTTTCCTAGTAGGATTTGAAAAGAATCATGTAGTGAGTTAGCCATCTGAAAGGGCAAAAATGCTCCTAAATCTGTGCTGTCTAAACAACATACTTGATCGGTAAAATTAAATTAAACTCATCCAAGTCTACATATTATTGCAAAATTAGCAATTCATGGAAAAGAAGCATCATGCAGACAAAGCCCAGAAAACTCTAGTGACACATTTGTCTGTTATTTTCTATTCTCAGAAATGGTATCAAAACATAACTACCATTAAATATGTTATAAAATTCTCTGGTGTATTTTATTATCATGAGTAGAACAGAGGTTCACTGATTTCACTTCAGCACAGTTATTCTAGTATCTGGGTTTGGGGACTTGATAATGAGAATTAAATCAGTGCAGGAACCTTAAAAAACAATCAGTCAGTGACCATGGACCATGTAGCAAACAATCAAAAGAGAGGAAAAAAGTGGGGGATTACAAGATTATAACCAAACAATTACAGTGCTTACATAAAGAGTAGAAATACAATTTTGGTCACAACAGTTTAGAACTGTAGCTTTGGGAATCCAAATAACATGAGCTGCTCATGATGCAAAAACTTAGGATTTTATTTATAAAATACAAGAGTAATATCCATTTTGACTAAGAAAAATGGAACAAGGGACTTGAAGGACATAATTCCCCTAAGGTTAGGAGGGGGAACTTGAAATGGGGTATATAAACTCATAAATAGGATGTGATTACCAACATTTATTCCTTGCATTTATTCATCAACCTTCTTTTGTGACTAGAATGAATTCCTCCTCTTGCTTGAGCTTAAGCTCTTACAGATGTCGATTCAGAAGACACAAGAGTCTTGGCAAGAAGAAAACAGTAGCAGCATGATGTTAGACTCTACTAACTCCATTATACTTTGTGAATGTTCAGGAGACTCTATGTAAAAGTCTGTGGAGATACGTTCACTGCTGACATTCAAATGTGGAAAATTAAAAATTACCTCACGAACAGGCAATTGGTGCCTGGGTGAAAAATGAAGAGCATAATTTCTCAAAACAGATCATTTTTGAAAGCATATTTTTGAAATATACTGCATAGAGGAATACCATGTAAGCTATAGACCACCTGCAGCAAATTCATTTTTAAATTATTAGGTAGGCCAAATACTCAAGTTGAGTACAGTCCATTTACTCAAATCTACAGCTATTTCAGAGAGTGATATATATAAACTCAAGCTGGTCATTTAAAGTGTCTGTCTTAAATAAGCCCTAATAAGCAGGCATATACATAGAATGAAGGCTATTGCTAAGCACATTGGTTTGTGCTTAAATTGTAAGCCGCCCTGAGTCTTCGGAGAAGGGCGGGATATAAATGGGATTAAAATAAAAAATAAATAAAAATAAATACATCCAAACCAAGTTATTGTCTCCAGATTTAAGTTTATACACTAAATCTTATCTTCTGCCTTCAGTGAATAAATGACAAGTCTTCTCCAATGGAAGCTTACCCTCATAAGTTTTCTTAGAATTGGTATATCCCATATCTTTTATAAGCTGGATAGCCTTAGGTCCAGTTATGGAATATTTGGATTCTTGCATCTTTTCTATTTACTTCCATCCAAGTCACTTGAGCATTCTAGCTTCATTTCCTTTCTTTGCTACACTAATCCTAATTCCTCACTCATATTGGCTCTTTGGAAAATAAAATATAAAATTCTATCTATTGCTCACTCCAACACATTTATTGTTTAATGGCTTTAATGATGTTATATGCTGCTTGCCCTAATAGCTCTCTCTAAAATAAAATAACCAGCAGTATAAAAACTTTAAAGTCTATGCTCTGATTAAAAGATAAGCTCCTGCATCAACTTTAAGACAAGTCTTGGTTCCAATGACAAAGTCTTTCCATAATATAGATCCAACCATGAAAAAGGTAAAAATAATTGTTAATATTTTTTAATATATTGTTTATGATAATTAACTATTATTAATTGGGGGGGGTTCTTTAAACACATGAACCCAGACATTATGCTGTTTGCTAAATATTAAAAATGTTATTTATAAAAACCCTAACCCCAACCCTAACCCTAACCAAAATCCCAACCGCAACCCCAACCCCACCCTATTCCTATTCCTATATAAATTATACATACACACACACACACACACACACACACAACCCACACAAGAAGGGGGGGGAAGAACTGTTAATATTAAATGTAACTATAATGGGACCTGGAAAAAGTGCCCCACTGAAAAGGCGATACAGTAATCTGGGTCAGATTTATTATTTAAGGGCAAATCTATCCTCTACTTTGAGTTTCAGAACACAAACAATATGTTATTCATTTCTCAGCATGTTCATAAGAGCAGTTTGAGTTATTGGATGCCAATTCACTAGTTATCCCTCACAAGTGATATTATTTCCAGAGAAATACCATCAGCAGGAAATGTTAGATAAAATATTAGATAACACTCAAATTACTTAATATGTAATTTATAGAGAGAAAAAACAGCATGATGTTGTAAGCAGATTATACTGGAAGGGATTTTCCTACTTGTATTAAACAGCAACAACATACTTTGCCAACATATTTTTCTTTTCATATTTCTATTATTTTTGCCTTCCAAAATAATACCTCCTGTGACATCATCTCTGAGCAGCTTCAAAGTATATAATCATAAGGCTGTATAGCACATTACAAAGGAATTTAAAACTGACCTTGGAGAAGGCATGAGCAAGCTCTTAAAGAGGGCTACAGACAAAAGATTACATAGTCCAAAGAGTGCAACAGTGAGAAACTTGGACAGACTTTAAAAATTCTTATACCCTTCTATTGTAAAGTAACTATTCTAGAAATTCTGCAGTGTCTGGGTTTTTTTATTATTATTTATTTAGTCTACCATGAAGGGTCCCCTTAATGGATTACTGCCGATGTTCAGTCTTGTCATCTCTTGTTTGACCACGTCCAGCTTTCCTTGATTCATGGATCTTACATTCCAGGTTCCTATGGAGAAAAAATCTTTACAGCATCGGACTTTCCTTTCACCACCAGACATATCCACAGCTGAGCGTCCTTTCGGCTTTGGCCCAGTCGCTTCATTCTTTCTGGCGCTACTAGTACTAGCCCTCTGCTCTTCCCCAGTAGCATATTGGACGCCTTCCGACCTGAGGGGCTCATCTTCCAGCGTCATATCGTTTTGCCTTTTGGTACTGTCCATAGGGTTTTCAAGGCAGGTTCGCGACATTGTACAACAGGTAGCAACCAAAACCATCCCAAAGAAAAAGAAATGCAAGAAAGCAAAATGGCTGTCTGAGGAAGCTTTGCAAATAGCTGAGGAAAGGAGGGAAGTGAAAGGCAAGGGAGAAAAACATAGATATGCCCAATTGAATGCAGAATTCCAGAGAATAGCTAGAAGAGATAAGAATGCCTTCTTAAATGAACAGTGCAAAGAAATAGAAGAAAACAATAGAATAGGGAGGACCAGAGATCTTTTCAAGAAAATTGGACAGATGAAGGGAACGTTTAATACAAAAATGGGCATGATAAAGGATCAAAATGGCAGGGACCTAACAGAGGCAGAAGAGATTAAGAAGAGGTGGCAAAATTACACAGAAGAACTATACAAGAATGAGCTTAACGTCCCAGATAATCACAATGAGGTGGTCACTGACCTCGAGCCAGACATCCTAGAATGTGAGGTGAAGTGGGCCTTAGAAAAGCTGAGCAACAACAAAGCTAGTGGAGGTGACAGTATTCCAGCTGAGCTATTCAAAATCTTAAAAGACAGTGCAGTAAAAGTGCTACACTCAATTTGCCAGCAAATTTGGAAAACTCAACAGTGGCCACAGGATTGGAAAAGATCAGTTTACATTCCAATTCCAAAGAAAGGCAGTGCCAAAGAATGTTCAAACTATCGCACCATTGCACTCATTTCTCATGCTAGTAAAGTCATGCTTAAAATCCTACAAGCTAGACTTCAGCAGTATGTGGATCGAGAACTACCAGAAGTACAGGCAGGATTTCGAAGAGGCAGAGGAACTAGAGATCAAATTGCCAACATACGCTGGATCATGGAGAAAGCTAGGGAGTTCCAGAAAAACATCTACTTCTGCTTCATTGACTATGCTAAAGCCTTTGATTGTGTGGATCATAACAAACTGTGGCAAGTTCTTAAAGAGATGGGAGTACCAGACCATCTTATTTGTCTCTTGAGAAACCTATATGCGGGTCAAGAAGCAACAGTGAGAACTGGACACGGAACCACTGATTGGTTCAAAATTGGGAAAGGAGTCCGGCAAGGCTGTATACTGTCGCCCTGCCTATTTAACTTATATGCAGAGCACATCATGAGAAAGGCAGAGCTAGATGAATCAAAAGTTGGAATTAAGATTGCCGGAAGAAATATCAACAACCTAAGATACGCAGATGATACCACTCTAATGGCAGAAAGTGAAGAAGAACTAAAGAGCCTCTTGTTGCGGGTGAAGAAGGAGAGTGCAAAACTTGGGTTGAAACTTAACATTAAGAAAACCAAGATCATGGCATCTGGCCCTCTCAATTCTTGGCAAATAGATGGGGAAGAAATGGAGGTAGTGACAGATTTTGTTTTCCTGGGCTCCAAGATCACTGCAGATGGGGACTGTAGCCAAGAAATTAAAAGACGCTTGCTCCTGGGGAGGAAAGCCATGGCAAATCTAGACAGCACACTAAAAAGCAGAGACATCACCCTGTCAACAAAAGTGCGTATAGTCAAGGCTATGGTCTTCCCAGTTGCAATGTATGGCAGTGAAAGTTGGACCATAAGAAAGGCTGAGCGCCAAAGAATTGAGGCCTTTGAACTATGGTGCTGGAGAAGACTCCTGCGAGTCCCTTGGACTGCAAGGCGATCAAACCAGTCAGTCCTAGAGGAGATCAATCCTGACTGCTCTTTAGAAGGCCAGATCCTGAAGCTAAAACTCAAATACTTTGGCCACCTAATGAGAAGGAAGGACTCACTGGAGAAGAGCCTAATGCTGGGAAAGATCGAGGGCAATAGAAGAAGGGGACGACAGAGAATGAGGTGGCTGGATGGAGTCACTGAAGCAGTAGGCGTGAGCTTAAATGGACTCCAGAAGATGGTAGAAGACAGGAAGGCCTGGAGGAATGTTGTCCATAGGGTCGCGATGGGTCGGACACGACTTCGCAGCTAACAACAACAACAACCATGAAGGGTGAAATCCATTACCTTGGAGGAAAATCAGATGACTGGCAGTGGGAAAATAGGTACTAGAGGCAGGACAGAATTCAACAAATTTCAAAGTTTAACACATTTCAATAGTGTTTTGTTGACTCAAGAATTGGTCTTCAACTCAGCAGTGGGAAACAGCCTTTTGACTACTAACAGCCAAAGTAAATTGGGAGTAGATAAGAGTCAGTGGAATTCAAGGTGGGCTGGACTTCGATCTCTTGTGGGGATGAAGGGACTCAAGACTGATGACATGTTTCACACACACACCCCTCAGGCACAGATGTCATTTCCTACCATGTTTCCCCAAAAATAAGACTGGGTCTTTTTTTCCTCTCAAAAAGAGGCACCAAGTCTTACTTTCGGGGGGTGTCTTTTATGCTCACCTCTAGCTCCAACAGCCCCACCCAGCCAGTCCACTTCTTCTGCAGCCGAAGGAGCAGCTTTATTCTGCAGTTGCATTCTGGCCTGCATTTCACAGTCAGGCCTTTCTGGAAGGCCGCTGCAGCCGAGTACCGAGCTATGGATTTAATCCATAGCTCAGTTCTCAGCTGCAGAGGTCTTTCAGGGCTGAGCTATGGATTAAATCCATAGCTTGGTTCTCGGCTGCCGAGGTCTTGAAGAACTGAGCTATGGATTGAATCCATAGATCAATTCTCAGCTGCAGAGGCCTTCCAAAAAGGCCTGTGACTGAGAAATGCAGGCCTGGCTGCAGAAGAAGCCACAGAAGAAGTGGGCTAGCGAGGAGAAGCCTGGCTGCCAGGTCAGTGGGTGCAGGGTGTGTGGGGCAGCTCCACAGCCCCCCCATCCTAGCTTGATTTTTAGGTGTGTGCCTCATCCCAAAACTAGGGCTTAGTTTGGGGATAGGGCTTATATTAGGCCCACCCCCCAAAACAAAAAAAAGACAAAAGATTATTTCAGCTTTTTATCCCAAAATCTATTACTGTAAATTATCTTTTTTGTGTCAGTTAATTTGTCACTTTCATTGTTAAAGTGCTGATCATTTTGCAATGATCAAACAGTACAATCTTGATTTATGCAATATCTACCATTTATGCAATATCTACCATTCCCCTACCACAGAAGTCCCCAACCTTTTGGGCAACAGGGACTGGTTCCATGGAGAGATTTTTTTTTGCGGACCAGAGGGTGCGTGATTTTGTGTGCTGCCTGCATCTTGCGATTGGGGCTTTGCTTGTTTGTCCAGCCCAGTTGCTGGCATGCTGTGGCCAGGTACTGGTCCAAGGACTGGGGGTTGGGGACCACTGCCCTACCATACTTATGTTTGCAGTTGTGTTGAAAAACCTTGCTATTGGTTCTAAGATTTGCTCTTACTTTTTAACAGTGAAGAAAAATCTAGAACACAGAGCAAGGGGAAGGGAAAGACAGAGAGAGGAAAATAAACTGGAATGTTTTGTAAAAATTACTCTGATATGGGCAACTAGCATCCAAAGTTATATGTATCACTGGACATGAACTGTTCAATTGGCATTTTATTTACACTTTGCAAACATATTTGCACTAGTGAATCAATTTAAACTTCCCAAGGGATGTCAATCGAAGAGGCAAGCACAAAGAGAGAGGGACTAGCAACAAAGAACAGAAAACACTCCAGCTAACATTTCTTACCAGAGTTAGTACGAACTTTGATTAAAACTGGCCTGTTTAAATACAAATATCAGGAAGCATATAATCATATGAACTCCCTACAAATCTCTGTTTCAAGAAAAGGACGATTGTTGCCCTGTTTCCAAAAGAGAAAAAAATGCAGAATATAAACAATGAAGGATGGAAATAACCAACTCCTAGTTTGTCTAAACAGGCTAAACCACAGTTTCATATACATGTCAAGAAGCATGAGAGGACTTTTGTCTAGGATTACCCTTGAGGACAAGCTCCACCCTTGAAGGCATAACTTAGTTTTCACAATAACTTTCCTTGACCCCAGGGAACCGTTACCCTTTTCCACCTCAAGTATGTCTTCAATTCTCATGACTGTTATTTTTAAAAGCCGAGCACTGCTCATTACAGATTAGTTTCTCACCATAGGGTCAGTCAAAACTGTAAATGATATAAAACAATGCTGCATTTCCATCTGACATCTTGGGGGGGGGCTGAATTTATTCATTATTTAAGAGCAAAAGTTTAGACTTTTTTTTAGCATGTAGAAAATATGCCCAGAAAAATAAAGGCTTCCAGGTATGAATAGACATTGATTGTTTTACAAACTATTTCATATGTCTCATCCTGAACTCTGAAATATTTCCATAACATCCTGGTGATTAACCATCAGAAAAAGAACCCCCTATGTCTACTCTCAGTATAGGTTACATCATCATTTATTATAGGTGATCTCTGTCATATTGGAATACAGAAAGAAAATAGTTATTTGGTTGATCATATTCCCATTTCATTGTTAACTTTTTAAAAAATTAAGAGGGTATGCAAAGAAAGTGTTGCAAGTAGAAGCAAAACATGATTTAAAATAAAAAATAAAAATGCATGATTAATGTATATATTCTTTAACCTCTGTGGCCTTTTAAATATATTTTATATTTTAAATATATTGATTTCCAACAGAGTAAAGCAATTAGATAAATGTAATATGAAAACATATAAGCCAGGATAAAGGAGGAGGAGGAGAGGGAGGGAGGGAGAAGAATAATGATGATTTGTATACACTTTTATCTATTTCATACAAATGTATATACATGCACACACAATCCTACAAGATACTTTCAAATAACTTTGAAAGAATGGCTTAAACTGTGGAAAGATGTATAGTGTCAAAAATAACTGTGTATTTAAAAATATATGTTTAATACAGAATTAAGTTCAACTTCAAAAATGTTTTTTGATAATTATAATTTTACATATGGACTTGTACCGTATCCAAAGTTTGGGTTTCTCTTACATAAGGCTTTAATATATCAGCTCTTTCCTGGTTAATTAAATAATAAAAAATAGAACTCTTTAGATGAGATAGCAACTCTTTTTACTTACAAATTACTATAATTTTATTATTATGAGGGCTGTTTGGGTTAATTAATGAATACTGACTTCACTTTTATATGCAGCATTAATCTAGTGCTACCTTAATTTTTTTTATTCAGTTTTATATACCTTGCAAATCTCTTTTCTAGTTTCTTTTTTTTCTTATTTATTTTCTGTTTTTGAGTTGCACTTTAAATATCTATTATATCAAACAAGAAAATATTGGAAGCTGTAATTATTTACTCAGGGCTGTATGAAATCCTATTTAGCAAAAATGCCATCCAGAATTTTTCAGATAAAACCTCTCAAAATAGAATATCACAGTATTGTGGAGAAGTTATAAATGTTCACACTTAATATCATATCATTTAGGTTTGACAAATAATCTTAATTTGAGTGTTTACAGAATAGCATCTCGGGGAACTTAAATCTAATTTGCTCAAAGCTCCAGTCAATGACCGGCTACAATAATACATACATTCAAAATCACTTGGATACATTAAAAGATTCCATTATTGTAAACTTACAATAAAGTAGAATTAATTTATCTGGGTGTGTTTCCTATCTGGATTATTTTATAAGGCTGACATCTCCCCCTTGACATCTTTACTATGCAAATAAGTAAGAAGGTTCACTTCCAAGACACTTCCACACCAATATCCCTTCTGAAGGTTCAGCTACCTCTTATCTGACCATTGTATGGACTTCCTCCTTACTCCCAAGATCATTCCCACATACTAATAATACGTGGATAGATACACTTCTTTACATCCAAGTTATTCCTTTTCTCTGTGAGTTGCACTGGTTTCCCCTGTGCTTCTGGATGCAATTCAAGGTGCTGATTGTCACCTGTAAAACCTTTCATGGCATGGGGCCAAATAATTTGCAGGATTGATTGTTTCCAATTGTTTCTGTTTGCCCCACTAGCTCCAACAGAATGGTCATGCTCTGGCTGTTTTCCCAGTTGTTAAGGCCAGGAGGTTAAGGGGGCCCCTGGGATGGCTGTTGGAGTTGTGATTGTTGCTGTCCTCAGCTGCCACTATTGGTATATTACCAGGACTGTTTAATTGATTTTTTTTTAAAAAAAATGCTAGCTACTGAGTGTCTTGTGAGATGAGTGGCCGCATAAATTGATTGAAATATATAATAAATAATATAACATGGCACACTTTGTCATTTTTAATGTTTGCAGTAATTTACTCATGGTTTCTATTAAGGATACTTAGATTCATACCATTCAAAATCATTACTAGGGGAGTTAATTTACAAATGGTCTAGTGCTTATATTCTCTGACAACAACTTGTTTGGAAAGTACAATTTTCATTAATCCCAACAACTAACCTCTCTTTTTGTTATTTACATTCAAAATTATTCTTTTAATGAACATCCAGAAGGAAGGAAGATGTCTGCAACATAGGCTATTTTGTTCTTTCTCCTGCTTATATAATGGCAATGCTGCATTAAAACCAAAGTAGAAATATGCAAATGTAATTGCATTGTTAGATTGGAGCTACTGGTTTCATTGATATAGAGTATTTCAGCAGTTAAAGACCCTGAGCTTGTTGCACAACGGGGTGAATTCCCATACTTGCTCCCGCTCCTGCCAACCTAGAAGTTTGAAAGCATACAAATGCAAGTAGATAAATAGTACCAGTTTGGTGGGAAGGTAACAGAGTCCCATGTGCTTTTTGGCATATAGCCATGCTGGCTACATGGCCATGGAAGTGTCTTTGGACAATGCTGGCTCCCTCAGCTAAGAAACGGAAATGAGCATCACCCCCTAGGGTCATACTTGACTGGACAGGGGAAACTTTTATCTCCCTAAAAAGCTTGATAAAGGAGAATGAAAATAGCTATAACTTTCTTATCATTTGATTGTTTCACAATTAAGATGTATGCTTGTAACAAACCAGAGTGGGTTTTCACAGGTAGCCAAATCTGCTGGTTTAGCCAAATCTTGCTTCCTCCCCACCCTCTGATATGGGATGTTTTCCTGCCAATTGATTATGCTTCATGGGAGTGGAGGGAAATCAAAGGGGGAGGGGGGATAGATCTATTAATCTCTGCCGATTGAGCATTGTATCTGTAGCACGATAGGGATTGCCAATGGAATAGTAAATAATATGCCAGGCTAGCTTGCTGCTTGGTCAAGAACTGGTGAGTAGCACTTTAATTCAGCCATGAGGAAAAGCCCTCTGTCCTATATAAGATCCTTATTATTCTAATTAAACTGTATAATTTCTATGCTAGCATCCTCCTAAAAATGACTTAGGAGCAGTTATGGGTAATATTCTTTTTAAGTAGCATACCAGAGTTTAGTATACCAGTGGAAAAAAACTGAAGTGAAACTTCAAAGAAGCAAAGCAGAGATGACCCAAGCAGTCAAACTGTCCTCCTGGAAGCTATTCATTTGGAACAGATATGAAACCACAGAAGTTGGTGTTTGGCATGCTCTCCTTTTGGAACAGTGACCCATTCTTTAAAGCACTCTTGGCTCATAAATGGAAGAGTTGTTTGTCTTTTCTATTGCTGAAGCTAAACAAACCCTGAAGAAAATATGCTGTAAAATGTTGAGGCATCTGCAACACCATTTCAGGCATGCACACACAGAGACACACACATGGGTAGACTCCAAACTAAGGCAATGTATTTATTATTAGATTTGTTGTGTAGTGAGTTCGTTGCGCAGGAATGAAGACGAGGCTAGTGAGTTCAGCAATGGTCATGTTTAATTGCTTGCAGGATCTGAACTGAGAACTGGGCTGCAGCCTGCAGCAATTTATAGCCTGGCCCCTAGGCAGCAGCCAATAGGTTTAAAGCAACCCATTGCCGCCTAGGGGCAGCCAATAGCAGCACTGGAATCAGGGAGTCTGAGTTGCTAGAGAGCCGTTAGCTAGCTTCAGTGGTGTGGTGTTACACGTGGTGTTACAATTGAGCCCAATACATAACACCCCTCCCCTCTTAGAACAGACCACATCATAGCAACAATTAGCAAAACAATACAAGTTACATGATTTAACATCATAGCAACAGTTAGGCACAATTTTATGACCAGAATGAATAGGCTTCCATTAACAGCACACTAGACAGTTAACAACATCATAGTTCCATTATTGTTTCAGTACAGCAACAAGTCAACAGTACAGACAACATTATAGTTCCTTTATTTTACAACATAATCTGCTAGATAAGTAGGAGGCGTGCGTGCCCTTGTGGAATGCCTCAGGGTTTCAGTCACTTTCTGGTCTACCACCTTACCCATCGGGCCCGGCAGACCAGTGTCCCTTAATGCACTTGAGTCAAAGGAATTAGATGCTCTCTGGCTGGCCTCTCCGGGTTGGCCCACCCCAGAGTCAGATTGTTCAGCAGAGTTGGCACAGCGGTTGTTAAAATCTAGTTGGCTTGCTCCGTCAGCGGATCCATGTTGTACTTCTGAACTCCCCTCCTCTACACCCAATTCCTCATTGCTTATGAAGGAAGAGTCTTGATAGTCCATGTGTGGGCTGGCTTGGCTGTAAGTTTGGGGACTTTGGGAGGGACTTATGACACAGTCCTCGCTTAGTGGCCATTCTGGAAACCGTTTTCTGAGTTGATCAATGTGGCGTCTGACGACTCGCCCTCCCTCCAGCCCCACTTCATAAGAGATGGGACCAGATGATTTGGTAATTTTACCAGGAACCCACAGATTCCCATGTCCATAGTTTCTGGCCCATACCCAATCGCCCACTTGTAGCCCCCTTGGGGGTTTTGGTCGAGAGGCTTCTGCTGCCACTCTATCTGGATGCAACCTGTCCAGTTTAGTGATCAGCCGCCTCCCCCAACAAAGTTCTGCAGGACTTTTGCCTGTAGCAGTGCAGGGCGTAGAATGCTGGCAAAGTAAAAAATCTGCCAGTCTGTGATGCCAGTCCCATTACTATGCATTTAAGTGACTCCTTCATGCTCCTTACCATATGTTCAGCTTGACCATTAGAGGACGGGTGAAAAGGGGCAGACGTTGCATGTCTGATGAGATTTGCTAGGCATGAAACCATAACATGGCTGGACATGTGACAATTACCTTGGTTACATTGATAAGATTACTATGCAGATGGCAGAAACACAGAGGGAGACATGCGGAGCTGGCAAACACTAAAAAATCCTTCAGTGACAAGGAAGGCCTGAAATTCAGCAGCAGTGAATTGGGCCCCATTGTCTGAAACTAAGACATATGGCAACCCATGTGTGGCAAAGAGTTTTCTCAGCACCTGGATGGTCCTAGCAGTAGTCATGTTTGTAACTGGGATTACTTCAAGCCATTTGGAGTGGCTGTCTACTACTATGAGGAAGAGCTGCCCCTGAAAGGGCCCAGCGTAGTCTATGTGAATTCTAGACCAGGGAGTGTGTGTCTCCTCCCACTTGTGAACTGGAGCGTGTGGCATTTCAGGTCTTGATTGCTGGCATGTATAACATCCATGTACCTGTGCCTCAATGTCCTTGTCTAGGCCTGGCCACCAAAGGTAGCTTCTTGCTAAAGCTTTCATTCTGACAATGCCTGGATGGCCTTCATGTAGTGACTGTAAAACTCTATCTCTCAGTGATGAGGGAATTATGACTCTGTTCCCCCATAGGATGCACCCCTTGTGAGCTGATAGCTCGTGTCTTCTAACAAAGTAACTCTGGAACTCAGAGCCTGGGCTTTTATCTAACCACCCTGTGTGTACCCATGAAAGCACTCTACTAAGTGTTTTATCAGTAGCTGTTTCTGCAGCTATGTCCCCAGCGTGGAGGGAAAATTCAGGCAAGTCCTGAATGGACAGAATTCTGGCCGCAGGGGCCGGGTCTGGTTCTGTTAGTGGCAGTGGGAGTCTGCTCAGGCCATCAGCATGGCCCATTTCTTTGCCAGGTTTGTGAACCAGCTTAAAAGTGCATGCAGACAGGAAAATAGACCATCTCAGCATTCTTGGGGAAAGTATGTGGGGAGTTTGTTTGTCTGTTGTGAAGAGTCCCGGCAGTGGTTTGTGGTCTGTGAAGACCGTGAAGTCCCTCCCATATAAATAGTCATGGAATTTTTTAATTCCTGCTACAATGGCTAAGGCCTCTTTGTCAATTTGAGTGTAGTTACACTCAGCAGAGGACAGTGACCTTGACTAAAATGCAATAGGGACTTGTGTTCCATTCTTTTCTAAATGACTCAAGACTGCCACCACCCCATAAGGAGATGCATCACATGCTAAACAGACTGTTTTAGACTCCCTAAAATGAGTGACAGTAGATTTAACTGACAGTAGTGCCTTTAGGTCCTGGAAACTTTTCTCGTGAATGCTGGTCCATTTCCATGGAGCTTTTTTATCTAAAAGCCTGTGAAGAGGCTCTGCCAATGCGGCCTTGTTAGGCAGAAACACATGGTAGAAATTGAGGAGGCCCAAGAATGCTTGTAGGTCTCCTTTGAATTTAGGACAAAGAGCCAATTGAATGGCCTTCACTTTGGACTCAGCAGGGTGAATGCCATTAGCATCAATTCAAAATCCCAGAAATTCAGTTGAAGAAACCCCAATACTACATTTACTCTTTTTTAATTTGAAGCCTGCTTCACACAGCCTTTGTAGGACAGCTATGCGCCTGCTGGCTAGTACCTCTGTAGATTCTCCAACAATTAGTACATCATCAAAATAAGGGCAAACACCCTTAATGCCTTTAAGTGTGCATTCCATGATTCCCTGGAAAATGCCTGGAGCAACACTAACCCCAAATTGTAAACATTTCACTTTGAAAGCCCCCCTGTGAGTCATGATCATCTGAGCTGCGGCTGTGGCCTCATCGACCGGTAATTGCTGATAGGCCTGTGCCAAATCTAACTTTGCGAAAATAGTGCCCCCTTGCAAAGAAGCTAAAATGTGGTTCACCACTGGGACAGGGTATGTGTGTTGCTTAAGGGCTTTGTTAATAGTACATTTATAGTCTGCACTTTGGCCTTGAGTGGTGTGACTATAGGAGTTTCCCACTCCCCACCATCAACTGGTTGTAAAACGCCCTGTTCTACAAGCTTGTCTATTTCTGTGTCTATTTTATGTTTGAGGGCAAAGGGGACCCTTTGAGGCTTAACCCTAATGGGGACCACGCTGTGATCTAGCTTGAATGACATAGGCGGGCCTGTGTATGTTCCTAGGGCTGAATCAAATACATCTGCAAAGTCCTCGCAAACTGATGTTAGATTTGCAGCTTGTGTCCGGTTGATACCGGTTATTTGAATGCCTAAAGCATCAAACCAATTGAGTCCTATTAGACTCATTCTCTGCCCCCCCCCTACTACTATGACATCCAGGTGCCCATAAAACCCTTTAAATTTTACAGCCAAGGTGGCTTCCCCTTTAACTTTGACTTTAGTGTTTTGAAAATTAGTTAAAATTATATCGGAGGGCCTTAGCTTGGCCCATTTTCTACTGCGACTGCACACGAAATTAAATGTGTCCAGGGAAATAATGGAGACAGCTGAGCCTGTGTCCAACTCCATTTTACAGGGGACGCCTTGTAGCTCCACCTGAAGTTTAAATTTTGATTTCAGGGGGCCTTGGGCCCCAGTGCGGCATACACTTCTGCGGCTTTTACTAAACCCCACTCTAAACGGTCCCTGGGCCCTGGAACCTCTCCTGGTCGGATCTTCTGACTGGTGTTTCAGTGGCCGGTCCCTCTGGTGAGCTTTGCAAACTGCTGCAATGTGGCCGTTTTTGCCACAGGCCCTGCACATGGCTGACTGGAATCTGCAATCAGTGCGTTGGTGGCTGCTGCCACAACCTTTACATCTAGGTAAGAGAACTGCCTTGTAAGGAGTCTCTTGTTGCTTGCTGTTGCGGTGCTGTGCGTCGGACTGCTTGTGTAGCTTATTGATTTCGGCATCTTCTTCCGCGTTTGGCGTCTTTGTGGTGGACTGTTTCTTCGTGTTTCATTGTTTTGGTGGGCTGGACTGTTTGGACTGCACCCCAGCGGCTTCATCTGCCATGACTTCGTCCTGGGCTTCAGTGAAGGTTAAATTCAGTCTAGCAAACAGTCTTTGCTGCAGCATTCAGTTTCATAGGCCGCAGACAAGCCGGTCTCGCAGTTGCTCTTCAACGTCCGCAAATTTACACAGGCATGTGGCCTGCCTCACCGGGCTGTTGCATTCGCTGTTCGAATTGTAACCCCAAGCAATCACCGACATCTTCGGCTGGAAATGTTCTCCTAGTTTTTTCTTAAGCTCAGCGTAGGAGACTGACTGCAGTGGCGTTGGGGCGAACAGATTTTCGGCCAGGTCGAATGTGGCTGGGCTGCACACAGAGAGCAGCGTGGCAGCCTTCAGCCCATCTTCTGCGACCTGATTTGCCCCGAGGTAGTTTTCTACCTGGGACAAGTAGGATGGCCATCCCTCCGGATGCTTGATATCAAACTCTCTCAGCCTTCCGACCTTAGGCATTCTTCAGGTCTTCTCGGCTGGTTCCTTCATCTTCTGATTCTGCTTCTCCGATGCCCAGGGACTGATCCACTGAGCGTGTGGTCACTAGCGTGTCTGGCTAGCTGACCGTAGAGGGGGGGGAAATGCCTCTCCCCTAGTGACTCTCAGCTCCTTCAGAGAAGCAGGATCCCACCTTCATCGCCAGTGTTATGTAGTGAGTTCGTTGCACAGGAATGAAGACGAGGCTAGTGAGTTCAGCAATGGTCATGTTTATTAGCTTGCAGGATCTGAACTGAGAACTGGGCTGCAGCCTGCAGCAATTTATAGCCTGGCCCCTAGGTGGCAGCCAATAGGTTTAAAGCAACCCATTGCCGCCTAGGGGCAGCCAATAGCAGCACTGGAGCCAGGGAGTCTGAGTTGCTGGAGAGCCATTAGCTAGCTCCAGCTTACCACGTGGTGTTACAATTGAGCCCAATACATAACAAGATTCATAGTCTAAAACTAGTGGGAATGTAATAATTCAACTCCTAACCAAGGACCTAAAAATTATTAAACTAGTGTCTAGGAATGTAGGCAATTCCAAGGAGGATTTTTTTTTGTAGAACTAGAGTGTTCAGGTCAGATAAATTCAGTATTTCCAGATATCAGGGAAGTCCTTCAGATATTGTTCCAAAGGCTCCACTCAACGGTTAGTATAAAAAGATTAGTTTTCTTTTTCATAGGGTTTAACTTTGATCTGAAAGTCTCAATATTTTGTAAATTTTCCAATTGTTTTTCCTCAGTCTAACAACTTCAATGAACCAGACGTTTGCCTTTTCAATAACTGTTATAACAGATATGTTATGAACAAGATTCCTGTCTGTTTGTATTTTGAACTTCCATAAAATCTTAACCCACTCATTTTTCAAAATCTCCATGTGATGATCACAGTTGATTTTACTATATATGACATTAATTATAATAATTATTTATTAAATGTATACAGTATGATGCCCAACTCCTAGTGATCCTGGGTGATTATCTTTTCACTTTCTTCTGCAACAAAGTTCATCTTCTGAGAGAATCAATGACCTCAGCTTTGCCTGATAGAACAGAGCAGTGTCTTGAAACCAGCTGAAAAATGACAGTGCTGTATGTTACCTTCCCAGAAATGACATTTATTGGAGGGCAAAAAGATTTATCTGGAAAAACAAGACTGATATCGTCCCCTTCCTTTTTTAAAAAGCAGATTCATTGGGGAAGAGGCAGGAGGAACAGCATGTTTACCCAGCATCCTAAGAAAGCAAAAGAAACAAATTTTGCTAAAAAGACATCTTCAACAAAATGCCTTCCCATTACATACCAGTATTTGTTTTTTGGCACAAGTAATAAATGAACACTTGATACTAACCAGTCCTACTCTGGTTGTAGAAAAAATGGATAAAAAGTCTTCCTAGCACTATGTAGAATCAGCTCTGCCCTCTTCAGAGTATTCACTGCAGCTGAAGTGGGAAACAGGAAACTCTCTCAATTTCTTCTTTGTTTATATTACCTTTTTATTTTAAAAGGTATAATCAGTCCCCTATGTATAAACCTCAGCATGTATATAATGAGGAACAACAAAATAAAACATAATATAAAACTCTGAAGAGGATTGAAAGGCCTGGTGCCATATTCTGCACCAACTGAAAATATTGATATCATTAGCAAAACAGATTGTGGGAGAAGGGAGGGTAATAGAAACATTGGTGACCCCCTTTCCCACAAAGCCACAGGTAATGCAGTAAATGACAGGAGTGGAAACAGACTTATGATAAAGTTTGGGGTGAGTGAGGAAACAGAAAGCAAGTAGGATATCCTAGTGGATAAAATCAAGGAAGATTAAGACAAGACAGAGTCCACACACAGAGAAAACAATCCTACTATTTTATTCTCCTTGTTCTCTGTAATCAAGGATAATAATAGCAACAGCACTTAGACCTATATACAGCTTCACAGTGCTTTACAGCCCTCTCTAAATGGTTTACAGAGTCAGTATATTGCCCCCAACAATCTGGGTCCTCATTTTATCAATTTTGGAGATGGAAAGCTGAGTCAACCTGAGCTGGTCAGGACTGAACTGCTGGCAGTCGACAGAGTTAGCCTGCAATACTGCATTCTAACCACTGCACCACTAGGCTCAGGATTGCCTGTCAAGCATTATAGAAAACTAGTATTGTATCCTTATAGAAACTATGATCACATCACACTCTAAATTGAACTATAATGTACTGAATAAGCTACTATTGATTTGTCTTTGCCTAACACAGTAAACCAAAATCAAACAAACCATATTTTAGTTTAGGAGGCAACCTTATATCCAGCCAAAGACAGGTGATGGATTAAGGGTTGATGAATCACTTAATCCATTCTATTTACTATATGCCCCATCCCTCAGACTGAATTATCTCCTGCGGCTGGTCTTCCGTTATGCTACCCCCCACTGCTGGGCTGCGGAACCGACCAGGTGGTTCTGCCCCAGGCGCCTAATGGACCCAGAACGGTTCCAGATGGCGCTTGGGTCTATACCCATCGCCCTCACTCACAGCCCAGTTGATGCCTTGGTTGATGCCTGGGATAGGGCGGCCGCTGAGGCACTTGACTGTGTTGTACCCTTGCGACCCCTGACCCGACGCAGATCCCGTTGGGCTCCATGGTTTTCTGTGGAGCTCCGGGAGATGAAGCGTCGGAGACGGGGTCTAGAGAGCTGTTGGAGATCCACCCGATCCGAATCTGACCGATTGCAGTTAAGAATCTTTATAAGATCTTATCTTGCGGCAATGAGGACAGCGAAGGCTAATTACTTCGCTGCCCTCATCGCGTCCACAGATAATCACCCGGCCACCCTGTTTAGGGTGACTTGCTCCCTTCTTAACCAGGAGGTGAGGGAGGATCCCTTGCAGGGGCGGGCCGAGGAGTTTAGTCATCATCTGGCGGACAAAATCGCTCAGATCCGGACCGGGTTGGACTCTGACTGGGCGGAGTCTGACGTGGAGGAATCGGACGGTCTTGAGCATGTTATCTGGACTGAGTTCGATCCTGTTTCCCCTGATGATGTGGACAGGATGATGAGGAGGCTGAGCTCCACCACCTGTTTGTTGGACCCGTGCCCCTCCTGGCTGGTTTATGCGGCTCGGGAGGAGACACGAGGCTGGTTCCAGGCAGCAATAACTGCTTCCTTGAAGGAGGGTGTCTTCCCCGCCTCCCTGAATGAGGCAGTGGTGAGACCCCTCCTCAAGAAGCCTGCCCTGGACCCGGCTGTTTTAAATAACTATCGTCCGGTCTCCAACCTTCGCTTTCTGAAGAAGGTTCTTGAGAGTGTGGTGGCGCATCAGCTTCCTCTGTTCCTGGATGAAACTGATCATCTGGACCCGTACCAATCGGGTTTCAGGCCTGGGCACAGCACGGAGACGGCATTGGTCGCGCTGGTGAATGATCTCTGCCCGGCTCAGGACAGGGGTTGTTCCTCTGTCCTAGTCCTATTAGATCTCTCAGCGGCTTTCGATACCATCGACCATGGTATCCTACTGCGGCATCTCAGAGGATTGGGAGTGGGAGGCACTGTTTTGCGGTGGTTCTCCTCCTATCTCCTGGGCCGCTCGCAGTCGGTGTTGACGGGAGGGCAGAGGTCCGCCCCGAGGCCTCTCGTTTGTGGAGTTTCTCAGGGGTCGGTTCTCTCGCCCCTCCTGTGCAACATCTATATGAAGCCGCTGGTCGAGATCATTTGTGGTTTTCGGGTGGGGTATCATCAGTACGCTGATGATACCCAACTTTTTTTCTCCACCCCGAACCAACCCAGCGATGCCCTCGCCGTGATGGCCCGTTGCCTGGAAGCGGTCCGGGTCTGGATGGGGAGAAACAGGCTTTGTCTCAATCCTGCCAAGACTGAGTGGCTGTGCATACCGGCATCTCGGGTCAACCAGACTATTCCATCTCTAACGATGGGGGGTGAGGTGTTACCCCCCATTGATAGGGCTCGCAACTTGGGCGTCCTCCTGGATTCACGGCTCAATTTTGAAGATCATATAGGAGCCATGACCAGGGGGGCTTTTTCCCAGGTTCACCTGGTGCGCCAGGTGCGACCCTACCTGGACCGAGATGCCCTACGCACAGTCACTCATGCACTCGTGACCTCCCGTTTAGACTACTGCAACGCTCTCTACATGGGGCTGCCCTTGAGGACCACCTGGAGGCTTCAGCTGGTGCAGAATGCGGCCGCGTGAGTCGTGATGGGGGTCCCCCGATACTCCATGTAACACCTCTACTCCGCGAGCTGCATTGGCTTCCGGTTGCCCTTCGGGTGAGATTCAAGGTGCTGGTGATGACCTATAAAGCCCTAAATGGCGAGGGTCCGGGATATCTGAGGGAACACCTGCTGCCAGCATCAAGCTCCCTTCGTCCAGTGCGCTCCCACAGGGAGGGTCTTCTCAGGGTGCCACCGGTTAAAGATTGCTGGCGGGTAACACCCAGGGGTAGGGCCTTCTCAGTGGCCGCGCCTGCCCTTTGGAACCAGCTGCCCGCAGAGCTTAGGACTGCCCCCGACCTCCGTTCATTCCGCCGGGACCTGAAGACCTGGCTCTTCGAGCTCTCTGGCCCAGGCTGAGAATTTTTAATTTTAACTGGGGTTTTTATTTTCTTTCAGGGTTTCATTTAATCTTTTTTAATTGTCTTAACTTTTGTATGGATTTTCTTTTAAATACCCTGTAAACCACCCTGAGTCCTTTGGGGAAGGGCGGTATATAAATCTAAATAATAAATAAATAAATAAATAAATAAATAAATAAATAAATAAATAAATAAATAAACCAATAAATAAATAAATAAATAAATAAATAAACCAAATCATCCAAAGCTAACTTCCTAAATTGAAAGCCAGCTCTTCTGTTTTGTATCCTTTGGTTGGATAACTGCAGGCTGTTGAGGTGAATCTGACACAGCAAAAACATGTCTTCAGATTCTCACACTGCTGGCAATATCTGAAAATAGCTTTGTCCCTGAGTACAGCAGATTCAACCCAGCCATCTAATCCTTAATTTGACTAAAGTTATTAATCCATGTTTGGGGATTTCATATATCCCACTCATCATATGAGCTAGTTTTACACATTTTCATAATATGTCATGCTGCAATGTGGTTGACTAATCTGACTAGTCTGTATTTCAGTGTGCTGTACAAATCCAATGAGACCATGTGCAAAAAGGTCAAAGGAATAACATCTTTATTTTAAATAAAGCATAGCTTGTCCCATTCTGGTGGAGTCCAGTCAAGATAGTTTAGTCAAATTAAAGAAAACGAAGACAGCTAAATCAGGCAAAGACAGATCAAAATGGTAAATTCCCATTGTAGACCATTTCAGTCAAATGTATCAATAAAAATCGAGATGGATTTTTTTTCATGCGTATACAGCAGCTTAAAACAGGAACATAAACTCTCAACTACCCATTTTTTGAAGAAAGGTCCCCAGCCTTGTCACCTTTTAGAGTCTTCCGTTGCATTATCATGGTTCAGATTTTTTTTTAAAAAAAGTGAATACCTAACAGAGAGATTTAGGAAGGATAGGAAGTATCTTCTCAAAGATATAGTTCTCACCAATTTTGAAATCTCTACTCAGCAATCTTTACCTTTTCCATAAAGAAATCCTTAATTTGAGTTATATAGTTGTCATGGTCGCCAGCATTGGGGGGGGGCAGGGGGAGCTTGAAATGCAAGTATTTCAACTATTTCCGTAAGGAACACACCGCTCCAGGACTTCTCCTTTTTAAAATTTCTGTACCCTCTAATACAACTTAAACCTCACTGTCTTACATTGTTAAGCCCCCTTTAGTAACATTTAAAGTAGTCACAGTGGCACATTTAGTATCGTATTACAAAAGCAACTTCTAAATCAAATAATCAGGCTTCCATCTTGGCAGGATAATGTATTAATCACTAGCTTCTCACCTGATACTCCAAATGAGAACATAGATCCTATGGATTAATTAGTAAATTGATTGGGTTTAAATGGAAAGGAATAGAGAGGAAATAAATCCACCCTACATTGTTATGCATCCTGTTAAGTATTCTCTGTGCTTGCTTTTGCTGTCTGCTACTAACTCTTTGCATTGTTTATTGGCATTCTCCTTCACCCACACCAATCTTGGTTGTTGTTCCAGCTGGTTACATTATCTTTAGTTGGTATGCAGTTTTTCAATAATAGTCTTGAGTCATTTATCTGTACAGTTGGTTCAAAAACACCCCATCGAGCCTTCATCCCTCTCATTCTCTCATTGGCTGAGGTCCAACTTCCACTTTCTCTCCATATTTGTTGTTTTTCAGCGAAACATGTTTGGGCTTCACTGCAGGTGACTTCTCTAATGTTCTTATTCTTTATATCTGCTTTCTAAAGCAGAAGGACCCAGGATATATGTCTATCATATCTGGACTGTAAAACCATGGACAGCCACTAGACAGCAGTACAGAGATAAAGAAAACTCTCAGCTCTCAGCTGCCACTTATTAGTTATCTGGATTTTTATTTCCACATATAACTAATAGTGTTTTCATGGTAAGAGTTTCCTTTTTGATTACCCTATAACCGTGGTGGCGAACCTATGGCACGCATGCCACAGGTGGCACGCAGAGACCTCTCTGTGGGCACGGGTGCCACCGCCCAAGTCCTAGGCCTTCAGCTGGGTTTTATAAAACCTTTTCACTTTAGGCCTCTGCCACCGTGTGCAAAAAAAAAGGTTCAATCAATCAATCAATTTCAACTTCTTGCGGGAAAAACAAAGATCTTGCAAAGTTGGAATTGACTGATTGAACTTTTTAGTCCCACTCAGTCTGCCGTTACCACTGCAGCCACACCCACCCAATTGGCCACACCCACCCAATGGGCCACACCCACCCAATGGGCCACGCCCACCCGGCACCCGACGGATGATACATAAGTGGGTTTTGGGTTGCAGTTTGGGCACTCGGCCTCTAAAAGGTTTGCCATCACTGCCCTATAATATTTAGAGACCAATTAGGTATAGTGGTTAAGCATCAGGCTAGAAACTGGGTAACTATGAGTTCTAATCCCACTTTAGACAAAGCAGGCTAGGTGATTTTGGGCTAGTTATTCTCAACAGCCTAAAAAAGTAGGCATGAGCAAAACCACTTCTGAAATATTGCCAAGACAACTGCAGGGAATTGTCCAGGAAGACATCAGGAACTTCAGTTCTGACTTGAAGACCTCAAATATCATATGAAATTCTCCCTTTATTTGCACTCCAGGGTTTCCTCAATAGATGAGATTAGAGACACTTTTGAAAACAAAGCTTATTTTTAGCAAATGTTATTTGAATGGTAAAAATAGACTTATTAAATCAAACAAAGCAAAAGTACCATCTAGACACAGGCATCAAAAAGAAGAACTTCACAAAACATGGTAAAAGATTTTTCTTGACTGTAAAGTCCCATAGATGCTTTTTAAAGAGGCAATTGGACTTTCTTGTTTTTCTTTGAAGACGTTTCACTTCTCATCCAAGAAGCTTCTTCACCTCTGACTGGATGGAGGGGGAATGGAAGGATTTATACTCCTTGCAGACAGCTGGTCATTTGCATCCTTATATAGAGTTGTTGAAGACCTTGGAGTTTATCTGGTTCCTCAAAGTCACCTGTGTAGCAAATGAGTGTGGAACCTTCTTGGAACTGCTGAAAGGACTGTGTGATAGACTGGAAATAGATAATGGCGTATTCCTCCCCCTCTGTTGAGAGACGGCTGTTCAGTTTTGACCTAGATGGCCTCTTTGACACTTCTTTCAAACTAGCAGTCCTCTTTGTCCAAAATGCGGACTTTGCCATCTTCGAAAGAGTGGCCTTTGTCTTTTAAATGCAGATGGACTCCTGAATCTTGTCCTGATGGGTTTGTTCTCCTATGTTGTGCCATGGATTTATATAGTGGTCATTTTCTTTCGCCAATGTACAGATCTGCACATGGCACACTGCATTGTATTGCATATACCATGTTGCTCGGTTTGTGTCTGGGTGTTTTATCCTTGGGGTGGACAAGCTTCTGTCTTAGTGTATTTCTGGGTTTAAAATGTGCACGTATGTTGTGTTGGCTGAAGATCCTCCTGAGCTTTTCAGATATTCCTACAACATATAGAAGGACAACATTGCTTCATTTATTGTTCTCTTCTTTGTCTGTTATGGAGGAGCTCCTGCTGGGTCTTTTTGGGGATTTGATGAAGCCCATTTGGGATAGCCAGACGTTCTAAAGGCTTTCTTGAAATGTTTTAGTTCTTTTTCTTTTCCATCTTTGCTAGTAGGCAGGCCTTCAGCTTGGTGGTGTAGGGTTCTGATAACTTCCCCGTCAACAGAGGGGGTGGGATACATCATCTATCTCCTTTCAGCAGTTCCAAGAAGACTCCACCCATTTGCACTACTCAGGTGACCCTGAGGACACAGATAAACCTCCAAGGGGCATCAACGACTCTCTTAAAAAATGCAAATGACTAGCTGTTCGCAAGGAATATAAATCCTTCCATTCCCCACCATCCAATCAGACCTGAAGAAGCTTGTTGATAAGAAGTGAAACATCTTCCAAGAAAAACAAGCCAGTTGCCTCTCGGAAAAAGTACCTTTGGGACAACCATGACCTGGATGACTGAGAATCTCCAAAGACATTTGACCATAAAGCATCACAGAAACAGGAAGAATTAAGTGGTTGAGGACGTGATCTAAAATTCTTGAGCCATTATGTCTTATGTAAAGACCATACCCATCATGATAGAATTAGATATGAACTAAGGTGGCAGTATTTATTTCTCTTACATTTGATCTTTTAAAACCTCAACCCAGGAATTTTTTTTATTTTCCATTAGGGGAGAAGTACTAGCACAGGCTTAGTTTACATTCTAAGAAAGCTTCATCAAGACAGCTGAATTCTCCCCAACACTGGAAGAATTAAAGATTCCGCCCCCTTCTTTCCTTCCTTCTTTGAATCAATGCTTCATGACTAGAAGAATCTTTGTAAATCCAATAATTACCTACCAGCATTCACTTTACAGGTATTGATTGCTTTTTCTGTTAATTTATAAAGTAGGAAAAATCCATAGAAATGTTTGCAGACATTCCTTGAAATTTTTAATTTTACATTAAGATCTAATTATGTAATACATCCAGTAATTCATGCAAAGATATTTTTGTTCTGCTCCCTATTATTGTTACTGGATTTGGCTCTATTGTTCTCCAGCCTTTTGGCCATCCAGTGGCTGATCAAATGCATCCAGAAAGCCCACAAACAACATGTAAGAGAAGTAATCATCATCCTGTCTTTGCCTTGTATAATATATAGGGCTTGCTGCCTTCAAGTCCTGGGATAGTGGAAAGTAAGAGTCAATTTCTATTTTCTGCATAAATTCACATGTTCACATGTTCACAAATACCCAAAAATATCAGTGATATTATTTTTAGTGTTATTCTGAGCAGAACCATATCACAGCCAATGGAAGGTAAGGGGGGGAAACATGGCAGAAGATAATGGAAGTAAAGTGAATTGTAAAGTGATAAGTTCTAGATTACATATTGTTTTTCTCTGGAGATTTCTATTTTGCATACTAAAATCTAAATCCTGAACATATGTACTCAGTATGTTGCAGTTATTTCCATAAGACTGTAATTCAGGCCACTTTGTACAGGACTGGAGCCATCATTAATATTCTAAGGTTTTCTTCATTTGTTTACTTTTCATTTCCAAGACGTCCTTCATATCAAGCGTTGCAGAAAATATCCAAATGGAAACAGCCCGAGAAAGAACTGATAGGAAACATTCACCATAGAATTTTTGTGGGCACTTTTGATGCAAGTGCAAGAGTCTTAGAGAAAAGTTTACATAGCCATAATACAGGTGTAACAGTTAAGGTGTTGGATAAGGACTGGGGAGACTAGAGTGAGTCTCTCCTCCATCAAGACCGGCTAACTTTGGGCCAGTCCCAGCGTCTCAGCATAACCTATCTAACAAAGTTATTGCTGTGAGGATCAAATGAGCGAAATTCTAATATATGTCACCTTGATATATACATCTAACATAAAGGTAAAGGCAAAGGTTCCCCCGCACATGTGTGCTAGTCGTTTCCAACTCTAGGGGCCGGTGCTCATCTCCGTTTCAAAGCCGAAGAGCCAGTGCTTGTCCGAGGACGTCTCTGTGGTCATGTGGCCAGCATGACTAGACGCCAAAGGCGCACGGAATAATGTTACCTTCCCACTGTAGTGGTCCCTATTTTTCTACTTGCATTTTTACATGCTTTCGAACTGCTAGGTTGGCAGAAGCTGGGACGAGTAACAGGCGCTCACTCTGTTACGCGGCACTCGGGATTCGATATATATACAGATACAGATACAGATACAGATACAGATACAGATACATACATACATACATACATACATACATACATACATACATACATATTAACAAACAAATGAACACTGGGATAGAATTAAAAACTAAAACAGTTTTTATTGCTGAAAAATCAAGCTTTCGTTGTCCAACTGCCAACGTCATCAGGATGGAGATGCTGGGGTGGGGAGATTCCGTTTATACTGTTGGTGTCTGCACTCTGCTCATGGAGCATGCTCAGATCTGTTTGTTGAGGTCTGCCGTATTTCTTTGAGTTGTCGCGCATCCGTTTTTGGGATGTATTTGTCTCTGGGTATCTGTTGTTAAAAGTGAATTGTTTATAGCTCCATGTGTTGTAGCCATAACCCTGGTCATTGTCCGTGTTCTCATGCCAGGGATCTTAAATGGTTGTTGCTCTTCTTCCTTGTGTTCGACATTGCAGAGTGGTTGTGTGCTGGTGCAACCTTGGATTTGATGCAATGAGATAATTTGTGAATTCTTGCGCTGTTTGTCTTCATGTCGCGCACGTCGTTGCTCTTCCCAATTTTTTAGTGCCTGGTATGCAGGGGGGAGGTCTATATGCCGGTTGATGGAGGAATGGTTTGAAAACCAGGCTTCCTTAAACAGGCGGCCGCCTTTAGTGTTGTCACTGGCAATAGCCTCAGTCCCTGCTAGATTAAAGGCATGGTTGTGTGTAGCCATGTGCGTCCACACCTGTGAACGTTGTTCTTGTCTTCTAATAGCAAGCTTGTGTTCATGCACCCTAGTCCTCAGTCGTTTTGCTGTCTCCCCAATGTAATTGCAATTGCAATTCTGGCATGATATCTTGTATACGACCGAGGCTTTTTCTTCATTGGGGAGTGGATCTTTAGGGCGCATGACGCAAGCTCGTAAGGTCCGATCAGGTCTGTGGGCAACACCGACTTTGTGAGGGGTTAGTATGCGCGCTGTGGCCTCGGATACACCGTGGATATAAGGCAGTGTTATCCGTGATGTTAAGGCGTTGTTACATTCATGGCGGGTAGGTTCACTTGGCCTGCTGTATTGTCTGATGAAGTTAGACGGGTACCCGTTGTTTTTGCAGACACGATAAAGGTGGCGTCTTTCTTCCCTTTTTGCCTTATTCGTGCTGCAATGCGTATCTATACGTCTAAAGAGGGTTCTGATACAGCTGGCCTTATGGGTTGTGGGGTGATTACTTTCGTAATGAAGTATCCTGTCCGTATGGGTGGATTTACGGTAGACCGATGTGTGTAACGAGCCATCAGGTTGACGCCTAACTAACACATCTAAGAAGGGCAAAGCCCCATTGGTCTCTTCTTCTGCGGTGAAGCGGATATCAGGATAGATGGAATTGAGCTTCCTCATCAGCCTGTCCTTGTCCTGCTTTTTGACAATCACAAAGGTGTCATCCACGTATCTCACCCAAAACTTGGGCCGACATGTGGACATCACGCGGGTCTCTAGCTGTTGCAGGACTGCTTCTGCAATGACACCCGAGATGGGGGACCCCATAGGGGTGCCCTTCACCTGTTCATAAATGGTGCCTTGAAATGTAAAAAACGTTTTCAGGCATAGGGACGTAAGCTGAAGCAGATCTTCGTTGTTAAGTGAATCTTGATGTTGCCCCACTCCCTGCTGTTGCAAGCAGTCCCCAATTACAGCAAGTGCTAAGTTTTGTGGAATTGAGGTGAATAGGGAGGTGACATCATAGGAAATCATGATCTCCCCCTCCTCTATGCTGACGGATCTAATTTTCTCTAAAAATTCACTAGAGGAGTTCACAGTGGTGTCATTGTTCATTACTAGATATCTTAATCTGCCATATAGCCATTTGGCCAGCCCTGAGGTTGGAGTTCCCCTAAAAGACACAATGGGTCTTAGGGGAGCTCCTTCCTTATGGATCTTGGGGAGTCCATAAAATCTGGCAGTGGGCGCATCTTTGGGGCGCATAGTTCTTAAAGCCTCCTCCCCAATTTTCCCTTGCCGTTTTAATCTATCCAGTACCTTGGAAATTTGGTTCTTGAGGGTTGTCATGGGGTCTTTTTTGACAGTCCGGTAAGCACTAGTGTCATTGAGCAGTGTGAGGGCTTTGTGGATGTAGTCAGGTCGGTCCATTACAACAGTTGCTCTGCCTTTGTCAGCTGGGAGGATGACGATGGATGTGTCCTCTTGTAATTGCTTTAGGGCTTCTCTTTCAGTAACTGATAATGTTTGGCAGCGTCTATGAGTCATAAGTAGGCTTGTGATGCGGTGCCTGATAGAGTCCTTGGTCACTTCATTGATGTTCACTTGTTGGATGGCTGATTCAAAGGCTGCCACAAAGTCCACAGGGCGCGCATCCATTAGGTTGTAACCTGCATCACGTTGTAACAGTTCAAGTTGTTTGTAAGAAAGCGTCTTGGATGATAAATTGTGTACCAAATCATTGTTAGAACTAGGTTTGCTTATTGCACGCAGGCGTTGCATTTTGTGATGCAGGGCCTCAGTCCTGAGTTGTTTGATCTTTCTTGTATCTTCACTAATATGGCAAGTGAGAAGCTGGTAATGCTGGCGTGCAAGGATTTGTTGGCAATGTTCCTGGCATTCGTGGGCTGCTATCGTCATAGTGTGGATCTTTCTATGATGGTCATTAATCAATGCACGTATAGTATGGCGTTGGAATCGATGAATGGCAAGTCGGCACTCCATGGAATCCACAAGCGGTTTCTTCCAGAGTGACCTCGGAGGTAGATCGTTACGTAGGCAGTCGTGTAGAAAGGCTAGTTTACGATAAACACAAGTAATCTTTCGTGCGAGTTTCTCCCATCTCCTGGCTGTGAGCAATACAGCTCTCGGGTAGTATTCCTTGATAAGATTAAAAATACGAATCCCAGGCATGTTAAAATTAACAAACAAATGAACACTGGGATAGAATTAAAAACTAAAACAGTTTTTATTGCTGAAAAATCAAGCTTTCGTTGTCCAACTGCCAACGTCATCAGGATGGAGATGCTGGGGTGGGGAGATTCCGTTTATACTGTTGGTGTCTGCACTCTGCTCATGGAGCATGCTCAGATCTGTTTGTTGAGGTCTGCCGTATTTCTTTGAGTTGTCGCGCATCCGTTTTTGGGATGTATTTGTCTCTGGGTATCTGTTGTTAAAAGTGAATTGTTTATAGCTCCATGTGTTGTAGCCATAACCCTGGTCATTGTCCGTGTTCTCATGCCAGGGATCTTAAATGGTTGTTGCTCTTCTTCCTTGTGTTCGACATTGCAGAGTGGTTGTGTGCTGGTGCAACCTTGGATTTGATGCAATGAGATAATTTGTGAATTCTTGCGCTGTTTGTCTTCATGTCGCGCACGTCGTTGCTCTTCCCAATTTTTTAGTGCCTGGTATGCAGGGGGGAGGTCTATATGCCGGTTGATGGAGGAATGGTTTGAAAACCAGGCTTCCTTAAACAGGCGGCCGCCTTTAGTGTTGTCACTGGCAATAGCCTCAGTCCCTGCTAGATTAAAGGCATGGTTGTGTGTAGCCATGTGCGTCCACACCTGTGAACGTTGTTCTTGTCTTCTAATAGCAAGCTTGTGTTCATGCACCCTAGTCCTCAGTCGTTTTGCTGTCTCCCCAATGTAATTGCAATTGCAATTCTGGCATGATATCTTGTATACGACCGAGGCTTTTTCTTCATTGGGGAGTGGATCTTTAGGGCGCATGACGCAAGCTCGTAAGGTCCGATCAGGTCTGTGGGCAACACCGACTTTGTGAGGGGTTAGTATGCGCGCTGTGGCCTCGGATACACCGTGGATATAAGGCAGTGTTATCCGTGATGTTAAGGCGTTGTTACATTCATGGCGGGTAGGTTCACTTGGCCTGCTGTATTGTCTGATGAAGTTAGACGGGTACCCGTTGTTTTTGCAGACACGATAAAGGTGGCGTCTTTCTTCCCTTTTTGCCTTATTCGTGCTGCAATGCGTATCTATACGTCTAAAGAGGGTTCTGATACAGCTGGCCTTATGGGTTGTGGGGTGATTACTTTCGTAATGAAGTATCCTGTCCGTATGGGTGGATTTACGGTAGACCGATGTGTGTAACGAGCCATCAGGTTGACGCCTAACTAACACATCTAAGAAGGGCAAAGCCCCATTGGTCTCTTCTTCTGCGGTGAAGCGGATATCAGGATAGATGGAATTGAGCTTCCTCATCAGCCTGTCCTTGTCCTGCTTTTTGACAATCACAAAGGTGTCATCCACGTATCTCACCCAAAACTTGGGCCGACATGTGGACATCACGCGGGTCTCTAGCTGTTGCAGGACTGCTTCTGCAATGACACCCGAGATGGGGGACCCCATAGGGGTGCCCTTCACCTGTTCATAAATGGTGCCTTGAAATGTAAAAAACGTTTTCAGGCATAGGGACGTAAGCTGAAGCAGATCTTCGTTGTTAAGTGAATCTTGATGTTGCCCCACTCCCTGCTGTTGCAAGCAGTCCCCAATTACAGCAAGTGCTAAGTTTTGTGGAATTGAGGTGAATAGGGAGGTGACATCATAGGAAATCATGATCTCCCCCTCCTCTATGCTGACGGATCTAATTTTCTCTAAAAATTCACTAGAGGAGTTCACAGTGGTGTCATTGTTCATTACTAGATATCTTAATCTGCCATATAGCCATTTGGCCAGCCCTGAGGTTGGAGTTCCCCTAAAAGACACAATGGGTCTTAGGGGAGCTCCTTCCTTATGGATCTTGGGGAGTCCATAAAATCTGGCAGTGGGCGCATCTTTGGGGCGCATAGTTCTTAAAGCCTCCTCCCCAATTTTCCCTTGCCGTTTTAATCTATCCAGTACCTTGGAAATTTGGTTCTTGAGGGTTGTCATGGGGTCTTTTTTGACAGTCCGGTAAGCACTAGTGTCATTGAGCAGTGTGAGGGCTTTGTGGATGTAGTCAGGTCGGTCCATTACAACAGTTGCTCTGCCTTTGTCAGCTGGGAGGATGACGATGGATGTGTCCTCTTGTAATTGCTTTAGGGCTTCTCTTTCAGTAACTGATAATGTTTGGCAGCGTCTATGAGTCATAAGTAGGCTTGTGATGCGGTGCCTGATAGAGTCCTTGGTCACTTCATTGATGTTCACTTGTTGGATGGCTGATTCAAAGGCTGCCACAAAGTCCACAGGGCGCGCATCCATTAGGTTGTAACCTGCATCACGTTGTAACAGTTCAAGTTGTTTGTAAGAAAGCGTCTTGGATGATAAATTGTGTACCAAATCATTGTTAGAACTAGGTTTGCTTATTGCACGCAGGCGTTGCATTTTGTGATGCAGGGCCTCAGTCCTGAGTTGTTTGATCTTTCTTGTATCTTCACTAATATGGCAAGTGAGAAGCTGGTAATGCTGGCGTGCAAGGATTTGTTGGCAATGTTCCTGGCATTCGTGGGCTGCTATCGTCATAGTGTGGATCTTTCTATGATGGTCATTAATCAATGCACGTATAGTATGGCGTTGGAATCGATGAATGGCAAGTCGGCACTCCATGGAATCCACAAGCGGTTTCTTCCAGAGTGACCTCGGAGGTAGATCGTTACGTAGGCAGTCGTGTAGAAAGGCTAGTTTACGATAAACACAAGTAATCTTTCGTGCGAGTTTCTCCCATCTCCTGGCTGTGAGCAATACAGCTCTCGGGTAGTATTCCTTGATAAGATTAAAAATACGAATCCCAGGCATGTTAAAATTAACAAACAAATGAACACTGGGATAGAATTAAAAACTAAAACAGTTTTTATTGCTGAAAAATCAAGCTTTCGTTGTCCAACTGCCAACGTCATCAGGATGGAGATGCTGGGGTGGGGAGATTCCGTTTATACTGTTGGTGTCTGCACTCTGCTCATGGAGCATGCTCAGATCTGTTTGTTGAGGTCTGCCGTATTTCTTTGAGTTGTCGCGCATCCGTTTTTGGGATGTATTTGTCTCTGGGTATCTGAGCGCGACGGATGCGCGACAACTCAAAGAAATACGGCAGACCTCAACAAACAGATCTGAGCATGCTCCATGAGCAGAGTGCAGACACCAACAGTATAAACGGAATCTCCCCACCCCAGCATCTCCATCCTGATGACGTTGGCAGTTGGACAACGAAAGCTTGATTTTTCAGCAATAAAAACTGTTTTAGTTTTTAATTCTATCCCAGTGTTCATTTGTTTGTTAATTTTAACATGCCTGGGATTCGTATTTTTAATCTTATCAAGGAATACTACCCGAGAGCTGTATTGCTCACAGCCAGGAGATGGGAGAAACTCGCACGAAAGATTACTTGTGTTTATCGTAAACTAGCCTTTCTACACGACTGCCTACGTAACGATCTACCTCCGAGGTCACTCTGGAAGAAACCGCTTGTGGATTCCATGGAGTGCCGACTTGCCATTCATCGATTCCAACGCCATACTATACGTGCATTGATTAATGACCATCATAGAAAGATCCACACTATGACGATAGCAGCCCACGAATGCCAGGAACATTGCCAACAAATCCTTGCACGCCAGCATTACCAGCTTCTCACTTGCCATATTAGTGAAGATACAAGAAAGATCAAACAACTCAGGACTGAGGCCCTGCATCACAAAATGCAACGCCTGCGTGCAATAAGCAAACCTAGTTCTAACAATGATTTGGTACACAATTTATCATCCAAGACGCTTTCTTACAAACAACTTGAACTGTTACAACGTGATGCAGGTTACAACCTAATGGATGCGCGCCCTGTGGACTTTGTGGCAGCCTTTGAATCAGCCATCCAACAAGTGAACATCAATGAAGTGACCAAGGACTCTATCAGGCACCGCATCACAAGCCTACTTATGACTCATAGACACTGCCAAACATTATCAGTTACTGAAAGAGAAGCCCTAAAGCAATTACAAGAGGACACATCCATCGTCATCCTCCCAGCTGACAAAGGCAGAGCAACTGTTGTAATGGACCGACCTGACTACATCCACAAAGCCCTCACACTGCTCAATGACACTAGTGCTTACCGGACTGTCAAAAAAGACCCCATGACAACCCTCAAGAACCAAATTTCCAAGGTACTGGATAGATTAAAACGGCAAGGGAAAATTGGGGAGGAGGCTTTAAGAACTATGCGCCCCAAAGATGCGCCCACTGCCAGATTTTATGGACTCCCCAAGATCCATAAGGAAGGAGCTCCCCTAAGACCCATTGTGTCTTTTAGGGGAACTCCAACCTCAGGGCTGGCCAAATGGCTATATGGCAGATTAAGATATCTAGTAATGAACAATGACACCACTGTGAACTCCTCTAGTGAATTTTTAGAGAAAATTAGATCCGTCAGCATAGAGGAGGGGGAGATCATGATTTCCTATGATGTCACCTCCCTATTCACCTCAATTCCACAAAACTTAGCACTTGCTGTAATTGGGGACTGCTTGCAACAGCAGGGAGTGGGGCAACATCAAGATTCACTTAACAACGAAGATCTGCTTCAGCTTACGTCCCTATGCCTGAAAACGTTTTTTACATTTCAAGGCACCATTTATGAACAGGTGAAGGGCACCCCTATGGGGTCCCCCATCTCGGGTGTCATTGCAGAAGCAGTCCTGCAACAGCTAGAGACCCGCGTGATGTCCACATGTCGGCCCAAGTTTTGGGTGAGATACGTGGATGACACCTTTGTGATTGTCAAAAAGCAGGACAAGGACAGGCTGATGAGGAAGCTCAATTCCATCTATCCTGATATCCGCTTCACCGCAGAAGAAGAGACCAATGGGGCTTTGCCCTTCTTAGATGTGTTAGTTAGGCGTCAACCTGATGGCTCGTTACACACATCGGTCTACCGTAAATCCACCCATACGGACAGGATACTTCATTACGAAAGTAATCACCCCACAACCCATAAGGCCAGCTGTATCAGAACCCTCTTTAGACGTATAGATACGCATTGCAGCACGAATAAGGCAAAAAGGGAAGAAAGACGCCACCTTTATCGTGTCTGCAAAAACAACGGGTACCCGTCTAACTTCATCAGACAATACAGCAGGCCAAGTGAACCTACCCGCCATGAATGTAACAACGCCTTAACATCACGGATAACACTGCCTTATATCCACGGTGTATCCGAGGCCACAGCGCGCATACTAACCCCTCACAAAGTCGGTGTTGCCCACAGACCTGATCGGACCTTACGAGCTTGCGTCATGCGCCCTAAAGATCCACTCCCCAATGAAGAAAAAGCCTCGGTCGTATACAAGATATCATGCCAGAATTGCAATTGCAATTACATTGGGGAGACAGCAAAACGACTGAGGACTAGGGTGCATGAACACAAGCTTGCTATTAGAAGACAAGAACAACGTTCACAGGTGTGGACGCACATGGCTACACACAACCATGCCTTTAATCTAGCAGGGACTGAGGCTATTGCCAGTGACAACACTAAAGGCGGCCGCCTGTTTAAGGAAGCCTGGTTTTCAAACCATTCCTCCATCAACCGGCATATAGACCTCCCCCCTGCATACCAGGCACTAAAAAATTGGGAAGAGCAACGACGTGCGCGACATGAAGACAAACAGCGCAAGAATTCACAAATTATCTCATTGCATCAAATCCAAGGTTGCACCAGCACACAACCACTCTGCAATGTCGAACACAAGGAAGAAGAGCAACAACCATTTAAGATCCCTGGCATGAGAACACGGACAATGACCAGGGTTATGGCTACAACACATGGAGCTATAAACAATTCACTTTTAACAACAGATACCCAGAGACAAATACATCCCAAAAACGGATGCGCGACAACTCAAAGAAATACGGCAGACCTCAACAAACAGATCTGAGCATGCTCCATGAGCAGAGTGCAGACACCAACAGTATAAACGGAATCTCCCCACCCCAGCATCTCCATCCTGATGACGTTGGCAGTTGGACAACGAAAGCTTGATTTTTCAGCAATAAAAACTGTTTTAGTTTTTAATTCTATCCCAGTGTTCATTTGTTTGTTAATTTTAACATGCCTGGGATTCGTATTTTTAATCTTATCAAGGAATACTACCCGAGAGCTGTATTGCTCACAGCCAGGAGATGGGAGAAACTCGCACGAAAGATTACTTGTGTTTATCGTAAACTAGCCTTTCTACACGACTGCCTACGTAACGATCTACCTCCGAGGTCACTCTGGAAGAAACCGCTTGTGGATTCCATGGAGTGCCGACTTGCCATTCATCGATTCCAACGCCATACTATACGTGCATTGATTAATGACCATCATAGAAAGATCCACACTATGACGATAGCAGCCCACGAATGCCAGGAACATTGCCAACAAATCCTTGCACGCCAGCATTACCAGCTTCTCACTTGCCATATTAGTGAAGATACAAGAAAGATCAAACAACTCAGGACTGAGGCCCTGCATCACAAAATGCAACGCCTGCGTGCAATAAGCAAACCTAGTTCTAACAATGATTTGGTACACAATTTATCATCCAAGACGCTTTCTTACAAACAACTTGAACTGTTACAACGTGATGCAGGTTACAACCTAATGGATGCGCGCCCTGTGGACTTTGTGGCAGCCTTTGAATCAGCCATCCAACAAGTGAACATCAATGAAGTGACCAAGGACTCTATCAGGCACCGCATCACAAGCCTACTTATGACTCATAGACGCTGCCAAACATTATCAGTTACTGAAAGAGAAGCCCTAAAGCAATTACAAGAGGACACATCCATCGTCATCCTCCCAGCTGACAAAGGCAGAGCAACTGTTGTAATGGACCGACCTGACTACATCCACAAAGCCCTCACACTGCTCAATGACACTAGTGCTTACCGGACTGTCAAAAAAGACCCCATGACAACCCTCAAGAACCAAATTTCCAAGGTACTGGATAGATTAAAACGGCAAGGGAAAATTGGGGAGGAGGCTTTAAGAACTATGCGCCCCAAAGATGCGCCCACTGCCAGATTTTATGGACTCCCCAAGATCCATAAGGAAGGAGCTCCCCTAAGACCCATTGTGTCTTTTAGGGGAACTCCAACCTCAGGGCTGGCCAAATGGCTATATGGCAGATTAAGATATCTAGTAATGAACAATGACACCACTGTGAACTCCTCTAGTGAATTTTTAGAGAAAATTAGATCCGTCAGCATAGAGGAGGGGGAGATCATGATTTCCTATGATGTCACCTCCCTATTCACCTCAATTCCACAAAACTTAGCACTTGCTGTAATTGGGGACTGCTTGCAACAGCAGGGAGTGGGGCAACATCAAGATTCACTTAACAACGAAGATCTGCTTCAGCTTACGTCCCTATGCCTGAAAACGTTTTTTACATTTCAAGGCACCATTTATGAACAGGTGAAGGGCACCCCTATGGGGTCCCCCATCTCGGGTGTCATTGCAGAAGCAGTCCTGCAACAGCTAGAGACCCGCGTGATGTCCACATGTCGGCCCAAGTTTTGGGTGAGATACGTGGATGACACCTTTGTGATTGTCAAAAAGCAGGACAAGGACAGGCTGATGAGGAAGCTCAATTCCATCTATCCTGATATCCGCTTCACCGCAGAAGAAGAGACCAATGGGGCTTTGCCCTTCTTAGATGTGTTAGTTAGGCGTCAACCTGATGGCTCGTTACACACATCGGTCTACCGTAAATCCACCCATACGGACAGGATACTTCATTACGAAAGTAATCACCCCACAACCCATAAGGCCAGCTGTATCAGAACCCTCTTTAGACGTATAGATACGCATTGCAGCACGAATAAGGCAAAAAGGGAAGAAAGACGCCACCTTTATCGTGTCTGCAAAAACAACGGGTACCCGTCTAACTTCATCAGACAATACAGCAGGCCAAGTGAACCTACCCGCCATGAATGTAACAACGCCTTAACATCACGGATAACACTGCCTTATATCCACGGTGTATCCGAGGCCACAGCGCGCATACTAACCCCTCACAAAGTCGGTGTTGCCCACAGACCTGATCGGACCTTACGAGCTTGCGTCATGCGCCCTAAAGATCCACTCCCCAATGAAGAAAAAGCCTCGGTCGTATACAAGATATCATGCCAGAATTGCAATTGCAATTACATTGGGGAGACAGCAAAACGACTGAGGACTAGGGTGCATGAACACAAGCTTGCTATTAGAAGACAAGAACAACGTTCACAGGTGTGGACGCACATGGCTACACACAACCATGCCTTTAATCTAGCAGGGACTGAGGCTATTGCCAGTGACAACACTAAAGGCGGCCGCCTGTTTAAGGAAGCCTGGTTTTCAAACCATTCCTCCATCAACCGGCATATAGACCTCCCCCCTGCATACCAGGCACTAAAAAATTGGGAAGAGCAACGACGTGCGCGACATGAAGACAAACAGCGCAAGAATTCACAAATTATCTCATTGCATCAAATCCAAGGTTGCACCAGCACACAACCACTCTGCAATGTCGAACACAAGGAAGAAGAGCAACAACCATTTAAGATCCCTGGCATGAGAACACGGACAATGACCAGGGTTATGGCTACAACACATGGAGCTATAAACAATTCACTTTTAACAACAGATACCCAGAGACAAATACATCCCAAAAACGGATGCGCGACAACTCAAAGAAATACGGCAGACCTCAACAAACAGATCTGAGCATGCTCCATGAGCAGAGTGCAGACACCAACAGTATAAACGGAATCTCCCCACCCCAGCATCTCCATCCTGATGACGTTGGCAGTTGGACAACGAAAGCTTGATTTTTCAGCAATAAAAACTGTTTTAGTTTTTAATTCTATCCCAGTGTTCATTTGTTTGTTAATTTTAACATGCCTGGGATTCGTATTTTTAATCTTATCAAGGAATACATACATATATATATATATATATATATATATATATATATATATATATATATATATATATATATATATATATATATATATATATATATATATATATATATATATATATATATAACAATAAAAAACCAGGTCAGAAGTATTTTTAGCTGAATTCTAAAATGATTTTGGACACATTGTGACTGTCTCAGAGGCAAAAAGTTCTGTTATTGTTAGTGTTACCCTTAGCATTTGTATTATTTCTAGATCAATCTCAAAGAACTATCATGAGTCAGCTTTCCTCAAATAAACATCAAATTGCAATATACTATTTCAGTAAATAAAGGACCAAAATGGCAGGGACCTAACAGAGGCAGAAGAGATTAAGAAGAGATGGCAAAATTACACAGAAGAACTATACAAGAATGAGCTTAACGTCCCTGATAATCACAATGAGGTGGTCACTGACCTCGAGCCAGACATCCTAGAATGTGAAGTGCCTTAGAAAAGCTGAGTAACAACAAAGCTAGTGGAGGTGACAGTATTCCAGCTGAGCTATTCAAAATCTTAAAAGATGATGCAGTAAAAGTGCTACACTCAATTTGCCAGCAAATTTGGAAAACTCAACAGTGGCCACAGGATTGGAAAAGATCAGTTTACATTCCAATTCCAAAGAAAGGCAGTGCCAAAGAATGTTCAAACTATCGCACCATTGCACTCATTTCTCATGCTAGTAAAGTTATGCTTAAAATCCTACAAGCTAGACTCCAGCAGTATGTGGATCGAGAACTACCAGAAGTACAGGCAGGATTTCGAAGAGGCAGAGGAACTAGAGATCAAATAGCCAACATACGCTGGATCATGGAGAAAGCTAGAGAGTTCCAAAAAAACATCTACTTCTGCTTCATTGACTATGCTAAAGCCTTTGATTGTGTGGATCATAACAAACTGTGGCAAGTTCTTAAAGAGATGGGAGTACCAGAACATCTTATTTGTCTCTTGAGAAACCTATATGCGGGCCAAGAAGCAACAGTGAGAACTGGACACGGAACCACTGATTGGTTCCAAATTGGGAAAGGTGTCCGGCAAGGCTGTATACTGTCGCCTTGCCTATTTAACTTATATGCAGAGCACATCATGAGAAAGGCAGGGCTAGAGGAGTCAAAAGTTGGAATTAAGATTGCTGGAAGAAATATCAACAACCTAAGATATGCAGATGATACCACTCTAATGGCAGAAAGTGAAGAGGAACTGAAGAGTCTCTTGTTGCGAGTGAAGAAGGAGAGTGCAAAAGTTGGGTTGAAACTAAACATTAAGAAAACCAAGATCATGGCATCTGGCCCTCTCAATTCCTGGCAAATAGATGGGGAAGAAATGGAGGTAGTGACAGATTTTATTTTCCTGGGCTCCAAGATCACTGCAGATGGGGACTGTAGTCAAGAAATTAAAAGACGCTTGCTCGTCAGGAGGAAAGCCATGGCAAATCTAGACAGCACACTAAAAAGCAGAGACATCACCCTGTCAACAAAAGTGCGTATAGTCAAGGCTATGGTCTTCCCAGTTGCAATCTATGGCAGTGAAAGCTGGACCATAAAAAAGGCTGAGCGCCAAAGAATTGAGGCCTTTGAACTGTGGTGCTGGAGAAGACTCCTGCGAGTCCCTTGGACTGCAAGGCGATCAAACCGGTCAGTCCTAGAGGAGATCAACCCTGACTACTCTTTAGAAGGCCAGATCCTGAAGCTAAAACTCAAATACTTTGGCCACCTAATGAGGAGGAAGGACTCACTGGAGAAGAGCCTAATGCTGGGAAAGATTGAGGGCAATAGAAGAAGGGGACGACAGAGAATGAGGTGGCTGGATGGAGTCACTGAAGCAGTAGGCGTGAGCTTAAATGGACTCCAGAAGATGGTAGAGGACAGGAAAGCCTGGAGGAACATTGTCCATAGGGTCGCGATGGGTCGGACACGACTTCGCAACTAACAACAACAAAATTTCAGTAAAATAACTGTATGAATGTTTTAAAATTGCAGATCATTTCACAATTGAATCAAGCACTTGTTTAAAAAGAGTTCTTGAGACTTTAATCAATTCTTGAACATGCTAGCTAATTGTGAGATAACATAAGTATCTTTTAATTTTTAAAATACAACTTGTAATGGTAAAACAAGCTTTCCTAGCCTGGTGGGTCTCCAAATACACTGGGACTTTCAATCTGGCTATGAATTCTGGCACATCTGGAGGGAGTCAGTTTGCGGGAAACTGGAGAATTAAAGCTTGCAGACAAAATAGATACTCTACTACTGATTAATAATTTCTCCATTAATACAGGAAACAAGATTGCAATCTGATATATTATCAAAATTACCCTGAGATTGCTAAATAAAACAATTCCAATGATTTCATAGGAAAATTAATCAACATCAGACTTGCCAATAAAACAATTTAGGATATAAAGCATATATAGGCAATGCAATACCCGACCACATCTAGCCACAATTGCTTGTTTCCACAATTTTGAATCAGGAAACACAAAAGCTGTAGTGTAGCCCATGAATCAAACTTAACCTACTTAATAAAACAAAGGGAACACTTAAAACCTATGTTAAACTCCTTCCCCATAAAATTCTGACCTCAACCATATGTGCAAGACAACTTTACACACTTGGCATTGTAATTCTGTGCAGCACATCCTTATTCTTTTCTGATTATGAGGTGCATCTCTCACCACCCATAATGTTCCCCATCTGGATGGAAGAAAACCTAAATATAACATTTTCAGTTCAGAAGGCAAGAAATTGAAGGCAAAAAGCCTGCAGTGAGATAAATATAGGAATAAAACCAAAAATTATATTTTGTTGTTCTGTTTGGAGTTGAATAGCCCAATATCCTTTTCGTGTGAGAATTTCCCCCTTCATGTTTCTTTGCTCAAACCTTCAAAGCACATTGCAAACATTATCCTGTGTAAATGTCTGTGGAGATTCTCAATTATCCAGGTCATGGTTGTCCAAAAGGCACTTGTTCAAAAGGCAGCTGGACTTTTTTTTGTTTTTTTCCCTTGTAAATGTCTTGCTTCTCATCCAAGAAGCTTCTTCAGTTCTACTGAAGGAATCTCCTTCTGGATGAGAAGCAAAATGTTTTCAAGCGGGGGGGGGGGGGAGAAACAGTTGCCTTTTGAAAAAGCGCCTTTGGTACATTATCCTATGTAGAAAACTTTTAACTTACCTCAGGTCAAGTCCTACTCATCTAAGATCCACAGCAGAAGATCACCTTATTATGAAAAGCTTTGTGGCTATGAGGAGAGATAAATCCTGTATATTTTGTCTTTATCAGTTGAGAGAACTAGATGAATTCTATGTGTACATTAGCCTCTATGACAGGATAAAGCCTGCCAAAGTTCAGATTAATGGGTGCAGAATTTAGATTATCTTCCAAGATGAGCTTTATGTAAAATGGCAGGATAGGTTACAATTATTTGTAATATTTAGTATAATTGAACCAAACTTACAGAAAGTACAACAGGTGATTTGTACAGCTGATGATGAACTAAGGCAAAGGCATGATTTACCCAAAATGAGATCCTGTATGGCAAGCTTTAGTATTTGTGGTGCAATGGTTAGAATGCAGTATTGCAGGCTAATTCTGTTGACTGCCAGCAGTTTAATTCTCACTGGCTCAAGATTGACTCAGCCTTCCATCCTTCCAAAGTCAGTAAAATGAGGAGCCAGATTGTTGGGGGCAATATGCTGACTCTGCAAACGGCTTATAGATGGCTGTAAAGCACTGTGAAGCAGTATACAAGTCTAAGTGCTATTGCTATTTGTCTAAGCAGGCAGAGAAAGGACTACTTGTGAATTGTGTCCAAACTAGCCTTTTAACTTATCTCATGAGAGGCAGTACATGAAGCGCAAGTTGGAAGATGACCTCTGAAGATACCAGGGCTATTGCAAAACAGTGCTCCAACTGCTTTCTTTCTTGAAAAGACACCGATTCATAGAAACATTTTCAGCAAAAGCAGCATTTCTAGGTTTCTCATTCAGCTTCTACATGTAGATTCACACTGCTTGCTAGGACTCTACCCCAATCTGTATGTTTCTTTGTAAAATAAGTGAGATCATAGAAATGCCTTACCAAGGTAAAACAAATGCACAGAAAGGAAAATATTGCTTTAATAGTTACAGAATAGCAAGGGTTAGAATGAAAACCTGCTGCACATGTTTCTCATTGGGGCTGATATGCACTATTTCAATCAAGCATAAATAGGCTAGCAAAATATCTCATTTTCCCAGACACAAAATATTATCCTGTGAGTCCCAGGAAAATATGATTTTCCTGCATCAGACACAAAATTTGAGGGGGACGGGGCTGAATTCCTCTGCAGCAGCTGAACAGCTGTGCATCTATAATAACAGTAAAATTATTGTCTGGAAAAGCCCCCACAAACCACAATCATGTGTTTGGCTGAAGAAAGTAGGAAACTGGTCATTTTAAGTATGATATAAAGAATCCTCCTTAAAATCTTCTGGGAACACAGTAGTACATCTAGATGTATCCTTTTCTACCTTGATTTCTTATCCTAACAGAACAGAAGAACATTTATGATTGCATTTGTTTTGGGTCTGAGGATCACGTTGTGCAACGCATTGCAATAACAAATAACAGGAAGATTATTCCCTGCCCCCAAATTTCCTGAAATCCAATTATAAAACAAGAGACAACAAGTGAAAACAGATGGATGCAAAGAAATAAATATGCAATAAAGCACAGCATATTAAGCAATGGTTTCTACACAGCAGCTGCTTTAGTCAGAAATCCTGCATATTTTCCTTTTCTCTCTCTTTCCCTCTCTCCTCTCCTCTCCTCTCTTTCATTCTCTTGAAATGCATGCCAAAAGATATGAAATATTTCCATGTGTTTTCCATCAAAAAACACTATAAGGAAAAGTCATTGAATATTAACAAAATATTGCTCTTACGGAGCTGTTTTTTTTCCTGAGCAGCCTTAATAGATGCATTGCACATTAACAGTATTAGCAATATCCTTTTGTGTGCCAACAGTCTTCTCTGTAATATTGAAGAGCAAATAAATGCTGCAAAAATTCCAGCCCAAGTGTGACTCACTAAATACAGGCTTAGTTCAGATGTAACATTAAGCCATACTTCAGTGCTTAGCAAACAAGCTTGTTAAAATCTTAGATTTGAGCACCTTCACCTCTCCTCTCTTCCTCCTGCATATGGTAGAGAAGAAAAAAGCAAGCAGCCATGTCACTATTTAAAATTTAAACTAATCAAAATTATTATAGCTTCATTAAACCACCTACTAGCCATGCTGGCTGGGAATACTGAGAACAATATTTGTAATAAGCCATAATAGTGTCAAATTGATGGCAGACATATCATGAAGCCATCACGCAAATGAAATTATGTAATAAGAACCATATCTCACACAAGAACATAAGTTACGGAAACCTTGGTGTTCTTTGAGGTTGTTTGTTTGCTTGCAGACATTTAGTTACACAGCTAAATAATATCAGTGTTGGTGAGTGTGGGATTTGCCCCGTATATACACAGGAAATTTCCCTGCCAGTTTTAGTTAAAGCTAAGAAGGAAACAAAAAGACCAGAATACCATCACCCAGAGAATCAGGGATTAACACCAGCCAAACAATCAAGCAGAAAGCAATATCCTAATCAAGGATCTACAAGGAGAAAACCAGTGGTGGGATTCAGCCAGTTCGCACCATTTTGGTGGAACTGGTAGCTAATGTTTTGTTGCCCAGGTCCAGAATGGACTTACGGTAGGGGCATCCACACAAAGAACTAGTTGTTCACATATTTGAATCCCACCACTGGAGAAAATCACACACCCCATAAATAAATAGTTGGGTGGGGGAGAGAGAAAGGTTTGTCACCATAAAAGTACACTATACTATACCATCCAAAGAGACTCATAGTTACTGGCAATATAAGCCTTGGTGCAGCAGTGGGCTAATGCCTCCTTAAGTAACACCAGCTGCCTGCAATTAGTGCAGGTTCGCATCCCACCAGGCTCAAGGTTGACTCAGCCTTCCATCCTCCCGAGGTAGGTAAAATGAGGACCCAGATTGTTGGGGGCAATAAGCTGACTTTGTAATAATGCCGCTTGGGTGTGTGTGCGAAAGCCCTAATAAGCAGGCATATACATAGAATGAAGGCTACTGCTAAGCTTGTAAGCCGCCCTGAGTCTTCGGAGAAGGGCGGGATATAAATGGAATTAAAATAAATAAATAAATAAAATAAAAATAAATAAATAAGTTGCACGATTTAGCAAGACAAAATGAGTGCACATAATCATCAGCTTCTCACAAGACTCATCCAAGCTCCATTGAATAATCTGGCTGCATCTTTGGTGTACAAAGCTGAGATGGAGGCTTAACCTGGCAAATGTGCTACAAGCAGTGCTTGTTGTTGTTGTTGTTGTTAGTTGCGAAGTCGTGTCCGACCCATCGCGACCCTATGGACAATGTTCCTCCAGGCCTTCCTGTCCTCTACCATCTTCTGGAGTCCATTTAAGCTCACGCCTACTGCTTCAGTGACTCCATCCAGCCACCTCATTCTCTGTCGTCCCCTTCTTCTATTGCCCTCAATCTTTCCCAGCATTAGGCTCTTCTCCAGTGAGTCCTTCCTTCTCATTAGATGGCCAAAGTATTTGAGTTTTAGCTTCAGGATCTGGCCTTCTAAAGAGCAGTCAGGGTTGATCTCCTCTAGGACTGACCGGTTTGATCGTCTTGCAGTCCAAGGGACTCGCAGGAGTCTTCTCCAGCACCATAGTTCAAAGGCTTCAATTCTTTGGCGCTCAGCCTTTCTTATGGTCCAGCTTTCACTGCCATACATTGCAACTGGGAAGACCATAGCCTTGACTATACGTACTTTTGTTGACAGGGTGATGTCTCTGCTTTTTAGTGTGCTGTCTAGATTTGCCATGGCTTTCCTCCCCAGGAGCAAGCGTCTTTTAATTTCTTGGATACAGTCCCCATCTGCAGTGATCTTGGAGCCCAGGAAAATAAAATCTTTCACTACCTTCATTTCTTCCCCATCTATTTGCCAGGAATTGAGAGGGCCAGATGCCATGATCTTGGTTTTCTTAATGTTTAGTTTCAACCCACATTTTGCACTCTCCTTCTTCACTCGCAACAAGAGGCTCTTTAGTTCCTCTTCACTTTCTGCCATTAGAGTGGTATCATCTGCATATCTTAGGTTGTTGATGTTTCTTCCGGCAATCTTAATTCCAACTTTTGATTCATCTAGCCCTGCCTTTCTCATGATGTGCTCTGCATATAAGTTAAATAGGCAAGGCGACAGTATGCAGCCTTGCCGGACTCCTTTCCCAATTTTGAACCAATCAGTGGTTCCGTGTCCAGTTCTCACTGTTGCTTCTTGGCCTACATATAGGTTTCTCAAGAGACAAATAAGATGGTCTGGTATGCCCATCTCTTTAAGAACTTGCCAGAGTTTGTTATGATCCACACAATCAAAGGCTTTAGCATAGTCAATGAAGCAGAAGTAGATGTTTTTCTGGAACTCTCTAGCTTTCTCCATGATCCAGCGTATGTTAGCAATTTGATCTCTAGTTCCTCTGCCTCTTCGAAATCCTGCCTGTACTTCTGGTAGTTCTCGATCCACATACTGCTGGAGTCTAGCTTGTAGAATTTTAAGCATAACTTTACTAGCATGAGAAATGAGTGCAATGGTGCGATAGTTTGAACATTCTTTGGCACTGCCTTTCTTTGGAATTGGAATGTAAACTGATCTTTTCCAATCCTGTGGCCACTGTTGAGTTTTCAAAATTTGCTGGCAAATTGAGTGTAGCACTTTTACTGCATCGTCTTTTAAGATTTTGAATAGCTCAGCTGGAATACTGTCACCTCCACTAGCTTTGTTGTTGCTCAGCTTTTCTAAGGCCCACTTCACTTCACATTCTAGGATGTCTGGCTCGAGGTCAGTGACCACCTCATTGTGATTATCAGGGACATTAAGCTCATTCTTGTATAGTTCTTCTGTGTAATTTTGCCACCTCTTCTTAATCTCTTCTGCCTCTGTTAGGTCCCTGCCATTTTGGTCCTTTATCATGCCCATTTTTGCATGGAACGTTCCCTTCATCTCTCCAATTTTCTTGAAAAGCTCTCTGGTCCTCCCTATTCTATTGTTTTTTTCTATTTCTTTGCATTGTTCATTTAAGAAGGCATTCTTATCTCTTCTAGCTATTCTTTGGAATTCTGCATTTAATTGGGCATATCTTTCTTTTTCTCCCTTGCCTTTCGCTTCCCTCCTTTCCTCAGCTATTTGCAAAGCTTCCTCAGACAGCCATTTTGCTTTCTTGCATTTCTTTTTCTTTGGGATGGTTTTGGTTGCTACCTCTTGTACAATGTTGCGAACCTCTGTCCATAGTTCTTCAGGCACTCTGTCTATCAGATCTAATTCCTTAAATCTATTTGTCACCTCTAGTGTATATTCAACAGGGATATGATTTAATTCATACCTGACTGGCCTAGCGCTTTTCCCTACTTTCTTTAATTTAAGCCTAAACTTTGCAACAAGAAGCTCATGGTCTGAGCCACAGTCAGCTCCTGGTCTTGTTTTTACTGACTGTATAGAGCTTCTCCATCTTTGGCTGCAGAGCATATAGTCAATCTGATTTCTGTGTTGACCGTCTGCTGATGTCCATGTGTAAAGCCGTCTCTTGGGTTGTTGGAAAAGAGTGTTTGCTATGACCATCGTATTCTCTTGACAAAATTCTATCAGCCTGTGCCCTGCTTCATTTTGTACTCCAAGGCCAAACTTGCCTGTTATTCCAGTTATCTTTTGGCTTCCTACTTTAGCATTCCAATCTCCCATGATGATAAGGACATCATTTTTGGGTGTTAGTTCTATAAGGTGCTGTAAGGCTTCATAGAACCGGTCAATTTCATCCTCTTCAGCACTGGTGGTTGGGGCATAGACCTGGACTACTGTGATATTGAATGGTTTGCCTTGGATTCGAACTGAGATCATTCTGTCATTTTGAGGGTTGTATCCCAGTATTGCTTTTCCTACTTTTTTATTGACTATGAAGGCTACTCCATTTCTTCTGAGGGATTCTTGCCCGCAGTAGTATACCTGATGGTCATCTGAATTAAATTCACCCATTCCTGTCCATTTTAGTTCGCTGATACCTAAGATGTCGATGTTTAGTCTTGTCATCTCTTGTTTGACCACGTCCAGCTTTCCTTGATTCATGGATCTTACATTCCAGGTTCCTATGGAGAAAGAATCTTTACAGCATCGGACTTTCCTTTCACCACCAGACATATCCACAGCTGAGCGTCCTTTCGGCTTTGGCCCAGTCGCTTCATTCTTTCTGGCGCTACTAGTACTAGCCCTCTGCTCTTCCCCAGTAGCATATTGGACGCCTTCCGACCTGAGGGGCTCATCTTCCAGCGTCATATCGTTTTGCCTTTTGGTACTGTCCATAGGGTTTTCATGGCAAGATACTGGAGTGGGTTGCCATTTCCTTCTCCAGTGGATCACGTTTTGTCAGAACTCTCTGCTATGACCTGTCCGTCTTGGGTGGCCCTGCACGGCATAGCTCATAGCTTCAGTGAATTACGCAAGCCCCTTCACCACGACAAGGCAGTAATCCATGAAGGGGACAAGCAGTGCTACTGGGCTGCAAATATCCAAATGGTCAGTAGATGGCAACAAAAAGACACCAATATAACCACCCAGATTCTTACAGCTCTGATTTGGTAGCATTAACTTCATCAGAGGAAGAAGTCTTGGTTTTGGAGATATTGCCAAATTAAATTGAATCTCTAATTGCTTCATTTTACAATGGTGCTTTTAAAAATATATCTTCTTCTCCTTCTCCTTCTTCAGTGTTTTTTTATTTACTTAGGACTACCAGGTATGGCATGCAAAAATCCAGATGCCCTCTTTTCCATTATTTAATGGTCATCTAGATTTTCTGATAGCCTAAATTTTAGAATTGCCTTCTTCTGTGTTGTTAGAATGGCAATTAAAACAGGTGGCCAATCAAGGCCTATTAGTGATAAAATCCAGGGCGGGATTATTGTCTTCTTTTTCTGTAGAGCCTGACCTGAAATATTGGCTCACTCTGGATGAAAGAGAGAAGACTGAATCAACACCTGCCTGCTTTTTTATCTCTCTGGGCCTTGCTTTTCCTTGACCTTATTTCCCTGTTCTTTAAGCTGATGCCTGGTAATGCTTAAAAGTCAAGTTTGTTAAGTAAATAACAGTTCTGAGGGTGAGTCAAGCAAGGAAAAACCCCACTGTGCTGCCACATGGAAACAGCCGGACTCTCACTTTTTAGCTGATCTAAACCCAACCTGTTTTCCAGCATCCCTAGCAAATGATAGGTTGGTTGCCTTTTTGTAAACACTGCTTGGGTTTCTTTCTATGGCAACTGCCATGTTAAGGCTTGCAGTTTCATGATGGACAAGTGTGTTTCAAGGATCCATATTCCCAATGGTTGTAAAATATATAAAGAAGGGGGGAATAGGGTCCCACAGTCAAAGTGCTGCTAAATTTCATCTCGTTTATTTAGCTTTAATTATTTGTTATCGTTGCATGTTCAGAATCTGTAGGGAACTTTTTTTTTCCTTTATAGAACTTTCTTCATACAAATCATCACATGAAATTCACCCAAGCATGGATTATTAAATAAAACTATATGAGTTTGCACAACAGACTAGGCTAAAATTGATGGCTTACAAGTTAGATGATAAAATGTAGCAGCTTTCATCTATCTTTGTATCACCACATTTATAAGTTGTTGAATCTGTAAGACTCATAGCAACCATTGGCCATGTTTAGGCTGTTTGCAAAGGGTGGGAATTTAGAGCACTGTGGACAGTGCATTTCTATGGACAGATCCAAGTGGAGCAGGCAAGGAAACCTGGCAGCTAATCCTTTATTGCAGGGGTGTCAAACTCAATTTCATTGAGGGCCGCATCAGCATTGCGGTTGCCCTCAGGGGGCCGGGTGGGCGTGGCCTGGGTGGGCATGGCCTACTGGGTGGGCATGGCTAGAGTGCGTCTGGCCTACTGGGTGGGCGTGGCCAGCTCTACATCGTTCGCATCAAGGGTGCCTATGGGGGCCTGGGCAGGAGTGGGAAAGATCTGAGGGTCTCTGGCAGAAGGAGGGTCTCTGGGCCAGGGCCAAGGCAGTGGGGGCCATTCCCTCACTGTTTCCAGGATGGCTTCGCGGGCCACATGAAACCATTTTGCGGGCCGCATCCGGCCCCCGGGCCTTGTGTTTGACATGTCTGCTTTATTGGATATGCCTTCTTCATCTTTACTTTTTCATTTTTAATAATCCCTAGAGAATTCACCAGTTATTTGGAGTAAGATATCATCAACATGCTGATGATACTTGCTAATATATCCTTTGCCCTGTTTCTGTTTGTGTGTCAGTTTTAAAAGCAATATAGACAAATGTCCAGATAGAGTACTGTATTTATTTTTAAGAAATAGAGTGACAGAAAAGTTTCATGAGGACATAGGTGAGCGAACTCAGCTCCCCAGAGAAGGAAATATTAAAAGGGCAGAAAAATATATTTCCTAAAAAGAAATTGAAGAACCAGGAAAGCAGGCTCAGTTTTCTTAATAGTCTCAGGACTCCTTCCCTCCAACAGAAAAACAGTTCTATAGACGTGCAAATGTGAGCCATCAAGAAGGTTGGAGCCAGGAGCTTAGGTAGACGAAGGCTTAACATCTACTGGTACATACTCCAGCCCCAGGGAAGTAGGGGCTGGGATATACAACCAGCAAGATTCCTAGAAGGGCACACCTGGACTCAGGACACACAGGAAATAGCCCCAAACAGGAACCAGAAATAACTCCAAACAATAGAGTTCAGGGGGTATAAAAACCCACTACCCACATGTGGTCAGTCCTTTTTTTCTGTTGGATCCATCTTCCTGTCTGGCTTTTCTTCTGCAATAAACTGTAACCCTCTTCCCAAAGCAGTCTCCATGTTGTTTATCTCTGGCTTGGATGGAACTATGATGAAGACTTTTCTTCCTACAATTTTGGCCACCCAAAATGGGACTCCAAGCTAACCTCTCCAATGGACTGAGACTGGTAAGCCCATCCTCCCGGCAGCAGACCCCTTTGTGTCTGTGGATGGGTTTCCCAGGCCCTTCCCATGTGGAGCCAGGGTAGTAAAGGGAGTTTTGGGTTTGAGCTCAAGGGCTGCTTTGGAAAGAAGGTGAAGGTGAGTACCTCTAAATTTTAACTTTAAAGCCCAGGGGAGTGAAAGAAATGTGTGTACGTTTCTGTGTTTGTAAGTAAGAAGACCTTTTTGGCCAGAGCGCAGGACTTTTTGTTAGGGAAAATGGAAAGGCTGTATGGAAATGGAATGAAATGAGAGAATTGGATTTGGGGCAACCAGCTGGTAAGGCCCTGTAAGCATAGCCCACCTATAGGAAGGGCCTGTACTAATGCGAAAAGCATAGGTCTTCCCAGACTTCTCCTAAGTCTGAAAACTGACAGGCAGTGGTATGAGAAGGAGGCCGTGTGCCTGTTGCAGCAGGTCCTCCCCAGACACTTTTTTTTTTGTCTGAAAAGTGACGGCAGGATGTTCTCTAGGTAGAAAGGGGCCATACTCTGTTTAGGGAACTGGAGTCTTCCTGGGTAAATTTTTTTAGTGCCCAAAAACTGACAGGCAAGGTGGCAGGGATAGTGTTGCTAAGAGTGGCTGGGAAGTGCCACTGGGGGTGGTTGGGAAATGCCGCTAGGCAGCTGACTAAGCCAATTAAACCCCACATTGTAAGGAGAACATGGTTAGCTGTAGTTCAAGGGTGGGAATTAGGACACCCATTGGAGAATTGCTCGAGGTGTGGGGCGAGAGGCAAGTGCCCATCCTGCATGGTATGAAAAGGAAGCGAGTAGGACAAATTTGTGAGAAATGGGCTTTGCTCAGAGTTTTGCTGGGAAACCAATTTGGCTAAATAAAGGTACTCAAAGAGAAAATAAGAAATAGTGATCTCTCTCTCTCTCTCTCTCTCTCTCTCTCTCTCTCTCTCTCTCTCTCTCTCTCTCTCTCTCTCTCTCTCTCTCTCTCTCTCCAACCACGTGGTATGTTTAAGATGTGCCTTCCCTAATTTGAGTAAATGGTGGGAATGACTAGGATGTGTAAAACTAAGACTTCTGTTTCTTTTTCTGTTCTCTTGTCTTTGTGTGTATATGTGTGTCAAAGGCTTTGTGTGTGAGGTAAATGTGACTGTTAACTGTCTCTAATCCAAAGAGAAAAGAATTTTAAAATTCTGCTAGAAATTCTGCTTAAAATAAGCTACCAAAAAGAAAATACCCTCACTCTATCTGTCTGGCCAACAAACAGAGTGAAGAAAAATGTGTTTGTTTGATTGTCTTCTCCCTTTCTCTATGTACTCTTAAGAACAGCCCAAAGTTAGCAGGAGGGAATGTTTTAAGTTCATCTGCTGGAAAAGTTTCACTCTTGCATTTAATAAGAATGATAAAGTTGGAAGGTACCTTGGAGGTCATCTAGTCCAACCCCCTGCTCAGGCAGGAAACCCTATACCAACTTTATCAAATGCCTTACTGAAGCCCAAGTAAATTGTATCCACAGCACTCCTCTGCTCCACTAATTTTGTCACTTGGTCAAAGAATGGAATAAGATTTGTTTAGCATGATCTGTTTTTGACAAACCCATGTTGGCTTTTAGTAATGACTTTGTTCGCCTCTAGGTGTTCGTTTATTTGTTGTCTGATTATCTTTTCCAGAATCTTCCCAGGTATTGAGGTCAGGCTGATAGGTCTGTAGTTTCCAGGATCTATTTTTTTTTCTTTCCTTTTTTTAAAGATGGGAACTACATCAGCTCTTTTCCAGTCCTCTGGTAGTTCCCCAGTGCTCCAGGATCTTTGAAAAATATAGTGCAGTGGTTCTGAGATCATATCTGCCAGTTCCTTGAGAACCTTGGGGTGTAATGCATCTGGTCCTGGTAATTTGAACTCGTCTAGGCTGGATAGGTGCTCACTTGCCATTTTCTTACCTATCTCAATTTGTGTTTCTAATCTATTTTTTTATTGTATTGTTTTTGATAGGTTGGACTGTTTTTTTTTCCATTTCCCTTTGTGTAAAGACAGATTAAAATAATAATGAGTTAAATAGTACTGCTTTCTCCCTGTTGCTTGTCACCTTCTTGCTCAATCATTTCTTTATTTTATTTTTCTTTTTTTTACATGTTGAAATAAGTTTTTGGGTTGTTGTTTTTTTTGTTATTTTTGACTTTGGTCACAAGCCTTACTTCATTTTGAGCCTTAACTTTCCTCACTTCATCTTTGCAGGCTTGGACTATTTGCTGATATTCTGCTTTAGTTATGTGCCCCTTTCCACTTTTTATGGTTGTCTTTTTATCTTTCAATTTATCAGAGAATATATGCTAATATCATTTGAGAGCTGTTATTTTTCTTTGTTGGTATTGTGCTAGATTTTTTTTTTCAAAATTTCCCAAGCTTTTTGAATTGTTTTCCCCTTGAGGATTCTCATTGATAAGATCCCTCCCAAGCCCTCTCTAAGCTTATTGAAATTATCTCTCTTAAAGTCCAAGACTCTACTTTGACTATGTTCTATTGCTTGTGCTTCCTACATACCTTAGTTAGCTGACTAGCAAAAGGTTCGTCTATTTCCTCTGTTTGGTTGGGTGGCCTATAGTATACACCTATGGCAATGTCATTTTTTTTCCTTTTTATATTGACCCAAATGCATTCAAAAGTTTTCATCATTGTTGTGCTCTATTTCTGTACAGATGTAGTCATTTCTTATAGAGAGAGAAACTCCACCTCTTTTATTTGGTCTGTTTCCTTTAAATAATTCCATTTGTGGGTTTCATCCCACCAGATTTCCATAATGGCAACATTATCATATCTGCCCTCATTTACCTGAATTTCTAGTTCAACCTGTTTATTGTTCATACTCTGTGCATTGATGTACAGACATTTGAGTCCTTTATAACTGACCCTGTGTTTACTTTCTACTTAACCTTCATGTGGTGCCTGAGTTCCCCTTATTTTCTTACCACCTGCTTGATTTTGCTTGATAGCAAGGTTGATATTCTTGTCCACACACAAATCTATGTTACATACACTGCTAACCCTGTAGTGTTTGATTGCCGGGGACAGGGATGTTCTGTACCAATTAACTCACTGTCCCCATTGTTTAGCTTAAATATTCCTCCAGAAAATCTGTGAGTTTATTGCCAAGTAACTCAGTCCCTTTAATGGATGCAAACATTATTGTTGTTCTTGTTGTTTCATTGGACCAGCTACATACTGTACATTATGACTAATATAAACTTACCAGAATCCAGTCTTTCCTTTGTTCTCATCTGGGATGTCCTCATTTTGTCTGCCTGTTCCTTAAACTGCAGTATTAATGCCTTTTCAAAACTCTGCCTACTTCTCCTTTTCATATCTCCTGTGCTCCATGTCTTTGTCTGCCTTTCCTGGGAGAGTCCACCCAGAAAGGGGGGAGGAGTTCTTGTTCCCATGTCTTTCAGCCCTGCACAGATAACCCTCCCCCCAACAACCTTTGGAAGCAGAGCACACACTGACCCAGATGCCATGGAGCCATGGAATTGAGTTTTGAATCCCAGCCATCTACAAAAGCCACCATGCAACCTTAGCATGTCCCAAGTTCTACCAGTCCCCCACATACCTGTGAAAAGCTGAAGGAAGGAGCCATGGGCCCTCATGTGAAGCCTTAGAAGAAAATAAGACTATGGGGGAGAGTGGAAACTCACTGTAAAGTTTTCTTTCTTGCTCCATTTGTATTGTAATAAGCCAGTTGAATGTATCTATGGAGAGATGGCATTTGGGAATAGTTGGCACAGCAAGTCCTGAACACCTTGGGACTTCTGTTATGGTGGGAGGAAAAATTTATCTAGAATGTTTGTATTGCTTGTTTGTATTAGTAGCTGCACACACACACACCATTTATCCCTTTCACTTACCTTCAGTAAAGCTCCAGCCCTGTGTTCTTAAAACTTTGTAGAAACAACCTCCAGCAAAATTCCAAGGGGGAGGGAACCTCAGGTGATTTGCAGTTCATATGCCATGACTGATGTAGCAGGAAAGAGATCTAAGCCCTAAAAATCTTGCTCTGGTGGACTCAGATTGGGCTCATATGTGCAATTTAAAGAATTTAATAGCCTGGCTTGCATACTGGCCAGCTTCAAACCTGGATGCACTGAACTAAAAACTAAGGCAGGAAACAACTCTTGAAAATGGGCAGCCAGTGGTTATGTACTGAGGCAAACCATGGCTGTGAAGAATTTTGGGAGGAATGTGCAAACCTGACTGGAAGCTAAAGGTGACATCCAACATTCGAAAATAATTGGCATAGAATATTGGTAACTAAATTTCTTTTCCACCAAATTGTTGCCCTGACTTTTAGAACTTTATGGGCAGGGATCTTTTTCTGTTGCCTCCATTAGTGTTTTTCTTCTTTTTGCATTAACAGTTTAAAGCTTGTTTACCAAGTATCCCTGATCAGACCAATTTTAATCTTGTGCCAGTAAGTGTGTCACCCACACTATATGGCACAAAGGGGGTGTTGTGTAGTGAGTTCTTTGGAGGCAGTAAGACTTTTCTTCCTACATAGGAATTCAAATAAAATCAATGAAGTCAATCTAGCTCAACCTTCCCAAACTTGGGCTGCATTAAATCAGGGAGTTTATATCTTCTCATCTGGAAGGAATATCCGACTTGTTAGGTGATCTCTGTTTACTTTAACACAACTAGTCTGGTGCTATCTGCTTGAATAGAAACTTAAGGCTCAGAGGCCATGCAAAGTTTCTCTCTGAGAGGATTTTTGAAAAAGATTGTCATTAGTCTCATCTTAAGCATTCTTACCAACAGGAAATGGAAGCAATTCAAACTGTGGAAAGTGGGATTCTCTAACAGAGAATGTTTGTTTATAATAATAATATGACGATTTCCATTTTGATGCCAGATATCCAAGTCCGGTGACAACAATTCTCTCTTTCATAGTTCAACTACTTTTTCTTTGGATAGGTTGGTATTAATATATCAGCTCTGTCAGTGGCAGATGGGTGGGTACTTCAACATGGAAGAACCATCTGTTGATCCAATGATGGGGCGGTGAAAAGAGATCCAGCTAGGTTAATAGTTCCTTTTATAAAATGGGGGAATATCTTTTATGTTCTCCAATATAAGCTCCTAACTCTCCTTTTTCTCTTACCTCAATTCCTTCCCCCACCCTTTCCTTTCTACACATGTTGGCCCCATTTCTATTCTGCCTTCAAATTATATTCCTTCAAATTGCTCCCTCCTCCCTCTGGTTTCTTAGGGGGGGTTTCTGCTACAACTCCCCATCCATTTTTGTCCCTTTGTTTGCTTATTGCCTCTGGTTATTCAATCCTCCCCCCTTCTCTATTTTCGCTAGTGTCCTATTCTTTTTGTCTGCTGGATAGATTCCTTTAGCACCCAGAATTAATATTTAGCTTTCTAATGACCTAAATGTAAATAAATGGATAATTTAAACCTCAAATGATTCATGTGAAATAATATAATTTCATCAGTAGAATAATGATTTAAAGAAAAGAAAAGATTTGCTTGCTTGCCAATAATTCTTTTTAGCCTTATTTTAGTATCATTAGAACTAATAATAATGGCAAGCATCAGTAACCCATTCTGTATTTATGTCTGCATGGAATAGTTCCTTTCTAATGATTTAATATTTTTCCTTGCAATTAAAATTGAATCTAGCTTCAGCATTATCTATTTAGACTCTACATCAGTCCTATCAAATCAGTTTGTTTATAAGAACCAGTTGTTAATTCTCCTAATCTCTGACATATTCTCCAAATTAAATTTGATTTAAAGCTCAAGTAGGGGAAGATGAAACTATAACTACAAAGATCCCCACAGGACTAAAGTCACTGATAAGATGATAAAGTCAAGTGTGTGTTAGTCATTTAATTTGTACTTTTCTTGGGGTACTAAATTTAGTAAATGACTCAATTGCTATACACAATTACAGCTATTTCTAGACTGTAAGTGATGTAGCACAGCGTACTGTTGCAAAAACACACCCCAATTAGTTCCTGAAAGAAGTCTTTCAACAATGTACTATCCTAGGAATCCTGGATTTAATTACATAGTCCAGTTCCCTCCTTTGCACACATAATTCAACCTTGCACATGTATACACACACACACATCTCAGAACAGCTACATTGTACATGTGCATCAATCACCAAGGAATGTTACTGGGTATTGCTGCTTTTCTATCCATAAATTTAAAAAATGTCTTTGCTGATAATGTCATGTAGTAGCAACTGACAAAATTTTGCCTAACCTTAGCACTGAAAGAATCACAGATAACATAACAGCCTCAGTTCCAGAAGACTTAAAAGGAAAAACTGGACTTAAAAGACAAATAAGGGGGCTGCATTGCATTCAATACTAATTGAAATTTACTTCTCAGTAAGACTGAATCTCTACATTCTGAATTGTAGACCTACTATACTCAGCATCTCCATATAAGGTTTGCATCTTAACACATCTGGAGGAAAGCTGATTAGGGTAAGGTTAGAGTCTGTTGTGTTAACTTCATTGGCTGTGAAAAAGGCAATTATATATGATGTTGGTTTGTTTGAATGCAATTCAGATGCAAACTTTTACTTATGAAAATGGAAGCAGAGATTATCAAAAAGAATGGGAAGATACTTTTAATTTTTACATATACTGCCTGGGCCTTGATACAAATTGATTTCCTTCTGTTTCAGGCAGCTGAATCTGGACTGCAAAAATATAGATAATTCATACAGGCAGCAAAGAGTCATCAGGAGTCTGCAATTAAACATTTAGCCCTACTTTTTCCCAAAAGATCCTAGGATAATATTTGTATTGGGACTTCAGTAGTGCAGGTACCGGAGTTTTCCAATCTTCTTCCTTCTTTTAATTGTATTCATAGAGTCAACATTACATTTAGTGTAACACTGAATCTCAGCAAAGAGTGTTGATATCAGGGCTCAAGCTTGCAGTATGAAAAGGCAGTCTCTGAGAAATATTATCCTGCTCACCAAGAAGGCTTTTTTTTTAAAAGAAAAGGTTGGGAAATGAAACAAATATTCAAATAATTGTAAGCCAAGAAGCTTAATTCTTCTCCCCTACATTTTGGCATCTTGTTTGCTGTTGACAGGGTAAGGCACTGAAATTTGGGATAAACTACAAAGGCATTACAATGGTACATCAAACAATAACAACTTTGCCTGCTGTTGTTTTCCTTTTATCAGGGGATGCCAATGCTCTTTTATCTTTGTTTTATTTCTACCTCAAAGAATTAATGTTGAACTAAATACTTTAGGAAAAACATAGATGATAGAAAATGTTAATCTGACACTTAATATTAATGTAAGTATTAAGGGACTCACTTGCTGTCTACCTAAATACAAGGCCTAGATTCATCTTTAATGTATTCTTTAAGATTTGTTTCCTGGATACAAAAAAACCCCCTACAGCTCAGATATTCAGCCTGCATACATGAAAAACTGGGAACAGTGGTTTCAAAAAGCCAGGTCTGAATCTTTCTAGCATGTTTTAATTTGGAAACAGAATATATGCCACTGAAATATCAAAGTAATGATGCTACTGACTGAGACAATGGCACCCGTTGCCTTTTTTTTTAGTATGTACACATCAAACTGTTCACTGCATGAACAGGTACATGTTGTTAATAGACTTTTATGTGGCTTAATGAAGGCATGAGTCATTGTTGGACATGTCATTAGGCAGGTTTGAAGTGGTTTGCTTCTGGGAACAAATATGAGTCCCAAACCTGACCTTCACTTCCTTAAAATTGTACACTGCCTTCATATGTCCTGGAGCACACTGCCCTGTTCCCAGCACAGGTAGTCCTCGACTTATGACTACAATTGAGCCCAAAACCTCTGTTGCTAAGCGAAACATTTGTTAAGTGAATTTTGCTCCATTTTACGACCTTTTTGCCACAGTTGTTAAGTGAATCACTGCAGTTGTTAAGTTAGTAATATGGTTGTAAAGTGAATCTGCTTTCCCCATTGACTTTGCTTGTCAGCAGGTTGCAAAAGGGGATCACATGACCCCGGGACACTGCAACCGTCATAAATATGAGTCAGTTGCAAAACATATGAATTTTGATCACATGAACGTGGGGGTGCTGCAATGGTTCTAATTGTGAAAAATGGTCATAAGACTCTTCTTTCAGTGCTGTTGTAACTTTGAATGGTCACTAAATGCACTGTTGTAAGTCAAGGACTACCTGTATTGAACCTATATTCTACTGTCAATCAATTCACCTTCCATGGTAGGAATTGGAAAGTGTCATCTCCTTGCTTCTCAACCCAGGATAACATGGCCTGAACTATCTTGAGAAAGACAGTCTGCAGTGAGACAAACAGGACCAATGATGTGCTTTTTTTTTGGAAGCATTATTATTATTTTTACATAAGCTTTACCTCGTGACTCTTTATTGTTGGTCTAAAATTGCCCCATTTGTCTTTCCACAGAGACTACAGCAGCAGCTGAAGGGAAAGCATCTCTAAGCTTTCTCAGCTTAACGTGTTTTAGCTGGAAAGGCACTTTATGAAAAATGATCACAATGCTTTGGATGAATAAAAGGTTATGTAAGTATAGACAGAGAAGAATAAACCTGTGGAAACTGTGTGTTGATGCATAAGTGCACAAAGACTTCATTGTCAGTTGAAAAATACGTCGTACACAGAAAAGTTATTCAAAGCATATCAGAAATGTGCAATAGTTTTCCACTATGTTTATGAGCTAGGAAATGTATTGACATAAAACTGCACTATCACTGATATTCCATGTGATTTCTCTGTTTTGTTTTTTTTCTTCATCCTCTCATTTTGGTTTTTAGATTTCAGATTTAACAGGGTCTAAAAGGTGCTTAGAAAGAGCATTCAGCTTTAATTGTGGAGATGAAATTAATATCAAGAATGGTACAATTAATCCACTGCAAAGTAAACTTCTGTCATGCCAGAGAAAAGAAAAGAAAAGAAAAGAAAAAAAGAAAGAAAAGAAATCGTGCTACTGTGATCATTTGATCTTACATTGAATGAGAGGATGGGAGAAATCTAGAAAATCTAACTTATCCTCACATCTTCTATTGCCTCTATTCTCATTGTCATAAAGAACTTTCTTTCCTATTGCAATCTCAACAGCAAGAACAGTTCGTGTCTCTTACACACACACACACACACACACACACACACACACACACACACACACACGATACAAAGACTTAACTACCCAGTTGTATTGTCTTGGATTCACAAATAGGAAAGCACTTCTGCTTGCATACATTAGCTTTGCCAAATCCTTCTGTCAGAGATTTAAATTCAGCAGGAACCCTTGTTTGACAATATGCCAAAGACAAGCAGAGTGCTGAAAAAAATATTAACTAAGGACCAGAACATCCCCTTACAAAAATATAAAATGCTCATAATGTAGTTATCTTGGGTACAAAGGATGGACTTAACCCAACTGCCAATTGATGTTAACAGATATTCATTATATTTGAAGCAGAGGATAGATTACATGAGCTTATAAAAGCCTCCCTTCTACTTAAATTAGATCTTAAAGCAGGGGTCTTCAAACTTGGCCCTTTTATGATTTGTGGATTTCAACTCTCAAGAGTTCCTCAGCCAGCGTGCCTGAGATGAAGTCCACAAGTCATAAAAGGGCCAAGTTTGGAGACCCCTGTCTTAAAGAGAGGGGAGCATAAGCAAGATATTTGCCTTTTCTCTAAACCCAGAGAGTCATTTAATAGACCACCTGATGAAAAGCCTGCAAAGACCTTCCTCTTAATATGTTTCTCATATTTGCCATAGCAGTAAAAATAGTGCATAGGTGCAAAGAGATCGTCTCCAAAACCTTCCAGTTTTCCAATCTCATTCCAGCCCTGTTATTCCAAAGTTATTCCACTTTGTGCCCAACCTTAAGTTATTCCACTTTGACCTCAGAAGCAATGGAGGAGGACTAGAAGCTCAGAAAGTCTTACTAGCTCCATAGGGAATAGAATAGAATAGAATAGAATAGAATAGAATAGAATAGAATAGAATAGAATAGAATAGAATAGAATAGAATAGAATAGAATAGAATAGAATAGAATAGAAGTTGGAAGGGACCTTGTAGGTCATCTAGTCCAGCCCCCTTGCCCAAGCAGCAGGTACCATTTTTGACAGATTTCTATTTATTCTTTTTTTATGTGTATACTTCATGGTCCCCAATTGCAAGGTGTTTTGCTTTTTCTGTACAGTAGTGATTGGCAATCAAGCTCTGCTAGATAGGAGACAGAAAGCATATTTTCAGGGATGACGTGATTGCCCAACTCAGTAAGTTAGTCGTGGTCATTGTAATAACATGGCTCAGTTCACTCTAGGCATGGCTTGCTGCAATGAATCATTTGTTTAAAAGATGCAATAGTGGGGTTTACATGTGTTAAATACAACAGCTAAATTCATAAAGCGGGCAAAGTCAGCATCCAACCACATGGAGCAATGAGAAAAGAAGTGCCTATTGGCATATCTGCAATCTAGACACTACTTCTCAGACCCTAACTCTAACCCTCTTGAAATTCAAATAGGACAAAGAATAACTCCAACTCCAACTTCTATTCTACTATTCCTTCTATCTCTGCAATTCTGGTTCCCCTCTCCCCACACACACAGAGAGACAGTGATAAAACATTATAGCCATAAAAGAAATATAGAGACTCCCTCATTCCAATTACATCTACCTGTCTACCAGAACCAGTAGAGAGGGCAATAGGCATTCTCCATTGTGGGCCCTGCTTTATGGATCATCCTTCCCCTTAAAATAAGGCTGGACTCATTCCTTTTAAATTTTCAGTGATCCTTCAAGGCCTGGTTACATCAGCAAACCTGGGAACCCCAGGCGATTGGGGAAATATTGATATAACTCCCATGTAATTAACACCTGCTCTTCGCCCAATCTCTTTTTTCTTCTTCTTTAGTTTGGTGCTTTTTTATAATTTTAAAAAGTTTTGGTGTTAACAGCTTGTATATATTGTTTTTAACTTTATTGTACACCACCCAGAGTCACTTAATTATGAAATTATAAATTGGATGGGTGGATGGATAAATAAAAATTGAGTATAATTTTCTACACGCTTTCAACAACTATTTCTTCCCTGGCCTTTTTCTATAATAGTCAGGTATTGATCCTGAAAAAATGAAATAGGATTGCCTTTCATTAACTTTGGAGTAAATAACTTGTTTTTACTGAATCTGACCGTTGCTCTGTTATTCAATACCAGCAACTTGGATGGGCAATATCTTCCTGTAAGTCCTGTGCAGCTTTGGTGAGCTTCACTTCGATGAAGCAATTCAGGACATTAATATGACCTGAAGCTTTGTCTATGTTAAACATTTAATTGAAGCTTTGCACAGCTCCACTCACTATAATAAGCTGTATTTGGAGCTCCTGGGCATTGCAAAAAGCCTTCTTGATCAGCCATCTAAGCTTTGAATTATCTGATTTATACTTAAAACCACTCACAGCAATAAGGAACATTTCTAGGAAAGTTAATTCTACATAATGCAAGTGTATTGGCAAAGCCCTTAAGACAATTATGTGTCATTAAAATCAAAAATCAAATGTATTTTCTTGAGTTTTGTTGTGCATTCTGGAGATCAAGCACCTTATTTGCACCCATCTATGATGAAGTCTATAAAATTCATCAATAAAATTACTTTCAGCTGCCTTCTCAAACCTTATAGCAAGCAGCAAGCTTATTTCATCCTATACAAGGGAAGATTGGCTGGGTACTAGAAGAAAGAACTCAAATGTAAGAAATAAGCAGCCTTATTAGGACTACTCTGCCTACAGGTGTCCTTGAGCCAGGATATATCATCCTCTCTTAAACAAAAATAGGAAAAGGAGGAAAGATTTATCTCTGAAGAAAAGCTGAAGGAGCAATTTGGGGCATCAAGTATGAAATATCACATTGCTAAATCATGATTGCATGGAAGAGGCTTCCCTCCCCTTGGCAAATTTCCAATGTCTGGACTTCAGTTTTCAGCAATGTCTATGCCAATTTGAGAATTTGGGGAATTGAGGATACACACCTGAAAATTATCCATAGTGAAGAATACTGATATAGAAATGGTGATGAGGAATTTTTTTCCTTTGAACATCAGTGCATGTAGGCCACAAACCTCCACAGTGTGAAACTGCTGAAATCCTGTTGACTTCAACTGTGTTCAAACAGTTTATAGTTTGTACAATCACAAACTAAGCATCTGTTCTCAGGGTATACATGATATACATGATATTACTACCAATAAATATAGAATTAATCTGAGGTGTTCTCAAGACTTGGTACAAAAAAAGAAAAAAAGTATCTCTGCACAAAATGTTCTCATACTCCATGCGACAAATTGTATAAACCATGGTCTCTTAGTGATTATGTAACCACCCATTCCTTAATTTCATTTTACTATAATCTCAGATTGTCAAGCACTTAACATAGTAAAAAAATACTTGTTTGTTTTAGAGAAATGCATTGATCATATTGATGCAGAAACTGTAATTTGCTTTTACAATTATCTTCTGCTTTTACAGAAATTATATACTTAAGCAGCAACTTGGTAAGAGGAAGATTGAGATGCTTTTAATCAGTTGGTCGGCCTAATGGGATTAGTTTGTTTGGTTTTGTCCTTTGATCTAAAGAAGCAGTAATAACCCAGGCAAGAAATCTTTTCCCCTTTCATGTCTGGGAAAAGAGCTACCAACTACTTGTTACCCAAACTTAATCAGATGCTAAATGGACATACTCCATACTCTGAAGTACCACCTGCTGTCCTCTTCTCTTATGCTTACCTACCTTGTCCATGGAAGTAATCCTTTCATTAAGCCAAACAAAAATGGACAAAATTTCCTCACACAAGCAGTTTTCCCAAATGCTGAATTCTTGAAATTCACTGATATATACACTGATATATATATATACTGCTCATAAAAATAAAGGGAACACTTAAACAACACAATGTACTGTATTTAATAGTAGGATGTCTTATTTTGTGTTCCCTATATATATATATATATATATATATATATATATATATATATATATATATATATATATATATATATATATATATATATATATATAAAAGGTAAAGGTAAAGGTTCCCCCGCACATGCGTGCTAGTCGTTTCCGACTCTAGGGGCCGGTGCTCATCTCCGTTTCAAAGCCAAAGAGCCAGCGCTTGTCCGAGGATGTCTCCGTGGTCATGTGGCTGGCATGACTAGCACGGAACGCTGTTACCTTCCCACCGTAGTGGTCCCTATTTGTCTACTTGCATTTTTACGTGCTTTCGAACTGCTAGGTTGGCAGAAGCTGGGACGAGTAACAGGTGCTCACTCTGCTACGCGGCACTCGGGATTCGACCCGCCAAACTGCCGACCTTCCAATCGACAAGTTCAGCGTCCTAACCCACTGAGCCACCGCGTCCCGTCTTATATATACATATATATCCATATATATATATGGATCTTTGGTCATTCGGGTTTTTTCCCGTGTAGAATTGAAGGTGTAGGAGCAACGTTTCGACGGAATCCCATCCGTCATCCTCAGGCTGGTGGCTTCAGCTTCCTTCTTCTAGGAGAAGCATGTGGTAGTGACTGTTTGTTCCTCTTTTTTAAACTGCCAGAGGGGGTGTGTTCTGTGGGTGGAGGTGTGCTCTGATTGGGTGAGGGATTAGGTGTGTTCTGATTGGGTGGGAGTGTGTTTTGAATGGTGGGTGTGTTCTGATTGGGTGGGGGTGTGTTTTGAGTGGATGGGCTGGTCTCAGCTGCCAGCCTTAGACCTGAGCTGGTGAGTTGTGCTGCTTTTGTTCGGCTTCGTGTTTGTGGTGGTGCCATGTTTTTATAGTGGGTGTCAGTTTGCTTATTGTGTGGTTTGGAGGGGTTTAAAGTCATTACACATATACATATATATATATACACATATACATATATATATATATATATACATATACACACACACACACACACACACACACACACATATATATATATATATATATATATATACATACATACATACATACACTGTATACACACACATGCACAAATATATATACATATATATATGTAATGACTTTTTTCCTTTTCTCTCAAGTAGTAATATGACTATCAACTTTATGGTGCTGATATTGTTCTTAGAAACACAATATATTTAGCTTACAATGTGAGTTATGAAGAAAATACTTTTCTAAAATCATGTTCAATGCTAAGAAAGGCAGACATATATTTACAGGACATTATTATAGGGCAGAAAAATAAAAAGAGATGCATCAAGCCTTTGCACAGTTTAATTCAGGTATAACAAAGGTATAACAAAGCATATATACCAGACTCACCAAAAATATTGCACTAAACTTATGGGCAACCTCATGGCTGAATAAGTCCTTCTGACTGTGATGAGTAACAGGATACTTGAAAAATAAAAACAGTGTAACACACACACAAACAACTATAATCTGCTTCATAAAGATTCTGTTTCTAGGGATTTAGGAACTTTTTTTTCCTGATAGCCAATACAACTATTACAGTGTTTTTATTTTTCAACACTTAGCATGATAGCCAATTTTTTATTTGATTTTTTTATTCCACCTATATTACCTTATAAGTAACTTAAGACAGCAAACACACCTAATATTCCTTCCTCCTCTTTTTTTGAGCACAATAACCCTGTGAGGTGAGCTCTTTGAGGAAGCTGTTTTTTTTTAATTAAAATAAAAATAACATGTGCCCATTAAACCAAGGAGAACTATCCAGGTGCCAACACCCCACTCTTCAAAGTTACATGGTGCTCAATCAGCCCTGTGTGAACTGGCAGAGCCAGGCCTTCAAATACCTTCAAAATGCCAGGAAAGTGGGGATATGCCTCAGCTCTGGAGGAAGTGTAATGTATTGGCCTTAATTGTAACACCATGTGGTAAGCTAGAGCTAGCTAATGGCTCCCAGCACCTCAGACGCCCGTCTCCAGGGCTGCTATTGGTTGCCCCTAGGCGGCAATAGGCTGCTTTAAACCTATTGGCTGCCTCCTACGGGCCAGGCTATAAATTGCTGCAAGCTGCAGCCCAGTTCTCTAGTTCAGATCCTGCAAGCAAATAAACATGTTCATTGCTGAACTCACTCGTCTCGTCTTCATTCCTGCGCAACGAACTCACTGCACAACAGGAAGGATATTCCAGATGGTGAAGACAATAGAAGAGAGGGCCCTCTTACTGGACCCTGCCAGTCAACATTTTTTAACTGTAACAGGATAGGCTGATCTGCTCCTTCTTTCCTTCCTTCTTTCTTTCCTTCCTTGTGCATGTGTACCTTTAGGCCCATTTTAAATCCTGGCAACTTCAAAATTGCATTGAGAAGGTTTCATATTCTGCAAGATGACCTAACAGTATTTTAAATGCATAAAATCCTGTATTATCTCCTGGAGTGAAGCTTTTTTCCTCTTGTGCCTGTTGTTGGGTTTTCATGAGCTCCAAGTGGCCAACATTGTGTGGTTATGATCTTTGATCTGGGATTACTCAAATAGTTCAATGTAGTGGAGAATCAGTCTAGAGGTAAGGTTTAACCCTCTGGATCCTAAGAGATCATTTCCTTTAGAGTGTCTTACAATAGCATTTTATTGTAGCAGAAAACTGGGGAGCAAGTATCTTTTTCACCCTAATACAGAACTGATTTTTTCCCTTTGCCTTTTTAAAAACATTCTTCTCTTTCCAAAGAGTGTTCTATTTTTAAATTTTCACTTTCAACATTTTGAGATTATCTGACAAGACAGTTAAATACTCTCACTCTGTTTACATGACATATTTAAGCTTGTCAGTTACAGATACGATAACTAACTCCATTCCTATAATATCCCAAAGTTAGATTACTTCAGTTATATTTTTCATGGATTAGATTCAGTGAGAATCCAGCTAGCTAATTTCAGTGTTTTACTGATTTAAAACCTGGTGAATTTCTTAAGCATATTAAATGTGTTTTCTGAAAGCAACTGTGTGTGTGCTTTGTTTCTTATTATTATATATTTCTCCCTCATTCTACAACCATTTTGATTGCCCTCATTTATGGTGTTTAAAAAAGAGCAACTCCTTCAGTTCTTTTCCAGGAATCATGAAAGAAATAATTTAATGAGCAAGGCAACTTACAGTCTTTGTGAATAAGGGGCAGTTAACAGAGGAAAAAAATCTTAACGGCTAATGTGTCAATAAAATTCCCCTTTATTTCAAATAAATTGTTTAAAATAGTTTTTTTTTCTTAATGTGAATGTGATTCTTTCCAAAAATTCAGGAAAAAACATTCTGCAAAGAGTTGTTGTTTTTCTTCAAAGATCACTATTCCCTTGAAAAGGGCAAACAAAGCTATTATTAAAGGAGAACACTATGGCTGGGACTCTCACTCTGATTCTGCCTTAAAGCAATTCCTGGCCAGAAGCTGTGAATTGGCAGAGAGATGCTAATGGGTTGGAATGAGTGCCTAATCCTTCTGAAGTAGGATACCTCTCCCACTCACCCACCCACCGAAAGAGGAAGAAGTAAATTTAGATCTGTGTGTGGGGGAAAAAACCCATTCAGGCACATCTTAGAACAGGGATACAAGGAAACAGCAGTTTGAAACTAATGGGCTTAGAAAGAGTAGAAAAAGGGAAGTGGATAGAAATGAAGGCAAAACGGCATAGAGAGATTAGAAACTGGGCTGCCTGTTTGATTATTTGTCACAGAGCAATCCATGGGCTTCTCAGAGACCTGCTATGCTGTCTACCTCCACTATATTTAACTTGTATATTTGTAAATTTAAAAGAATTGTGAGGAAACCCACCCCTCCCATGTTTTTCTTTTTCCTTCATGTTTGTAAATAAAACCACATGTTACACACTGTAATACCACAGTGCTGTTTCCTGTGATGGAAATCAAACATTGATGACTGCCCTCAAATCTCTCGCCCACCAGGAAAATGGGAAGCCTAGAATACCACATATACCATACACAGAATATGCATGCATGCAACCTGTTCGCCCTTTGAGTTAGCCCAGGACAATCTGCTTTGTAACTGTTATAGTCCATCCTAAAAGAAGTATCATGCAGGGTTCTCTGTTATGATCCTGGGCCACTTGGAGAACTAGAAAACAGGAAGTTGGAAGACTGGAAGTAAACAGGCAGAGAAGCAGAATGCAAAATGTTTGCATTTATAATTTGCAGGATGAGATAAAATTAGTGGTAGCCAGGAGAGAATCATTTATATATTGAGACAAGTGTGTGTCGGCGCGCGTGTGCGTGCATATACAAACACACAAATAGTAAAAAAATAATCACTAACTTTATTTGTGGAATGAGAGGACCTTTGCTCATGAACAATCCACAAGGATGGTATACAAAGGTGCACATAAGGAATCTTATTTCTCAGAGTTGCTTTCCCCTATTTTCAAATTTCCTTGATTGGACGAGGTGCAAGGCGGATCTGAAGGTGTGCTCCTCACATATTAACTTGAACTGAATGCCCTCCTCACAAGCATTGCTCCTGCTTTAACTTGATTCCTAGGAGCTGAGACGTTTGGTTAATTATTAGTTGCATTTGCATCCAATCTTTCCTCCCAAGAGCCTAAGATACCACACTGAGTTTTCCCTATCCAATTTTAACCTCACAGCAATCCTCTGACATTGGTTAACCTAGAAAATAATGACTGGTTCAAGGTCAAAGCTCAGTGGTGATGTAAAACTAGATTTTCTCAGTCTTTCTCCACTGTTCTGACTCTCATTCAACTGAATGTAAATAAAAGCTCTCTTTATATCTACTCAACAGGAGGCAGCTGGAGACTCAGATGGCAGACTAATGCATATCTCCACAATCCTGTTCAGGACAGATATCTCAGACTGATGGAGTGAAAGGATGAGTAAAATGCAAACCTTCTCAAAGTCTTGTTAATCTTTATAATGTCAGGTAATTTACTCATAATAAAGATGTTAGTGCCTTACAAGGAGACATATTTAACATGAACATGAGATACTTTATCTCCTTATCTTGGTTTCTTCTTTCTTCTAGCTTTTGAAAGCCCCCAATTAATTAAGATGTTAATATTTATTCCCTTTTGTTTTGAAATTGGTTAAAGAATTTAAAACCATGTTCCATTGTATATTTTATAGCCAAAGAGAAAACCCATTGAATATCTGAAAATAATATCTTCTATGAAAAATAACATTGTACAGTATTTTTTTTTCTTCCGTTCAATCATGTCCCATTCTCAGAGACTGCCTGGACAAGTCTCTATTATTTTCTTGGCAAAGTTTTCCAGAAGTGGTTTACCATTGCCTCTGTCAAGCAATAACATTCAATGTTATTTTAAGGTAAACAATGCCTCAGAGTCACTTGAAAAGCCCATACGTCAGAAACTTGACATCCTCCATCTTAGGGATGAGAGAAAGTGAATGGCTCAAGTTGACCCAGAATACAGAATAACAGAATTGGAAGGGACTCTGCATAATGAATCAACCTTTTATTGTCAAAGTACAACCATGTATACATTGAGATTGGCTGAGCCTCCCTTCATGCCCCCACCACCACAATTCACAGGGCAACAAACCCACCATCTTGTTACACCATGTGAGCTAGTTGCACAACACACCAGCCTCGCAAGTCAATCATACATAAAATTATTTTCCGTTCAAGAGCCAGACAGCCCATGGATAGAAGCTGTTCTTCAGCCTGTTGATACAGCTGGTTATACTCCTGTATCTCCTACCCGATGGTAGGAGTGTAAAGAGGTACCGACCAGGGTGTGAGTGGTAGGTCTTCTAGTCCAACCTTGCTCAATCAGGGGACCCTATGGCTGTCCAATGTCTTCTTAAAAATCTCCAGTGATGGAGCAGTCACGGTTTTTGGAGGCAAGCTGGTTCACTGATTAGTTGTCACTGACACAAAATTTCTCCTTAATTCTAGGTTGGGTCTCTTTTTGATAAGCTTTCATAAGCTTATCCTGCCCCCAGGTGCTTTGCAGAATAGTCAGCCTCCTCTTCTTTGTGACAGCCCCTCAAATATTGGAAGACAGCCATCATGTCACCCCTAGTTGTTTTCTTTATTAGACTACACATACGCAGTTCCTGCAGCCATCCATCATATGCTTTAGCCTCAAGTCCTAATCAACTTTGTTGCTTTTCTCTGCACTGTTTCTAGATAATAATAATTCTTGTCTTATAAAAAGTAGATTGTTGGTTTGAAACAAACATACAAACAAAATCTGAAAAAAACATTTAAAAACTCCCCCCCCCCAATCTATCAATATCAAATTATAAAGAAATAAGGAGAGGGGGAAAAAGAAAAAAAACATAGAGGGTATATGTTCACAATTACATCTGCATATATACGAATCCTAAATAAGCATTTTGATGAGTGATAAAGATACTTCATTATAATGCTCCATAACTAATCTATATCAATTAGTGGTTCAATCATAAATTGTTCATAAAAATTCTTTAGACTATGAGGCCAGTGCTGAAGAAAAAAATCTTTTAAGTAGGGCACAGAGAACCCCCTTTTTGTCCAGATGCCAACCTCCATGCAAAGATAATATAGCCTATATCTGAAAATATTAAATCTTGTTTCAAAGTTAATTTAATATATGTAATAACTTTCTCCCAAATGGAACAATAGCCTGACATATGCACAAACATATGTTTCAGTGAAGCATTAATCTCATTACATCTCCATCAACAGGATGATTTACTCAGATGCTTTTTATATAAATACAGTGTTGTCCTGTAAATCCAAAATATTTGTTGTCTTTGTTGAATAAAATGTAATCTAGGACTATGCAAAGAGGGAAGCCATCTTTACTGTAAGGCATGGGGGTGGGAAGGTCTTTGGATAAGCTTAACTATAATTGAATTTAACTTCAGTTCATAAAAACCAGCTTTGTTAGTTGACTTTTCAAGGACCATTCGTTGCAGACAAAATAACGAGAAGCCATTTCTATAAATTGTTTTTTCCCAAGCCACACTACACTAATGGGCATCCAGTATTTCAATTAAAATGTGAGGCCCTCTTCTCTGAAACTGAAATACAATATAAATAAACTTTGAGCTCTGTTTTGTGATTCATCCAGAGAGTTTGAACTATTAAGAAGGATAAATATAGCAAACAAAGGAAGCAGATATTATATAACTAAGATCAACTATGTGGAAGTCAGGCTACCATCTAATTATGGAAGTTTAGTTTTTTCCATGTCTTGCCCTTTATTTTATTGTTTTGTTGCTGCAGACACTCAATCCAAAAGGGCTTTCCACCACAAGAGGTTACTAAATAATAGAATGTCATTTAGAAGCAGAATTGAATACCAGTTTACGAGGAAAGCTACACTGATGGCAAAAATATGAAAACAAAAGTTTTAAGAGAATATAGAAGAAACACCCCAATATCTTAATGATATGTGCCTCATCATTTCTGGCAGTTCATATGGAAGCTTCTTCTATATTTCTAAACATGGTCTATGTAAACCACTAAAAAAAATATAATTTGTTAGTTCAAAAATTGAATCTATTTAATTTGTAGCAATCCTGAATTTAATCCAACAGGCTTTAGCATTCTCATCAGATTAATTACAGAACAATTCACAGCTTATTTTGAATAGGTGAGCATCAGATTCTACCATTTGGAGTGGATATACTTTGATCCTTTAATTTCTAAATGAAATGTAAATGTACCATTTGCATCGCACATACCCAAGGCATGATTTAATTTTAAATCTTTTTTAAACTCTTGCCCATGTTGATCCATTTAAATGTTTAGTTCTGATACCAAACAATGTCCAAACTTTTTTGACAAGATAGTCACACTGATTAGTATATGTTTTACTTATGATGTGGTTCCATGTTGCTAAACTATAGTTCATAAATTCAGCCAATGTAAAACCATTCAGAAACCAGAGATTATAATGCTGTGATGGACATATTTGAAAAAGATTTGAAAAATAATATATTCTCAAAATGCATTGCGGCCTTCTTTCATCACAGCAACAACTTTGTGAGATAGAAAGAGTATTACGAAAAGTTAATGGAAAGATCTTTGATTATACTCAAAGTGTAATGCTGTTGATTTAATGATACTGCCACTAATGTTTTAAACTTTGGAATTTCCTTACGGTTTTTCTTCTGCTACAACTATGTCATGTTTCCTAGACATGCGCACTTAATAGCAAAACACAGATTGAAACCATAACATGGCTGGACATGTGACAATCACCTTGGTTACATTGATAAGATTACTATGCAGCTGGCAGAAAAACAGTGAGACGTGCGTAGCTGACAAACACCTAAAAAAACCGCAGTGACAACCCCTTCTTTGTCAGTAACGCAGGACTCAGATAAGGCACATCTTATGCAGACACTCGTGCTGGGCTGCAGGAAGTGGCTTGTTCACCATATCAGCAATCTGGTCATGTGTAGGCACATACTGCAATTTTACAAAACCTTGTTTAACTACTTGTCTTATATTTTGATAACGGATGTCAATGTGTCTAGACCTTGAACCTGTAAATCGATTCTCAGATATATAAACCACAGATTCGTTGTCTTCCATCACAGTGATCGGTCAAATCAGCTGTGTCCAGATATCTGTGACTAAAGCATCAAACCATGTTAGAGAATTACATGCATCTGAAACACAAGTATATTCAGCTTCAGTAGATGAACAAGAAACAAAATTCTGTTTACGCACGTGCCAGCAAACAGGACATCCATTTAAAAACATAACCTGAAGTATTTTTACGTGATTTCTTATCACTTGCCCAATCAGAATCTGCATAACAACATAACTCTGCATAGTCAGTATGTGTGGGTTCTAACAATAACTTCATGTTTTTAGTGTGTTTTAGGTATGTCAATAATTTCTTAACACATGTCCAATGAAACTGTTTTGCTTTGCCTACATGTCGTGATAGGAGATTAACACTAAGTGCAATGTCAGGTCTAGTCCAACTACTAATATACAGCAGCGACCCAATGACTGAGCGATAAAGTGTTTGATCTTCGAACTCAGGACTTGGTTCATGTGCCAAGTTGTGAAAATTGGTTTGCATGGGTATACTCACTGGCTTAGCATCCTTCATATTGCAGTGGTGCAATAGTTGTTCAGTTTTATCTTCTTGTGTGAGACTGAACCCCTTCTGAGTTTTGACAACTTGAACACCCAAATAAGTGTTAATATGTCCTAAAGACTTCAATGTGAAAAACTTTTGTAAAGCTTTAGCAAAAATCTCACTCATCTGCTTATTTGGACCAATATAAACAATATCATCAACATAAACAAGAACTATCTCATACCTATTATCAGATCTTTTAGTAAACACGCATTTGTCTGTTTCAGACTTAATAAAGCCTATTGAATTTAGTTTGTCAGAAAGACACAAGTACCACATTAAACCAGACTGTTTCAGACCATAAAGACTTTTGTGTAGAAGCCAGCTATCTCCTTCTTGTTGTCGGAAACCTGGAGGACCTTTCACATAAATTTCTTCATGAAGATCAGTGTGTAGATAAGCCATTTCAACATCGAACTGGAAAATCTCTAAACCAAGGATAGTTACAGTGGCTAAGGCAATTTTCACACTCTCAGTCCGCACTGTGGGTGAATAAGTATTTGTATAGTCCTCAGGATAACGTTGAGAGAAACCCTGGGCTACAAGTGTGGCCTTATACAATGACTCACCATTTGGCTTCTTTTTAATTCTGTAGACCCATTGAGTGCCAATAACTTTCTTGTTTGCTGGAGGGCTTGCAAGCGTAAACACTTGAAGTTTCTTTAGACTGTCCATTTCAGCCTGCATTGCCTCAAACCATTTATCTTGCTCTGATTCAGGAAGATGTTTGATTTGTGTGAACTTCTCAGGAGGAAGTGTAACATTACAAATCAAAGTTAAAGGTGTTTTCGTTACTTGCCATGAATACCGTTTTGGAGGGATTCCCTTTGTGGTCCTCTTGGAACGTCTTGGAACAACCGTCCATTCTTCTTCCGTTTCGTCCTCGTCTTCATCATCATCACCAGCAGCAGCATCGGTGGCTTGCAAAGACAGAACAGTAGGTTGAGAAGAACTTGTGGAAGGAACATTTGTCTGTGAATCTTGATCATCAGGCTGTGTGGCATCAGCAGCAGCATCTCTAGGAAAATAAACTCCAGGATCATTAGAATGAATCCTGGACCAGTCAGCATCTTCCTCAAAAGTAGCGGATTGTGAAATCACTATTACATGAGAAGAGTCAATGTATTTGCTCCATTTTGAATTATCATCAATATCCATAAATCTCATTCTTTTTGCTGCAGGACCCCCTTTCTTACTTTGAGCTAAAGGAATATTCACCAAAAATATGAACCAAAAATATGGAGATGCGAGAGGTCAGGCTTGTGTCCATATAACATGAAATAAGGGGTCTGATTTATTACACTACTCCACGTACGGTTGATGATGTGATTAGCATATTTAATAGCCTCACCCCAGTATGGGAGACTGAGGTTAGCATCTTCAAATAGGCAACGCATCATTGTTTGCAGAACCCAGTTTCTGCGTTCTGCCACTCCATTTTCAGCCGGAGTGTAAGGAGCTGAGGTCTGGTGTAGTATGCCATTCTTACGCATCCAGTCCTGAAAACGCTGAGACATGAATTCAGCACCGCGATCACTCTGAATTCTGGCAATGCTAACTTCGTGTTGGGTATAGACAAGAGCAGCAAAGTCTTTAAAGATCTGAAAGGTCTCAGATTTTTCTCTCATAGGAAATACATATCCATATTTAGAGTAATTATCAACAATTGTCAAGAAATATCTTTTACCACCAATTGTTGGTGTAAAAGGACCCACTATGTCAGTGTGTACCAAATAAAAAATGCGTGTTGACAGGCGTGTAGCGCACTTTGGAATTGCTGCTGCTTTGGATTTGGATTTTTTGCAGACAGCACAATCCAAGAACAACTTACACCCCTTTAGATCCAAACCTCTTGCGAACTCTGGCATCTTCTTCAGAACACGGAAACTGGCATGACCCAATCTTCTATGCCACTTATGAATACACCTGTAATGCAAAGGTTTACCTGTTAGTGAATTCTCAACATTAGCATGTTTATTAGGAACCTCAGGCTTGCCGTGAGCAACCTGTGTCTTATTTATCTTCTTGTTGGCTTTAGGAGCCTTTGAAATAGCAACAGGATCTCTCTCTGGGACATCTCTCACTGGGCTTGCGCTTTCCCTTTTTGGAGCTTGTATACTTGCCTGCTCTTGCTGCTTAGACTTTGGCTTTATGTAATAAACACCACCAATCAACATGATTTCAGCAACAATATCTCCGTCTTTAACTACATAACTTGCTTTTTCAAGATGATGTACCTGGAATTTTTATATCCTAGACAAGTGACTCTGACTAAGCAAATTACTATTAGCTGATGGTACATAATAAACATCAGGAATAAATGCATCGAGCTCTTCAATGTAAACAGTTCCTTTTCCCATGACCTGAACAGGATGATTTGAAAAAGAGTACAGTTCACGGAGTTCAGGTTCAGGCTCATGCATCTCTGTATAAAGATGTTTTCTATAGGTAACATGTAATGCTGCTCCACTATCCAAAGTCCAAAGAAGTTGTCTGTCGTACTCTGGTTGAGGTTGTGGATCGTTGGTTAAACCCAATGTGGCAAGTGGAGCTTGCGGATCATGCCTGGGACCACGACCATGACCTTGTCGACTGCCTCTACCTCTGCCTCCTCTGGAATCTGTTCCTCTGGGCTGGTACATGGCGGGCACTGGAAATTGTTGGGGACAATCCTGGGTGGCATGTCCCACACGATTGCAGATGTAACATCTTGGCATCCTTGGAATGTAGGTTCTTACACAGAATGGATGCCTCACTGGAGCTCTTGATGCAGGTGGTCCTCTCAAATGTGGCACGGCTTGCATAAGTGCCTCTTCGGTTAAAATTTTGCATACATGACCCACTGTGTGTTGAGCAATGGGCACTTGATTAATCTTGATAATAGCATCTTTCCATTCATAGTTCAATGAGTTAATAACAATGCTGATCATTTGGAAGTCATCAATAGGATAGCCTTTTTCACCCAGTTCTTTTCTTATTCCTTTCATTTTAGTTAAGTGTTCTCCAATATGTTCAGCAGGTTTTAATCTAGAGCCATAGAACTCGGACAAAATCAAACATGTAGACTCAATTGACGTAGGCCGATAACAAGCTTCTAATTGAGTCCAAATTTGTTGGGCAGTTGCATCTTGTGAAAACGTGAGCTGCAATTCAGTGTCCATTGACATCAATAATGTTGTGCATGCTTTATTATTCAAGTCCCATATGTCAGGGGTCCATGGCTGGTCAGGGGGATTAAACACCATGCAATGGGTACCTTCTCTGCGGAGCAAAAGTCCTACTTCACTGATCCATGCCCTGTAATTTTGTCCTGACCGCTTCAATTTTGAATCACCAGCCAGTAGCACAATAGGAGATGCCTGTTGAGGAACATACATTTGAGGTACTGACTGTGCAGGTTGTGCAATTTGGAATTGGCCTGCAGGAGGCACCTGTGCCTGTGCCTGGACTTGCGGCAGTTGAATTGAAGCTGCCGTGGGTACTGGTGCTGTGTGTGGCTGTACTGGAGCTGTAATTCCACCCTGGCCAGCAGGAGGCACTGGTGCTTGAGCTAGAACATTAAATTGACCTGCAGGGGGTGCTGGCCTTTGTATTTGAGAACTCAGTGGTAGCTGCACTTGAGTTGACTGTTGCTGTGCTCCATCTGGGACAGGAACCTGGATAGTAGCAGTATTAATAGGGATTCTAGCTGGAGCACCCGATGTATGAGGAGGTGCTGCAGCCTGGAGCAATGCTTGATGAATAGACATCTGTGAAAACGCATTTTGCATTCTCTGTTTTTGCTCACGTAATAGTAATTCATGTAGTAACATATTTTCACCAGCAGATGGTTCTATAACATCAGATTCAGGCATCACTGTAGCCCGTAGCCCGGTGTGTCATTAGATCCTGCTCTACATCATGTGACTGTGACGCAGGTGCTTTCTGTTCCCATTCATCTGACACAACACTCCATTCTGGGAGTGGCTTTGGCTTGGAAGAAGGCAATATGGCAGGATCTTATGGGAGTGGCTTTGGCCTGGGAGAAGAAGGCAATATGGCAGAATCTGGGATTTGAATAACAGCAGAGTCTCTCTCATGCTGCTTAATCATTGAGGCATATGCTTTTGCCTGTTGCAGCTCTTGTTCAAACGCTTCTATTTGTTCAAAATAACTTTGCACAACCTTCTCATGCATAGTTTGTTCAGGGCTAGGAGGATAATGAATCACTTCCTTTCCTAATGAAAATTTAGGTCTGGCACCGAACCTCTCGAAATCAGCATGGGCCCCTTGAGTGTGAACTCTTTCTGGGGCAGTTGCATGAGAGCTTGTAAAATCAGAAGACGGTGTGACTGACCTTAAATCAGTTTCTTCTCCAAGATGTGTAGCAGACTAATTAGCCTATACGCTTATCAGCAGCAATAAATCTTGAAAATAAAAACAAACCATTCTCTGCTACCATTGTCAGGGAAATAAATCAATAATTCCCTATCAGAGGGCGATGAACCATGGTTCATTTGACCCATGGTAAACATCAGGTAAAAATAAAGAAAACCGAGGCATATTCTACTGTATATAAAACTTTAATTAGAAAACAAAGAAAGAACTTAACTGACTACATCCTCTCATCAGACAGAATACAAAGAGAAGAAAAAAAGTAAAGAGAAAACTTTTTGTAGACATGCGCACTTAATAGCAAAACACAGATTGAAACCATAACATGGCTGGACATGTGACAATCACCTTGGTTACATTGATAAGATTACTATGCAGCTGGCAGAAAAACAGAGTGAGACATGCGTAGCTGACAAACACCTAAAAAAAGCACGCAGTGACAGTTTGATTAGACTCCTTTTGCTGGGCATGTAGAATAAAAGAGAAAAGGTCAAAACTGTCCATTGTTGAACATGGCAATTGTTGAACATGAACTCCTTCGTTTTTGTTTGGCATCCCTTTGAGAAGAAATTGAAAAAAATGGTCTAGTTCCATAATAGTTTTACATTTTTGAAAATCATACTTGTGTTTTTCCAAATACATTCCTAACATTGACAGTATTATTGCAAATAATTTTTCATAATAAAATATGCTGTCGGTGTACAGGTCCCCTGTCCTCAGAAAGGCTCTCACTATGTTTCATTGACATGGGTATTGCCCTCCTGTAGATCTTCACTCTCCACTTGACCATTCACTGAGCACATAGAACCTGCTACTTATCCACTGCTCACTTCGCTACTATAGATAGTCCTCAATTTACAACTATAATTGAGCTCAAATTACGGTCATAGGTCATGACAATTTATAAGTGTCACCACAGGACCATGCCCAATGTTACAACCTTTTTTGCAGTGGTCATTAAGTGAACACAGCTGTTCTTAAGTGAACAGAGCAGTTAAGTGAATGTGGCATTTGTTAAATGAGTCCATTCTCCACAATGGTAAGTTCTTGCCATAAATCAGAAGTAAATACCAGAAACCAACAAAAATCATGAACACATGACTGCAGGATACTGCAAACTGTTGTAAATGTGGACCAGTTACCAAGTAGTCAAACCACATGACCATGAGGGGTGTGTATTTGTGGGGGGGAAGGAGGTCAGAACTTCAAAAAGGGCTGCAAGTAGCTACAGTATGTGGAACTGTTATGTGGAAATCCATCATAACATCAACCCAGGAAACAGCCCTGCATGTTATATAAATGAAAGCTGTAAACAGAAGAAAGTGAGATTATCGCTTGGAATGTTACATTTTACTACATGCGCCATTGGTTGCCATTGGGAATAAGAGCAAAGAAAGCAGAGGAAAAATAAGACAAGTGAAGAAAAAAACACAGCAACTCCCAGCCTTCCTTTAAAAAGTAAAAGAGGTAAAGGAATCCCTGCAGATTTTACTCATCTCCATTTCAAGGCCATTGACCCAGCGCTGTCTGAAAACATTTCCGCAGTCATGTGGCCAGCATGACATCTTGTAACTCTGTTATTTGCCCACCAAAGTGATACCTATTTATGTACTCACATTTGCATGCTTTCAAACTGCTAGTTTGGCAGGAGCTGGGGCAAGGACAGGAGCTCACCCTTTCATATGGCAGTTGGGTGTTGACCCTGGGCTGCCAGCTTTCCAGCTGACAAACCCAGTATCTTAACCACTGAGCCATCATGCTATCCTTCCTTTAAAAAGACAGGCACTGAAACTAAATCCTTCAACAGGGTAAGTTAAGAAGGGCATCCAAAAGCCTTTCCCACATGCTGACTGAAGCTCAGACTTCCGTCTAAACAGTGTATTATACCAGCATAGTTGTTCATACAAACCAGTGGCTGACTGTTGTGTATCATGTTTATCTAATTGCCTGCATTATAATGCAACTGGAGAAGAGTGTGGCTGAGCTACTCTAGTCTCTTGCTTTTCTTTTTTTCTCTCCATAGGGAAAAGGTAGAAGGGGCCAGTGCACAGGCAGATCACCCAACTGTCCAACCACTACTGAACCTCAGAGTAAAGTCTTGTTTAGATAACTAGTGAATCCTTTAGCAATAGCAATTAGATTTATATACCACTTCACAATGCTTTACATCCCTCTTTACAGAGTCAGCATATTGCCTCCAACAATCTGGGTTCTCATTTTATCAACCTTGGAAGGATGGAAGACTGAGTCAAACTTGAGTTGGTCAGGATCTAACTCCTGGCAGTGAGTAAAGTTAGCATGCAATACTGCATTCTAACCACAGTGCCACTATGGCTCTAGTTTTAATTTAGTCTTAGTAGAATAAAATATTAAAAGTGTTGTGATTCAGCATCAGCCTGTGATACCGGCAGCTGAGTCTGATGATTCTGAAGAGGAGGAGAAGGAGGGGTTTGGAGAGCCTTTGGTGTCAGAGGGAGGCTCTGATGCACTGCAGGACTCTCAGCCTGGACCCTCCCGTCATGTCCTCATCAGACTCAGCCGTGTGAGCATGAGGTATTGGATGTAGATGATTCACAGCTGGATCTATTCAGGGACGCTAGGAGCAGGAGGCAATCCAGCAGAGTAGAACAGAGAAAGGCAATGAGGCAATTTGGTGAAAGGAGGAGAAGGCAATGAGAAGCCACGCCTTGGGACTGCTGATAAAAGGGGAAGGTGTGGAAGGTGCTGGTTGCTGAAGGCAACCGTTTGAAGATCTTCTGCTAGAGTCCTGGTCTGTTATTCCTTTTGAACTTTTGATTTCTTTGTAAATAAATTTGGTTGGGTTTTTCCAGCCTGTTGAGTATAAAAAGGGGTTGTCCCTGACATTCAAACAGGGCCGGTCATAGGCTGGAACAGAACAAAAAGCCAAAATGAACTGTGCAAGCAACATAGCAAAAAGGTTCAAGAGGTTCTCACTGAACACAATTTTCAGTTCTAGATCTTGCACAGCTGTAGTTGGGAGGAAGTGTGAAAATTACATTTTTACCACAAAGTACAGCTAAGTTGTAGCATGAATTACAGTAACACATTATTTCTGTAGGCCTAAATTATCCCATCTCTGATAAATTGGGACTTCAAGCATATTCCCTAAAGGACATTTGCTATGCCAAGTTGTTATTCCCTGGGAAACCAATAGTTAAAGGAGGAAAAATAAAAAGCTGTTGTAATTTGTTTATATTTATTGTAACATACTTTATTTTCTGAGTGGGTTAACTATGGAGCTGATGGTGAAATGCACTTTTACAATAACCAACTCTTTTGTGGAAATTAGACATTGATCCTAAATGCAGCCAATAAGCAAATAAAATTACCATTCTTTGAAACAAAATGTCATCAAGTGTATGAGATATGGGTAAGTGATTAAATGAAATGTTGAAATATAAGCTACTCTTTTTCTTATAAGTAGAGAAGAAGGCTACAAAATGTTTTTTTTAAAAATGAGTTTAATCATGATTAAGTAAACAATAGGCATGATTAAACTCCAGTTTAAATATATACAAACATTGATACACACACACACATATGTTTCTGGGTGGTTGGGTCTTTATTTTTAAAGCTACTTATATACTAATCTTTATTTTTTAAAAATATCTCAGAATATTCTGTGTAGCTAAAATAAATGTAAGCAGCAACAATGACAGCAATAACAACAATCTATAATGGCACAAATCCAGAGATGGTTGTGCTTAGAATAAGCCCACTAAAAACAGTGGGGTGATTAAATAATGATTTCAATGCATCTCCTTTAAGGACTCTTCCAATCTGCTGTTTTGGGATCAGCCTAAAACCACATTATTAATTTTATTTCATTTGATTAATGCAATCTCACTTAACCTAACTCTGGGAAGCTTACAGTTCAATACAACAAAGCCAAACTCATATAAATAACAGTTTTAATTTATTTATATAATTATTATATTGACTGTACTTTGACATTGAGTTGATTTACTTCTCACCCTGTTCTGCTTTATAGGAAAATGCAGCAAATAGTATTGAACTACTAAGGCACAAATTACTGCCCTGGTGCATCTGTGAGTAGTAATATTATGGAATATCATGTTCCTATGTACATATGTATGCAATGTATAATTGTGTTCTTGAAACCAAGACACACACAACGACATTGTTGAATAAGTCTTGCCTAAACACTTTAGACAGGTAAGATTCCTTTTGTCCAATAGGAAAAAAAATGATGTCTCTCAGAAGGAATTTTTGCTTTCCTAGCTATTTCTCATTGAATGAATGAAAATCTAAGTGGGTGAACACAACTTTTTTTCACAAGCTTTGGGTTCTAGTAGTAGTAGTAACTGTAAACAGAATAGTTATTATGGTTTTGGCAGAAGCAGTAAGCATAGTGAACCCCTCTTGCACAAAAGATACTAAGGTCAATGGGCCATTGTTTCTTCAAAGAAGCCTACAGCAGGAGTAAGTGACCTCTCCCAAACTACAGTACCAAAGATGAAGAGATGGCCACAAGTGAAAATTAAAACAAAAGGGCTAAAGCTTCCTTTGGCCTCCAGTTCCTTTCAGAAGTAACCATTCTGTCCTATTCCTGCTGTGTTTATAACACCTCTCTCTAGAGACCCAGCTGCCTGCTAGCAATTAGTAGCCCCTTCATGGCATTTCCTGAAGGGAGAATTGTTGGCTGGGGCCTCAAGATACTTTGAGTCAAGCTTTGTGATTTCTAGTACAGGGTTTTGCATACCATTGATTAGTGTTTGGTTTCTAATGGGAGTGAACAATGTAGCTGAAGCTAGATCAATGCAGTTGAAAGATATCCCTGCATCTGCATATGACAGAATGCTTCCTTTCTCTTTCATCAAAATAACAATAAATTAAATGTTTCTCAGAAGAGAGGCTTTCAACCTTTGTTAGCTGAATCCTGATTGTCAGATCTTGACACCACAAGAAGGAAATGTCAAAGTTTAATGCTGTTTTACTTTACTAAGGACCAAATTGTATGACAATTTCTTTTATCTTTCTTTTATCTTTCCCAGATAAAGCTGATTTCCCTATATTTATATGAATCTAGTTCTGTTGAGTAGTCATGTGAACAGTGAATTATTATTATGGATGAAGTTTTTAATGGGATTTGTGTTTCATGCTGATAGATTTAAACAAATATTTCAATCAGCAGTTGATTCTGTGATTATATTGTGCTGTTTTTGTTCATCAGACATATCAGATGTGTTTAGCATGAAATTATGAAAGGAATCCCCAGCCCTGCATTCAAAACATGTATTTCAACAATATTATTGTCATCCTAATGTGATAATTACATGTGCATAGGGTCATGGATTTGAAATAGTGCATCAAAGAGTTTGAAAACTAATAACTAGGAGAGGTAATCTGACATTCATATAAAATCTAAGAGTACTTCACACATACATTGTTCTTAGAAGTGAAGGCTTACAATTTCCAAATATCCATATAAAAATGAGTACTATGATACAATAGTTGAAGACACACTTTTGCACACATTAGAAAGGGGTACAACTACTATAACATTAGCAAGCAGATAGTGATGAATGCTGTTACCTGATCAATGCAATATCACCAGTAAGTTTCTTGCAGTTTTAAACATTTTAGTATTATACCATAACATTTACAATTTCATTTAAAAGTGAAAACTGTTCATGTTAACAATATATTAGTCACATGCATCCATTGTTTACATACAGTTAGCAACATTTGTTGATGCAAAAGGGGAGGGATTATACTTCAGACCATGCACACATTCTGCTAAGTAGTGCTAAACAGAGGAAGATACCACAAAGCAAACATAATGAATGTTAATTCTGTATCCATAAATAACTCTTGTGAACATGAATGGCATTTCTCAGCTCAAAGACTGAGATATAAACAGAAAATGGTACTTGTGTCCAATTGTTCATTTGATGTGGCTCCACATGAGCTATCCCAAAGTTGCTTTTTCATGAGGCAACTAGACTTTCTTGTTTTTCTTTGAAGACATTTCGCTTTTCATCCAAGAAGCTTCTTCAGCTCTGACTGGATGGTGGGGAAATCGGAGCTGAAGAAGCTTCTTAGATGAGAAGCAAAACATCTTCAAAGAAAAACAAAAAAGTCCAGTTGCCTCATGAAAAAGCTTCTTTGGGATAACTATGACCTGGATGACTGAGAATATCCACAGACACTCCACATGAGCTGGACATATAAGACCACAGAAATCTTGGTTGCAAAAGGTTATTACTCTGACTTTCACATTTGTGCATTGAACTAGATCCAAATTGGACTGAAGCTTGAGCAAAACCAGTTTCTCCATTTACACAATAACTCAATTTACATGTTGCGGCTACTTTATGTTTCAGTGTGCTCTGGACCTCCAGAAATTTGGATGAATCAAGCATATCATGATGAAATTTCCTCATGTGCTATCTTTAAACAAAAAGGGATTGTTTCTCAAAAGGGAAAGATAACGAAATTGACCTCTCCAGTATATTATTTAATAACTTTTCATTTGAAAGGTGAGTGACTGGGGCAGAGCTCAAAAGCAAAGGAGAAAGGGGGAGGAAAGGGACCCCATTTTATGGAATAGTCTTCCCCATTCTCCAAAAGTGGATTAAAATTGAACTTTTCTAAAAAAAAAACAACATATGGAGAATAATCATGTAGCCCTACCTGTTGTGATAAGTTGACTTATTGCTTTATTGTTATGTTTTAATAAGATTGTTGTTTGCTTAGATATTTTTATCTTTTTTCTATTATTTATTGGGAACTTTGTTGATTATGGCAGAATGCAAAATATGTACATACATGAAAGTATGCATACATACAAAGAAAGAATTCATTCCCACTTTTTCCCCAATTAACACCAATTTGCAAGTATACTTACATTTTTAATAAATGTAGTTACTCCCATATGGTGAAACAGGAGAGCATGCTAAATTAGATTAACATTTGGAGAAAAGAAAAAAATATATAACCTTGATACAAGTTTAATATTCTGGACTTAGGATAGAGACATATTTGATACATCAATGAGTCAAAGATATCATCAATTACATAAATTATGAGTTTCATGGGAAATAGAATTATCTGTGTTTTTTGTCTATAAGATTTTCCAACCTTAAGTGAATTATTTTACACATAAGAATATGGGATATTTAGCTCACTCCAAGCCTTTGTTACAAAATTGGAGCCTATCTACTTGTTCCATGTGAACCTAGCAATTAGTCTGAATTAGAGTTGAAAGCTGCCTCTGCATGGAAAGGGTACAGGCACTTCTTAAAACAGAAAAAACAGGGATCCATGTATATTTTCATTCATTTCCAATCTTGATGAAAGACCCATATGAGGAGGGTTTGATTGACCATAAAGGTAAAGGTAAAGGTTCCCCCGCACATGCGTGCTAGTCGTTTCCGACTCTAGGGGCCGGTGCTCATCTCCGTTTCAAAGCCGAAGAGCCAGCGCTTGTCCGAGGACGTCTCCGTGGTCATGTGGCCGGCATGACTAGACGCCAAAGGGGCACACGGAACGCTGTTACCTTCCCACCGTAGTGGTCCCTATTTTTCTACTTGCATTTTTACGTGCTTTCGAACTGCTAGGTTGGCAGAAGCTGGGACGAGTAACAGGCGCTCACTCTGCTACGCGGCACTCGGGATTCGACCCGCCAAACTGCCGACCTTCTGATCGACAAGCTCAGCGTCCTAACCCACTGAGCCACCGCGTCCCTATGATTGACCATAGTCACTCCCTTTTATGTTGGGAATGGCTCTCAGAAAAAATAAAAGCAAACACAGTTTAAATACTCAGAATTATGGAAGATAATTGTTATTGCTATTTGCCATGCAAGTTGAGAACCAGGAGCAAATTTCTCCATTGCAATTGGCATGAACACTCAAAGTTGGAGTCACAGCTAGAAAGAAAGAATCCAGGCAACTGCATGACTAGCCTGGAAAACACTGCAGTTTGGCCTGTGTTGTTCTTGCAAGCCACCAGGCATGACCAATTGCTTTTGAAATTGAAGAGTTTCCAAAGCATTTCATGATAGAGCCTGGTGGAGCTCCCCCATGTTCAGTTTGCATTGGCTCAAACTAAGGCAAGCTCATCTCCATTCCCGAGCTAATTCTAACAAAATTGGATCCCTGTTTCTTTCCAGCCCACTAAACCATGGCTGAATAACCCCCTTTGTCTCTCCTCTTTTCTTCTGGCAAGAAGAGAAAGGAATTTGGAGAGTTGTGTGTAGAAGAGAGAGTTGTTTATGTGATGGCTGAATGGGAGTCAAATTTTTGAATACTTTTTTTTTCAGTTTAGTTTATAATCCAAGTTGGATGGGAAATAGAGTTTCTAGGACCTAGCTTGTGTTTGGGTAGAAAAAGAATCCTCAGTCAGCCTTAGTAAGTCAGGAAATGTCTATTCCAGTAAAACCTTAGGTTCTGTATGAAGATCAGATCTGTTAAGTCTGCAAGTAGTAATATTAAAAATCTCCTAGCTGACATATAGGTTTTGAGGACATCCAAAGAAACTTCCTGGGTTGCTACAATCTAAATGCAAATACAGCCCCTGCATGTGTAGTGAAACTGCTGCCCCTTCCCTAACACTAAAGCAGTCCACCTCCAGACTTTCATATAGACACTGCATTTGAGTCAAAGTATAAATTTAGCAGCCTCACACACAGGTTCTATTGCTGGACTGTATTATTTTAAATTTCAGGCACGTGGAAAATTTTGCACAGTAAAAATTAGCTGTCAGGTAGGAAGCTGGATTTCTACAGTACTCCTAACTCTTTGGATGTGTGGTGTGTAGCTATTCTTCATTCCTGAATGTGCCATCTGGCTTTCTTGATAAACTGAGAGCTCAGTACCATGTCCAAACTGGAGCATAAAGATGTCATGCTAACTAGAGGAGCACCAGATCAACAAGGGTGGCTCTTCCAATGCATGGGATGACTCCCTTCAATTTCTCCTAGCATCCTTTCTTTGCTCTGTAAACCTGCCAGCTGGGACTATTTTTGGACATCGGCATAAAACAACACTAGATAGGTGTTCAAACATAGTCCAAGTGTTAGACCACTGACCCATAGCAGCTCACACCAACAATTGGTGACTTGGAAACTTGAAAGCTACGAAAATCCTCCATCTCAGACACCTGTGCACATTTGCCCAACCCTGACCTACTTACACGTTAAGGAGATCAGTGACTGATGCTTGTTTCTCAATGTCTGGTGATACTATAAGATGGAGAGAAATAGACTCAGAGGAAACTACCAATTACTGACACTGTCCTTCATTTGTCTCATACCGGTATTAAGGCTGTAAGGACCAGACCACTCATATGCCTTGTTACTGAGGATTCAGCCTTCAGGACAGACCAAATTATGGCAACATACTTTTCTGCTAGCTCAAGGACACATATTAAAGGCAACTAACTATAAGAAAAAGTAGTAGCCTTCTTACAGGAGTAGTTACTACCAGTAGCACTTGCAAGATGGTAGGCACAGCACCGTGGACAGCAATATCACATTTGGATTTTTCTAATTTATTTTCCCCTGTGGATGTCATTGGTTTGTACAGACAGGTATAAGTGGTAACTAGTATACAACTAGATGGTTGCTATTAAATTTATATAAGGAGTGTGTGGATAATAATTTTCATACCTAGGCCCCAAAACTACAGGAGCAGTAAGATTTGTCTAACAAATTTTTGCTCCTTCAGACTGCAACAGATTATATATATTTAAAAAAATAAGAACAGATCATCACTTCTTTCTTTACATGATACCCCGCAATCTAATTTCTCAAATGAATGTTAGATCAAAGAAACATAATGTGACCAATAAAAAATGGTATTCTGTTATAATTTTCCCTCTATTCTATCTCTTGTCTGTTAGCATTAAACATTGCTTTTCTTGGAGTAATTGAAAGTTCTACATTCCTACAATTTACTGTTTGACAGTTCACTGTCCATTTCCTTTGTGAGTCCCTACTTTTATTTCAGAAGACAGCTTTTAAAGGTCATGAATGTGGAAACAGGAGCCTTTTTTGTAAGCATGCAGAGTTATTCAGTTGTGGAAATCACAGTGACCATTTCATTTCAGCTATATAACAAAATCTCTCTCAAGGGCCCCTTGTCTTATAAGTGAAGGCTCTTTGTTGAACAAATTTAATTTTTTAAGTACCCATTATCTTCTGGTCCATTTCTCCTGTATGTTTCTCCTTCCTTTTTCATTTTTTTCTCCCTTTGTAGCTTATTTGTATGATTCTTTTTAGTCTTTTTCTCTTTCTCCTTTTTTTTCCCTTTATGGTATATCCAGCCATCTGAAAGCTACCAATCCATAAATCATGGTTATAAACCCTGGCAATGTAACACCAATTTGGTTGGAAGCCAAAAATCTGGATGGATAAATTCAGACAGACTGTTATTTTCTCTGATCAGTTCTATGCAAGAGAGTGCCCAGTGCTACAACAACTGCCAAACAATCTTAGAAACATTATCAATTCAGCCCAAAGCCTCTTTGCAATGTTGAGTTGAGTCTGAATCAAGCTTTTATGATTCCCATTACTTTCCATATGCATATTTGAGACAATAAGATTATGTATATTTCTTCCAGTTTTTATAGAGCAATGATATAATTGATGTGTTTTTATGAGCATTACATGAATTGCTACTAATGCACTTTTTACATATAGAGCAGTGGAGTGTTATGCACATATTATACATTATGCATGTATAATATTATATAACAAATACAGTGTTGTTCTATTTCTTTTTTCTAGATGTTTTGGTGAAAGTCATTCCATCAGTACCATTATACCTATCTCAAAATGAATTCTATTGTCATTTCTCTTGTTGCTGTTATGGCTATTGAGTGGCAAATGTGAATATGTGAACTTCTTTTTTTAAGCTATACATTACTATAAGCTATCACAAAATTTCTATGCACCATTCCATAGCTTCGAGGAAGTCTAAACTCTTTGAAACCATAAGGGAAAAACAAAAAAAACCTTTGCTAATGTATCAAATAAATCTAGTTAAAGAACAAAGGTTGCATTCATAAAGTGCTTTTGAGGGATTTGGAGAGGAAGATAAAATTTGCACAGAGGAAGAAAATATTTCACAGTTCAAATCCTTCATCTTTATTTTTCACCTTATGCCAGCTAATTAAGATGTTGTGGTTTTATTGGTTTGTGTGTGCATGTTGCTAGATAACATAGATTGCTGTAGTTTTAGAAGTTTGATTCTAACAGTTTCTAAGGAGCTTGTGTAAATAAACAGGTAGCCCTTAAAAATCAATATTCCTTTCAGCTCATGAAATCAAGCTGCTTTGGAGACAAAGAGCAGGCTTCTACCCCTTTGAGACATCAGTGCCATCAGCTAAACTAACAAAAAGGAATTCAAGTTTTTAAAATTAGCCAAAGCAGCACAGAGGCTTAGTGATTATATATTGAAAAGGTTTACACAGCATGGTTTGAAAGTTGTGTGGATACACTTAGATGTATCTATTACTGATAGCTTTTAGTCCTAGGGAAGTAGTAAGGTTGCCCATTTATTGCCAGTCCCCTCCTTTGCTGTTAATTGGTTTCTTTTATGATTCAAATTTAGAAGTGCTATTGGCTCCCAATGAAAGACTTTGTCTGCTGGAAGAATTAGCAAAATAAATCCTTTTTCATCAATGTGTCTTTCAAGAATGTGTGAAATTCCACACCTCCATCTTTTTTCCCAGTAAGTGTAGGGTGGAAGGGAAGGAGCTGCTACCAATTAATCAATTATTGTGAAACCACTTGGCTATCAGACTAGATGGTTATATATTGGCTCTCTATGTTTTTGCTTCTTATCATGAGACTTACGTACATTATTTGAAGTTTCAAGAATATGGGGATTCCACATATTTTTAGTAGGCTGAAGTACTTGCTAATACTCTCATGTTATCTTCCCCCCCCCCCTCTATTTCTATCCTGGAAAAATCTCTCTTCTTTCCATTTAAGGAAACATTGAGGGGAAAAAAACTGTTGTTCCCTAAACAAAGAGACAAAATAACAAAATAACAGAGTAACAAAAGATACAATATTTCCACCATATAAGAACCATTCTATGATGAAAGAATGTGTCTTTGGGAAAATTAGCATTTCTATTTTAGAAAGCCTTGACAAATGGGAAGAATGAGAAAGAGAGTAAGGGAAAGAAAGAGGGACAAAGAGAAAACCCTTTTTGTTACAACTATTTGCCTCAGTATTCAAGAAACTATTGGCATGATGGTATATTGGAATTATTTCTCTTGCACAAAAGATAATAAAAAATCCTAGTATGAGAAGCCAGGAGTGCAAAACATTTTGAGCAAGTATGACATTAATGGAATGGTGTTTATTTAGGTCAAATTGTCTTAGAGTTTCTTGGTATATTAATGATTTGCTCATAACTATGCTTTTCCTTAAGGATAACAAATGGAGGAAGCCATCTTGTTTTCAGCATCACTAGTTTTAATGTGCTATAGCATATTACCATGGTAACATAAGCTAGTGAGCCTGGTGTGAAGACAACTGTATAGGCCTCATTTCTGCTAAAGTTGAATCACCAATTAAAATATTCTTCCTGTCCTCTGGGGCTTCGGAGATTGCAGTAGAGTTGTGAAGACTGCCTGATGAGCTGATGTACTTAGTAACCTTTATTAATTCTCCATAATGTCACAACTCCTTTTGCAAAATAAGACTTCTTTTTTTTCAATCTAGAATTCCCCCAGTTCTAGATGAATGCTAAAAATGGGAAAGTTTATCTTGGGATAAAATATGAAGATGTATAGAGTGATCTTCATTTGAGCGAATCTGTTAACAGGAGATGATTTATGTCTTTTATATCTAAAATGACTTGTTTGTCATTTTCTGACAGTGTGGATGAGTCATTCACACTCAGTGTGTAAGCAAAGATTAATTATAGCAGTGTTTAAAATAAAATCCTGGTACTAATATGTGGGATGATTCTTCCAACTTTGCTTTCAGGCATCATTCATCCTTTCATGAATGCATTCCTATGACACATTTTTTTTTCTTTTTTTTAAAAAAATAGTAACCATACATATAAATTGCAAGCATCTCATTTTATCAAATTACTACATTAGTATTTTAATTTCTAGAAACTATGTTTTTAAGTACATAAAAGGAAATGGATGATGATGAAGATGCTGAACAATTCAGCAAAGAAAATATTTTTTTAGTTGCTAGTTACAAAGCAACTTGACTGCCATTCCACACTCAAGTTATTTAAATCAGAGTGGTCAATATAGGCAAAGCATGTGGGTTACAATCCTTTACCTACTCTCCTTATTTTCTATTTACTTAAGAAAAGTAGCATAAATAAGACTTAAAAGAAAATGAGTCTCTTACAAGAGCCATAAGGAGTAAGCTATTGACTAAATATTACAAGCTCCTCAGATGATAATAAGCATAGCCCAAAACTGTTAAATATAGGTAGCTCTGAACCTATGGCCACAACTGAGCAAAAAAATATGTTGCTAAGTGAGAAATTTGTTAAGTGAGTTTTGCCCCATTTTACGACTTTTCTTGCCACATTTATTAAGTGAATCACTGTAGTTGTTAAGTTAGTAACATGGTTGTTAAGTGAATCTGGTTTCCCATTGACTTTACTTGTCAGAAGGTTGCAAAAGGGGATCATATGATCCCAGGACATAAATTTGACTCAGTTGCCAAACATCCAAATGTCAGCATGGGGATGCTGCAATGGTCATAAGTGTGAAAAGTGGTCATAGGTCACTAGTGCAATTGTAACTTTGAATGGTCACTAAGTGAACTGCTGTAAATTGAGGACTATACCCTGGCTTATCATTATAATGTAGTTTAAAGAAAGATATGAATAGAATGCAGTCATCTGATTGTATAATCCACTTGTTTATTATTTAAAATCTTCTTTTATTCCAAAGCTATGCTCTCACAAAACAACATATGCAAAGACTATTAGTTACCAAATCATACAGGGCAAATCTGTAACTATATTTCTAATTCTGAAGAATCTTGGTAAGAAAGTAAAAGAGGGTCAGTAATGCCTGCTTCAATGCTAAGCAGATGATAAATCAGTTTATCACTGAAAACAAAGAAGATGGATGGCAAAACAGCAATATAAACACAAGGTGGAGAACCACTTAGCAGACAACAATCCGAGGCAAGTGTGGCAGGGACTGCAGCATTTAACCAACTACAAGGGCAGTACGAGGAGCATGGTTAACACCGATGCCTCGTTGGCTGAGGAGCTGAATATCTTCTTCGCTTGCTACGAGGTAAAAAGACCAGATCCCGTAGCCTCTGCTGGCTGGCCTTCTGATTTTCAGCAACTCACCCTATCTGAAGACCAAGTGAGAACTGTATTGAAGGCTGTGAATCCCAGCAAAGCCGCAGGCCCAAATGGGGTGCTGGGGATAGTGGTTAAGAATTGTGCCAACCAATTAGCAGGGGTCCTGACAAGGATTTTTAACATCTCCTTGCAAATGGCATGTGTACTTCGTGCTTGAAAGCAGCTACCATTGTCCCAGTCCCCAAGAAAACTGCAGTTGAGTGCCTGAATCACTACAGACCTGTTGCATTAATGTCTGTAGTCATGAAATGCCTCGAAAGACTGCTTCTCCAACATCTCAGGACATGCCTCCCACTGGATTTTGATAAACATCAATTTGCCTACAGGGGGAACAGGTCGACAGACGATGCCATAGCTACTGCTTTACACTCGGTAGTAAGTCATCTTGAGAAACCTGGAAGCTATGTCAGGATGCTTTTTGTTGATTATAGCTTGGCTTTCAACACCATTTTGCTGAGCACTCTCATCAAGAAGCTGACTGACTTGAAATTTTCACCCTCTATCTGCGATTGGATTCAAGACTTTCTTAGGGACCAGTTGCAAACAGTGAGGGTTGGGTCGACTTTGTCCACCCCCCTGAAGCTTTGCACCGGCTCACCACAGGGCTGTGTGCTTAGCCCCTACCTGTACTCTTTGTACACATATGACTATGTATCATCTGACCCATCTACTGCGATAATTAAGTTTGCAGATGATACTACTGTGGTGGGTCTTATTACAGGTGGGGATGAGACAGCATACAGGGCGGAGGTACAAAAACTATCCATATGGTGTTGTAACAACAACTTGCACCTGAACAATGGCAAGATGAAAGAGATGGTGCTAGACTTCCGGAGGAAAAAGGAGGAACCTGCCCCACTTTACATCGGGGAGGACTGTGTGGAGAGAGTTTCCTCCTTTAAATTAGTTAATACAACCCAGGTGGCCAGAAAGGCCCAACAGAGACTTCACTTTCTCAGGGTCTTGCGGAAGAACAGGGTAGAACAACAGCTAATGACCCTCTTTTACCGGTCTACTGTAGAGAGTGTCCTCTCGTATGGTATTGTGGTTTGGTATGCTGGTCTGACAGCTGCGGATAGGAAAGTATTACAGAGGGTGGTGAGCACAGCACAAGACATTGTGGGCTGTCCCATGACACCACTGGATGACATTGCCAGGGCTCGCTGCCTTGGAAGAGTGATGAAAATTCTCAGGGATGACACCCTGGACAGTATCTCTTTACTCTCCCACCATCGGTTAGGAGATATAGGAGTATAGTCAGCCATACTAACAGGCTGAAGAACAGCTTTTATCCATGGGCTGTTAGGCTTTTGAATGGGAAATAATTTAATATAATATAATATAAACTTAATAATATAAACTTTATGCATAATTGACTTGTGAGGCCGGTGCGTTGTGCAATTAGCTCACAGGGTGTAATAAGATGGAGGGTTTGTGTCGCTGTAAGTTGGGGGTAGGGGCACGAAGGGAGGCTCAGCCAATCTCAATGTATACATGGTTGTACTTTGACAATAAAGGTTCATTCATTAAAGAGTCAACAATTACAATTGTTAAAAAAACAATCTATGGAAAATCTTTTTGTATCTCAGCATTTACAAATGTATCTCTAGAAATGTGTATGGGATGTTTTATATATGCTTCCATCTCTATACACACATGTGGGGCTGTACATGTGCTTATTCGCACATACAGACTAGGGGGTATGATTCTAAAGATTTAATCCAGAACTTAACCCAGAAGTCTGAACAGTACATCTCAGACATACGTCACTAAACTTCTTGGTAGCTTTTACTGTAAGGCAAGACTGTACAGGCTTAATATAGATCAGGGGAGATGGCCATTTCCCTCCTGCATTTCACTGTGTATCTATTCAGTAAGATAAATTAGAGGAACAAAATAGCTAGTTCAAAGCATTTAAACCTTTGCTCGGAACAATAATGGCAGCTTATCCAATTTGGCATTATGCATGTTTATTTCTGAGTAAAAAAGGGACAAAATGTAACTGACCCTAAACAGATACACCAGCTTTGCTGAAAGCTAGACCAACACTGCGCTACAAGGAATTACATGCTGGGATTTCACTATGGGATTTGGCTTTCTAACATTATCAGAGTGACATGAAAAGACATAAATACTGAGGGTTCCATTCATACTATATTAGCATTACCAGTGGGATCATGGGTACTCAGGCACATTTTCTCCCCTTCAACATTTATTTTCGAACTAGCAATGACATTAAAAACAATATGTAATATTCCAGCCATGGACACCCACTGGTCTCCTCTATCACAGTCACAGTCAATATAAGAAGACAATAGTTGTTTTTCAGTATACGAAGGAAGCTTCCATAGCTCTAATGGAATTTCTCTTTCCTTAGGATACATTTTTTGAAGAGCAGATTTCACTTCAGCCACCATAGGATCAGGAGACAGTTTCTTCTCCTTCCAATTCACCATCATCTAGATGGAAAAAAAGCAGCTACAATGGCTGATGATAGGGAAAGAGACATGGTCTATAAATCAGCACATATCAAAATGCTTGGCTCCCCTCCTCCTGCTCTTTTTTTGTGGGGCGGGTTAGTTAGGTGTTCAAAGTAGAACTGGAAACAACACCTTAAAAATAGAGAGGAAAAGTGACAAACATTTCAGCAGAACTGCAAACTGATCTGAAAAGTGTGCATAATTTAGAATGGTATACACACGCATACATTTATTTTCCTTCAATAAATAACCATACCCACTCAGCTATGCTGTGTGCTTTGCGTTATTTAGGAACATGTTAGAAAAGCATTAGAGTAAGGCACTAAGTAGCAATAAACATCACTGCACACCAAATTGTTTATTATAGCACAAAGAATATGATTGCTGAAAAAGCATACCCTTTAAATGTTGCACTGACCTGTGTCATTCTAATTAACATGCCTCCCATAAGAGTACGGTTATCAGAGTTTGTCAACACTAAACTGTATTATTAAATTATAAGCACTTTATTATTTGAGAATGCTAATTTGTTCCTCACTAAGACTTCCCTATCATTAATTTGATCACAAAAATCTTATCCAGGGGAAGAAAACAGTGATTATGAATTGCTTTTAATCTTGCCTTTTGCATGAATATTCTGGATTGAAAAGATTGATCCAATGGACTGGTCCATAGCAAACATCTGCAAAGTTATGTGATGAAACCCTTTTTTTAAGCAAGAGAAGAATACATTCTAATTTTGGAAGTTCAGGCTATGCTATAGAGTTGCCCTACACTTAATTTCGGCATTGCATTGCTAGTTAGCATTAAGCAGGTTTGAAGCCGCCACTTTTCTTTGATTCTCACTGAATAAATCCAGTTAATTAAAATACTTTAGGTTATCACCTTCAGACATAGTAGTGTAGCAATCCTTGCAAATCTAGTTATGATAAGTATTTCCACAGCCTACAGAGTTGAATGTTCACATAAGATTCCAGCATAGCTAAGCTGTACTTAAAGAGGGGGAGATTTATGTGCGCATATGTGCCCCGCCACCCACTTTTAACTGCCTGGGACACAACACATTGGATAAATTTTCAGTGTGCATATCATATACAGAAGAGCACTAGAAAAATACAATTAAATAATTGGACTGTGGATTCACCCACCAAAAGTTCTTTGGAGCACATGGATGGGGTTGCAAATGTAGTACGTATTTGCAATAACTAAGCAGCTGCATGGGTTTTTTCCCTCCTTGGGATAAATAAACTGCTGTCTAACCACATGATCTTGGAAAATGGACCCAGCATGCAATGGCTTGGATTATCCTTTTTGATCCAAGTCAGTTTTTTAAACAAACATAAAAACTATTCCCTAATGTACTATTCTGGTGAAGTCAGAAAATAGTCTGAACTTAAAAAAAACTTATCTCAGGAAAATAATTATATATAACCCTGGCTTGAATCTGTCTTTCTGAAGTCCCAAATATGCTTTTTCACAAGGCAACTGGATTTTCTTTCTTTCTTTTTCTTTGAAGACATTTTGCTTCTCATCCAAGAAGCTTCTTCAGCTCTGACTGTATGGTGGGGAATGGAAGGATTTATGCTACTTATAGACAGCTGGTCATTTGCATTTTTTAGAGAGTCATTTGAGGCCACCTGAATGATTTATCTGTATTGTCAGGGTCACCTGAGTAGTGCAAATGGGTGTGGAACCTTCTTGGAACTGCTGAAAGGATGTGTTGTAGACTGGAGATAGATGATGTCGTATCCCTCCCCTCTTTGACCCCTCTTTCAAACCAGTGGTCCTCTCTGTCCAAAATGTGGACTTTGCTGTCTTTGAAAGAATGGCCTTTGTCTTTTCAATACAGATGGAATGCTGAATCTGGTCCTGATGGGATTTGTTCTCCTATGTTGTGCCATGCATTTATGAAGTGGTTGTTTTGTTTCCCCCAATGTACAGATCTGTACATGGCTTACTGCACTGTACTTCATATACCACATTACTCAGTTTGTGTCTGGGTGTTTTATCCTTGGGGTGGACAAGCTTCTGCCTTAGTGTATTCTTGGGTTTGAAGTGTGCATATATGTTGTGTTGGCCAAAGATCCTCCTGAACCTTTCTGATATTCCTGAAGGTGAATAGTAGGATGAATGAGCTGGTCTGCCAAAGCAGCCAATAATGGAACTGAGTTGCCTTTAGAAGCCCTTATAAGTTCTTTCCATTCTGATTCTCTTGAAATGTCTCTTGAGACACAACATGATTCATCTGCTGATATCCTTGCCTCTTACAGCTATCCCAGGACATACTCTGATAGTCAGTAGCCTAACACCACAGTGGAGAGCCAAAAGTATTTGGGGCACTTCTTTCCCTTCCTGCCAGTAAGTGCATATGTTGGAGACCCCTTTGAGATGTGGCATGGAAATCTTCTAATCAAATCAGAAAACTTAAGAAAACAATCCCTCTCATGTTGCATTCTCAGGAATGCCTTAGAACCTAGTCAAAATTCTTTCTTATTGCAGTTATTTCGTTCTATGTTTATCAAATGTTTAATTTCATAGCATAATCCATGTCCAAATTACTTTGCAAAGACTATAAAATATTTGCTAAGCATCTAGTCATTTTCACAAACTACTCAGCAAATATAATGCAAATGTGATACACAGCAATGTATATTTTTAGTTTTATTTTTTTTTAAATGGTTATTTTTCCACCCCTTTTTAAATCTGTAGCATAATTTATATATATATATAGGTTATATCATGCTACATGTATATATTTTAGAAATTTAATAGAATAAATCAAGAAGCTGATTAAAAAATTTAGAGCTGTACTTTTCAGTAAAGTCACTTTTTTAAAAAGATACAATAAAACATTGAAAATGTCCAGAGAAGAATTGTCTAGAAAAGGTCATGAATAGCTAAAGTTATCTTGGGTGATTCAGCCATAACTCTTAGGGATCATGATTGAAAGAGGTAAATTGTTACAGATATAGCAGGCTTTGACTTTTATTAATAGATATTTGAAAAGCACTTCACATTTCCCTGAGCAGAAAAATGTTCAGGATTAGTGCACAAGTCATATTTAGTTTCCTTTGGATGAGAAAGCACCAACAGACTTACTGAATATTTGCTTTAGTCACACAGTTCATGGAGGAAGAAAAACATTTTTAATAATCAAAGGAGCTTTCTCCATAGCTCTTGCACCTTAAGGCAATTATTACTACTTCCTTATTTTCTATACCTTTGAATCTTTTACCATATTAGTTTTTTTCTTTATTATTTCTAAAACATTTGAACTAGTAATATGGTTCCATGTAAAATCCATTTCATAGGTTGAATTAAGTGTTTGATTATTAATGAGACTATTTACAGCTCCACTGTAAAGGAAGAATATCAGCCTTCAGGTCAACAAACCTGCTGACTTCCTTTCAGGAAATGCTTTACTGTTTAAGGAAATGTGTAATTGACAGGAGTTAGAAATATTTTGTCAATTTCATCTCCACGATTCAAATGTCTCTCTAGCAAGTTTCATATGGTGCCAAAGAAATGCAGGCAAAACCTTATACACTTCATGGCTGGCACTGTAAATTGTAACAATTAAGGGGGAAAGACTAGTAAGACACTTTCCATCAATTTCAGTCACGGGCTGGAGACAAATTTAAGACACTGCCAAAGAGAACATGGCAGAAAAAAATATTTGCAGGACATGTCTGTGATGTATTTAGATGCAATGGTGAGCCAATAAAATTCTCAAGGCAGAGGTGGGCAATATTTTGCTGCAAGCAGCCTCGCTGTCTATTGATCATAAGAGCTTTAGTGGCTGGAAGATGGTGAAAGTGTATATTACTGTCTCTCACACACAGGGAGAATGATTTCTTTTACCAGAATTTCTAGACTTTTCTTGGGCAATGGAAAGTAATTGGGCTTGTTCTCTTTTTTTTCATCATTAAAGAGCCTTGGTGGAGCAGTGGGCTAATGCCTCCTTAAGTAACACCAGCTGCCTGCAATTAGTGCAGGTTCGAGTCCCACCAGGCTCAAGGTTGACTCAGCCTTCCATCCTTCCGAGGTAGGTAAAATGAGGACCCAGATTGTTGGGGGCAATTAAGCTGACTTTGTAATAATGCCGCTTGGGGTGTGTGTGAAAGCCCTAATAAGCAGGCATATACATAGAATGAAGGCTACTGCTAAGCTTGTAAGCCGCCCTGAGTCTTCGGAGAAGGGTGGGATATAAATGGAATTAAAAATAAAAAAAATAAAAAATATGTTAAGCCTTTTGTAAAGTTTCAAGAGTGTGCAATGAGTTGGACACCCATGAAGTGGATTAAAGAAACTGAAACTGAGCTTGCCAGATGGAAAATTGGCAGCCCTGGTTCGAGACCCCAGAGCCATGCAATAAGGTTAGTTGCCGTTACTAGCCCCAGCTTCTGCCCACCTAGCAATTCAAAAGCATGCAAATGTGAGTAGATAGGTAGGTACCACTTTGGTGGGAAGGTAACAATGTTTCATATGCCTCAGCATTAGTCATACTGGCCACATGATCATGGAAGTGTCTTCGGACAACTCTGACTTCCTTAGCTAAGAAACGGAGATGAGCTTCTCCTCCTACAGTCAGATACGACTGGACAGGGCAAACCATTACTTTTTGTGTTTGTGTAAAACTTACCCAACAGCAGGTGTGTTTCCTACTGTGACAAATTGTGACATCAATTTTTGGGTTGGAGAGTCCCTGGAGAGATTGAATGATTTATTGAGATAGGAACATTTGATATGCTTCAAGTAGAAGGAGTTTAGGAAATTTTTAAGGACATGGATAAGCCTGGAGAATCCCTTTCTTTCCATCATCAAAGATTACCTCACTAATCTTGAAATATAGAAAGCTAATGGATCAGACGATGGGTTTTTCCACCACTTCTAAGTGCCAAATTTTGCTGAAGTGTTAAAGATTAAGAGCTGTCCAAAAACCTAAGCTGCATTTTGGACAATTGCTTTTGATTTTTTTTAATCCATTCTTATTTTGAAAATGTGTGCTCTGCACTTCCAAGTATTGTGCAAACAGAACACAGTCTTATTAAAAAAAAAAAATGAAAGCATTTAGATGAAATAGGTTCAGCAGTATATTTATCTTAGACAAGAGATTAATTTAGCATAAGTAAGCAGATGTGAGATTATGTGTTGAAAACAACCTGGTAAATAACATTGATAATATCTTAAATTGATCCCAATAAATACACAATACACTAAAATAGTGTATCCGCATGTTTGTTAAATAATTTGAGAGATTAATGCATATATATCTGCCCTTATTTTAGGCTTATAGTTATAACTTAGTGGATCTAAAATGTGCCCTAAGCTGTAAATTGCGAGAAGTCCATTCAACTATTTCTTATGAAATATATTTAGCTCATAAATAAAAAGATGCATTTGCTTGATTCCAAGTCTATAAATAATCTGGTATTTGATAGTTAAACTATTTCATTGAGTCTTGAACTTTCCAAGGATGGTATAATCTTTTCAAATTCTAAACCAAAAGCATCCGAAAAAAATCATTTTTAAAAAACCATTTAAAAAGACCCAAGAAGTTAGAAGTCTTGTTCCAAAGTCTATATGTAGATAATACTGATTCTTCCATTTGCCCTTGAATTTTCTATCTGAGATTTTTCCATGTCCATGAATAATAGTCATGGTTTGGAGTAAGCAGTGCTATGCAAAGTGCATAAAATAAGTAAAAATAGTAAGGAAAATAAGCTAACAGCATGAGCTAAGGGAGAAGAAGAAAAAAAATCTAACCTAAATATAGTTCATGTTGACCCCATTCACTGTATGCATCTCCATCCTTTTTTTTTATTCTTGGAAACTAATTATCTTTCCACCAGACCTATACACCATGCCTTTCTTGAACTTCCTCTTCCTCTCAGCCTATTTACTCTTCCCTCATATATATGTATTGTGATTTGATCAAGGCATCCATAGTGAAAGTCACTGGCTTCAAAATGTGAGCACAAACATTAAAAAGAGGCAAGGTTGCAACTGCCCAGAGTGTAAGGACCCACTTCAAAGCCTCATCCCAAGAAAGCAGGACTCCTGGAATATTTCCATTCCAAAAGGAACTTTTATTAGGAGAAGCTGCTGGCAGGCATAGAAGGCAGGATCTGAGGGTTTCCTGCTCAGATCAACAGGTTAAAGAAGCATCAAGCAAACCTCATCCCAACAGTTCATCTGGTCAGTTCAAATAAGGCAATCCCTAGGTGTTTGGTCCAATGTGGGAATGGAGCTGATAACGGAGTCCTTTCCCATGCTTGCGAAGATGTTGTTGGGTCTTTGCACCTTTCTCTTCTGTAGTGACAGATAAGCCAGATGGCCAGAGGCACATTCCTTTCTCACCCCCAGGTTGAGATCAAGGGGAAACAGTTCAAAGAGCAAGCAGAAAGGATATATTGTAGCTAAGCAAAAAGGATGCATTTCCTGGAGCCTCTCCCTCCCCCCCCCAGGAGAATGACAGAACCCACAGAAAGAAAACGAAAGGAACAGAACCACCCCTCCAACAGAGGAATGGGTTCTGACACAGACATTTCCACCATTTTGAAGTCAGTGTCCCTTTCAGACAAAATCTGGATATGATCCTCATTTATTCTTACTTTCTTCCCATTCTTCAGGATACATTGAAGCCAGAGGATTCAACAATTGCATCAACTTTGACCAATAATTGGAAACATTTTGAAAAGAAAAAGAACTTTGCAACTCGTTTGTTAGTTTCTTTGTACATTCATTCATTCATTCATTCATTCATTCATTCATTCATTCATTCATTCATTCAACTGATATGCTGCCCATCTTGCCTCTAAGCAGTTTACAGTCATTAAAACTGTTAAAAAAATCCTTAAAGCATGAAAACAATAAATAGTAACCTTAAATTAACTTAAAACTGACAAAGATGCGGGGCAGAAGGACCAATATGTACATGGGGGAATTGTGGGGTCTAATAGACTACAATAGTTACATATGTTGTATAAGCAAGAATCCTTTCTCCATGCTTAAGAAGCAGTACAAATATCATAGCAAACAAGTGTACCTTACCTAGAATAGCACTGAACAGCCCATTATGGTGCCTCTTTATTAGTATCTTTATGAGTCCTCTTTGAATCTAAACACATTCTTCCTTACATGATGAATTTGCATGGAAATTAATTTTTTAAAAAATGAAGGAAGGAGGAAGACTTGGAAATTATAATATAAAGAAACCAAATCTAAACACTGCTCATGTCATTTGAAAGATTCCTTCCTTGTACCTTTGTCAAAAAATGTTTTTGCATTTCTTTGTTGTTGTTTTCTCTTCCTTTCAAATAATGTTTGCATATTTGGGGCATTGTTTCAAAGTGCATCCCCTTTACAAAGTCAACTAGTAACTAAAGTATTCAACTATCTGCTGAATATCTTGTTTATAGAGCCAGAAAGATTACCCAAGCTGTATTTTGAGGAGTGGGGGAATAAGATGCCTCCTTGTGCTCGGGCTGCTCAATTTCCAAGTGCCCTCTCACAAAATGAAGTATTCCTCTAATTCCCAGTCCAACCACATACAAAAACCAAGAAAAGGTTCAAGCAAAAGCTTCTCACGTATGGTTGCCCAAGATGATATTGTATCCCTTAAAAGTGTCAAATTCTTTTTAGTATATAAATATTTTATTAATTTTGTATTTTTACAATCAAGTGCCTAATAGACAACGTGAAGACTGAGTCCATTAGTAATTCTGTGGTACATGTAAGCTTCTTCAAACTAAATCCAATATTACACCCTCCAATACATCCTCTCTCTTGTGGTAATAAACATTTTTCCACACTAAGCAAATACAAGCAAATTCCTATTGTTGTTAGTAAATAAACAGTTGCATATCAACATTTGTTAGATTTTTCTAATAGTGTCAATAATATCAGTTCAGAATAACGTTTATAACCAAAACATATCTTAATTGCATTTGCACTCAATATCATTTATTTAATTTATTTATTGCTAAGCACATTGGTTTGTGCTTAAATTGTAAGCCGCCCTGAGTCTTCGGAGAAGGGCAAGATATAAATGGGATTAAAATAAAAAAATAAAATAAATAAAATAAATAATCCATATCCTATATCCATTTCCCATACATGTTCAAAATATCCCAATCATTTATAATTTTAAAACAAGTTATATTTCTGTAATCAAAAGCTTCCCTTATTCAAAGTTCTTAGCATATTCTTATTTCTCTTTTCATATCAAGATATGATATTCTGATTACAAATCCTATCTATCTAGTTATAATAATACTTCTATTTCTAGCAATCTATTCTTAACCATATTCAAACATCTAATTAGTAATATAACATCCCCTCTAATAGGTCAATGCTTCTGTTTCCTTCAGTCTTACTCTAGCTTTCTTCCTTTGCCAGCTAACTTTCCAAGTCAGTGCATTTGGATCATCAAATAATTCTTCCTCTATTTTTGTGCATGTTATTTGAAACAAGAGAAACAATTTAGTTAAAATATTTTTGGAAGAACTAGCCCGTTGCTATTCGTTAAAAAGCCTCCCTCCTTCTCCAGTTCCCCACAGTTCTGTTAACGGCTTTATCTTCCATTCTATCAGCTCTTTTCCTTATCCTCCAGTATGTTCTGAAATCTGTTTGTAGAATGTCTTTTCCATTTCCAATATTATTGTTGTGTTTTATAAGTCTTCATTTGTCTGAGTCTGGTAATTAGTTTTTTTTCCTTTAGATCAGGGGTGTCAAACTGCTGGCCCATGGGTCGGATGTGTCATGTGGAAGCCATGCCCACCCCATTGCCGGCAATGGCAAGGCTGTCCCAATACATTGTGCAATGTCACGTGATGTCACGAGTTTGACATGTCTGCTTTAGATCCTCAATTTTTGTGTCAGCATTCTCTAGTTTTCCTTCTATTTTCTGAGTTGCTATTTCCTTCTCTGTAGTTATTTTCTGAGTTTGTAAATTTAAATTAGAAATTTTTTCTTTTATTTCCTTTGTGTTGTTTTTAATCTCATCATGAGCTAAATCAATTGTTTCTTGTATTAATTTCAACATGGAGAGAATTTCTTTCTGTGGTTCATCAGTATTTTCTTGGTAGTATGTCAAACTGACGCTTCTGGAGACAGATGTTAAAGATGTTTTTTTACCATTTATAAAAGGTAAAGGTAAAGGTTCCCCCGCACATGTGTGCTAGTCGTTTCCGACTCTAGGGGCCGGTGCTCATCTCCGTTTCATAGCCGAAGAGCCAGCGCTTGTCCGAGGACGTCTCCGTGGTCCATTTTATTTTTTTGTAAGTGGCCTTTATAAGTTATCCAACCAACTAGCCATTCTTGAACCTCCCCTAAGCAAATATAAGTAAAATTCAATTTTTTCTGTCCAATGAGAAATATAAACTTTCTGTCCAGTTAGAAGAAAGGACCATTAAAGGAAGTTTATCAACCAAGATTTATAATCCAAAAAGTTCCATCATATCAGGCGATAGTATATGTTTCTTCTGCAGGAAAATAGTTCCACAATACACTTCTGAAAGTCAGTATTTGTGTTCATAGTTCAGACAGGCCAATTTTAGAGTAGTATTATCATCTCTGCCACTCAGATAAGCAGCCCGAAGTCTTTTCCATTTTCTCAGCTGTAATTCTAAAAAATAAAAGCTTCCAAGGCCAGCCAAAATCTTATCTAATTCTGGGCTTCAAGCCAGGTTTCTCTTAGGCATAATAAATTGTAGTGCCATAATTCACCACTAGATGTCATTAACACTGTTTTTAGTTTTTAAATCCAAAACTTATATTGAAAATTTTTCAAGTCTTTTTTTTTTAAAAAAAAGGTCTTAAAAGCATTTTTAGTCCCCAAATTTTCAAGCCATATAAATACATTAATTCCAAATTAGTCTTGTAGGTTTCTCCATTTCCCCCAAGTAATTAATTCACTGCTTTTCTTTTCCTGAGGGAATGGGGCAGAAAATCCCTTTCCCTCCTCATCAGGGGGAGTGCTTTGGGCAGATTTTCAGGAAGAAGTCTTAAAGTCACAAAGAGAGGATCAGGTCTCACCCATTTCATCCACATTGCTGTAAAATTGCTTGTTAGTGCTTGTTGTCTTCCATTAACAGCAGCTTCTGACTGGCTATGCAAATGTAGCCAGTCTTTCCCACGCCGGTTTGGAGGGCTTCCTGAGATCAAATGGGAGGGCTTTCCCCCCCTCATGATCAATTAGGGTCCCCATCTTGCTTGCCACCTCTATGGGGCGACTTTCAACCATTTCCAGGGTCCTCCAGCGGGGCGAAATCGAATGTGAAAGAGGAAGCCTAGTCTTTCTGCATCCGCTTCGCCACAACGTCAAAACTGGAAGCCTCAAAAGTGTCAAGTTCTTGAAGTGGCTGGCTCAACACAAATCAGGCTCCCAGATTGAAAAGTATTTAACATACATGTATCAACCTATTAGAACAGCTTTCTTTTTAGGTTTCAACAACTAGACTCCACAGTAAGAGATGGGAGGTTCCATTGAAAAAGACTGTGTATCTGTGGTGCACCAACTGTTGAAGGTAATGTACATATCCTATTTGATTGCAAACTATATTCTACAGAAAGGACTGTTTACTTAGATTCTTGTTTAAAAACTAAAAATGCTGGGATACTGTCTTACTTTTTGTAACGAATGAACCTGCACATCATTAGCAAAACTGCAATTTTTACATTAAAGGCCATTTTGGAGAGGACAGACTATCTAGCACAGATTGGAATTAACTATAGGGATAACAACGTATTATAAATATATCCTACTGTGTTTTTTGTTTTCGTTTTATAGTTTTTTAATATGGTCAGATGATTAAATCAATAAAGTTTCTTAACTTGACTCTTGACTCTTGGCACTGTTTTAAAGGAGAATTTTTCATCAAAATGTTCCTTGTGCAAAATTGTATGGTTGCACATGTATACATGTTCTTGGAAATTTTCATGTTTTATAAAAAAAAAAGACCTGAATTTCTGAGTTTGGACTAAGAAAAATCAAAGCACCTTTACTTTTATTATTTTCTATGGCTCAGCTAAAAGGTGGAGTCTAGAGCAGACATCCATCAATTGATGGCTAGCAGACCTCTTTCTAGGCTCAAAAAAGATACCAATATCAAATACTTTTTCACCTAATATAAAACAATCTGAATGAAAGAGTACATGAAATACATATGCTCAAAAATGAGTGATGGTATAAATATATATCATTAAACGCAGTGCCAGAACCTCCTTTGATCTATTGCCAAACAGAGTTACAAAAATATTCAGGATTTCCAAAGAATGCTTCTTTCAGCTGTTTGACCAGCTCCTGATTCAGTAGTAGACGGGGAATGAAAATGCCTCATTTCCCATGACTTTCTCAGCTTCTCAATATTACTCCTCCTCTCCAGATCTGATAAGTGATGAGCCAAGCTATGTTCACAAATTATTACCCAAGCAGCAGAAACAGCAAACCAAATAATGCCACTGCAGGGAGTCCAGAAAAGGAACTTTAGCAGTAACCAATGCACTGATATTGGAAAAAGCCAGTGGGAGCAGCTTTTCATGATATATTCCCTTGGGATTTAATCAAAGCTGAGGACCACTGAGAGATTATAGTACAATAAAAAAACAGGAGATTCACTCATATCCTTGACTGCCTGGAGGTGATAAAGTGTAGCAATGCAACCTCTATTTGTGAGGAGATCATTGACATTCTTTTTCCTCAGAACATCCTAAAACAAAACCACTTGCATAAAATTAAATGAGGAGTTATAGCAAAATTGCAGCAAAAGTAAAAACAAAAATGCTACTTGTGAGTATGTATATATTAAATATTATATATACATACTCACAAGTAGCATATTATATATATGCAGGATGATTCAGGAAGCAAAGGGTTACTCAGTGGCTTAAATGGTCACTTTTTGCTTTTATAATTTTTTGAGTCCTGTTTTGCAGGATTTCATATTTTTAGTCTGAATGGTGAGTGGAATGTTAATGAAGAATGGTGAGTGGAATGTTAATGAAAAGTGCAAACAAATACAGAAATAAATGCTGACTACACTTTATAAAGCATGTAAGAGAGGAAGTAATGACAAATTTCATCAATGAAAGGATACGTAAAGTAATACATATGATTGTTAAGCAGGTCATTTAGCATATCTGCATTTTCCCTGTTTTTGTTTTAGCCACTCTGCTTTATTCCCTACACCTGCTTTTCGTTGTCTTATTTTTGACCCAGGCAATATTAGAAAAGTCATAGTGGGCAATCAGTCCTTTTCTGCTGATAGGTTATGGTTTTGCAGAAGGACACTTTAAATTGAATGATAAGCAAAATAATTTTCAGCAGGATAGCTGAGGAAGGCAATCACTGTTGCTTTGTGCCCACCGAACCATGAAAGCCAACCTGACACAGGTTGATTTGACTGTGCAAAGCCAAAACCAGTTGGGGAGAGGATAGAGGGAAGAAGAAGAGACAATGCTTTCTTTTACAGAGGAAACAAAAGGTGACAATAGATATGCCAACATTTTTCAAGTAGACTGCTTTTCAAAACTTGGGTCTCAGAACTTGGCTTCAGTAATAAGTTAACACCATCACACATAGGATAATTCAAGAATAACCAATTTTGATTCCACAGAAAATAGCCAGGCTTTTAATTCTTAGATTATCTGAATAGATTTTTGTTTTCATATTAATCTGTGTTTTTAAACTTTGTATTCTATATAGGTTGTGTTAGTCACCTCTATGTCATTGCCAGAGTAAAAAGACAGAGTTAGGTTTATAGTTATCAATTAATCCAAATGCAAAAAAAATAATATCATTTGCTTTTTTTGAGGCAACTATGGTACTTTTTTTTAGTAATACAAATCAAGATAGTTTTGGCATCGAAAAGGCAATCAAACTTAGTTTTAAAAAAGCCCTTATAATTCTAATTAGACAGATTGGTTAATTTGGGACAACTTGGTATTGATATATGATTGCATTAAACTTTGCACTCAGCAATAAAATATCCTGAAAGCATAAAAAGAATAACTTCCAAACAACTACCTGCAAAATTGTATGCATAATTTCAAGAGACTTTCTACACTCTGGGATTAAGGTAGCATTCTAAGGTTATACTCTGGTGGTCCAGTCACTCTACCCTAGTAAGAAAAGAAAACAGTAAAATTCTCTCTTTACCTCTTATCTCCTTCTTACTTTAAAAGAGTCCCAAAGTGTTCTCTCTTTGTCTTTCTTTTTCATTCACTTCCTTATCTAATGATTGCTTTCGCCACATAGTTTGAAACCCTTTTCTATCTGCTTTTCTCCCACAATTGCTGTCTCACTGTTGCCCAGAATCCTGACAATGATCATCCAATTCAGCGTTTCCTATCACCCGTAGCCCTTTCTGAATGGAATTCTGGGAATTCATATCCAATGTATCTGCAAAGGCATTAGGCTTTGGAATAGCTGAGACAGAGAGAAATAATGTCTTGAATGATGGTGTATCTCAAGGCAGCCAGTTGAATTGACAGGACAAATGATAAGCGTAGAAGAGGATAAGATTATAGGCACAGGTTGAGTCATAAAGTAGAGCAAGCAGAGAGTTAGCTTTGAAGCAAGAAACCCTACTGAAAAGAGAGAACAGGAATTACAAATGAGAAGAGATAGTTGCAGCAGTGAGAAAAAAATGAACAACAAGCTTTTTTTTTGATAGGCCATTTTTTTAAAAAAAAGATCAAGTCCTGATCTGAGTCTTTTCCTGCAATTAGATCTACATTTAAAATTCCAGGCTCCTCCTCCTTCATTGAGACATTGAGATTTTCCAAAGGTAAGAAAAACTTAGCAAATTAATAAGATTTCTCTTCATTTCTTCTTATTTTCCTATATTGCCCAATATCACCTAAATGAGCTCCAGTTGTTTTTTTCTGGACTAAAAATGTCTCCTCCTACTTCCTGCTTATCGATTGTCACAACTCTCCTTCCTAAATACTGGGAATTTTAAAAGGAACTAAGAAAGATGAGTTAGTTAGCTCATGCTACCTAACATAGGTAGGTAACATAGGAACAAGAAACATAGGAAGGACTTAGTACAGGGGTAGGCAACCTCGGCTCTTTTATTACTCATGGACTTTAACTCCCAGAATTCCTGAGTCAGCATAGCTAAGGTGGTAGCACCCAACTGATTTTGATCTTGAGAAGCTAAGTAGGATCATACCAAGCTAGAATGGAAATTATTAAAAAAAAATCCAAGACAGTAGGCTAGGTGAAGTTTAAAATATATCCTAGAAAAAGGCAATGGTCAACTTCTTCTGAAAACTGCATGGATTTTTCAAAGTAAGTCATCATGCTAAATTTGAGGCATTCTTTATTTGTTTATCTTAGGCAACATTTTTCTTTACAGAATGTACCTAACAATCTAAGAAGTAGAACTGTAATTTGATTTTTCCTCACCAAAAGGGAATAGCTTTGTTATTGTGTCTGTCAAGTTTTAGACTTTTTATTAGAGATCAAAGCATATAAGATATATCATTTATAAGATGCATTCTAAATACAAAGTTCACTTCCTTTTTGCTGTAAACTACATCATCTTTCCCATTTCATGAATATGAAAGGGTTAATTAACATTAGATTAGAATCTGTGCCACTGTGGGTTTTGGAAAAGATACAAAGCCAGATGGATTTTATATCAAAATCCTATTCCTCTCTTCTTTTCTTCTCATCATGAGAAATAGCTTGTCTTATTCCTAACCCATTCCAACATAACTTATGGGAGGGATTTTTCATCACTATCAATGAGACCCTCCCCACCAACAAAAATTTGCATAGACGTCTACAGATAAACTTTAACCCCCCCAAAAAAAAACCCAACAGTAGTTTCACCTTCCTGCTTTATGCTTTATTGAATGAGCCTATAGCCAATCCTTCAGTGATCTAAAACGCTGAATTAATACAGCATAATGTATCTCAGGTCTCCTGATGATCTTTCTTTGGCAATTTAATGTGCATTAATGAAAAAGATGGACGACAACACTGAGTAATCTCATAAACCAGATTCTATATGTAGAGGCAAAATGTTCTCAGCTTCATCTTGTGAGTCCTATTCTCAGGAGCAACAAAAATTTCTGTAAAACACATTATCTCATAGCTTTTTAATCCAATGAAAAAGCCATTTCCATGTATCCAAACCTTTTATTATTGGATGTTTTCCAGGTCAGTCAGATAATTGATGTAATGCTGGATATGCTCTCAACCAACTGGTCGGTTTCCATAATCAAATATATTACTTTAAATCTCCATCGGTCTTTTCATCCTGTCACACAATTTCTTTCAGTTTTCCAAATATTGCTATTTCTTTTTGTTTGTTTCAGAAATAACAAAAATCAATACCAAATGCTGGATTTTTTTAAAAAAAGTTAATAAGGATAAGATAGATAGTTTTTCCTTCATTCACTCAAACAAAAATCGAGGAAAACAAAATATTTTAAATTAAGATTAGGCTACTGTTAAGCATTTATTATATATAAACTAAACATAAGATGGGAGGAGGGTGTCAACTGCATCAGAGTCAGCTTGATGTGTTTCCTTTGTGAACTGGATGCTGAACTGTCTAAATTAGCAACTCAAGAGTGAAAATATTCATAGTTCATCCTAGCAGCCATCTGTTTCAGCTGCAAAGCATGAATTTTCAGCCTTATTATATTTGCTGGGAATAGTGGCAACCAGCCTTTTCAGACCTACCTTTGGAGAATTGTAGACCTGTGCCAGGCACATCTTCAGTAAATGGCCATTAACCTACCAACTCCCAAACTCCAATGGCCAAATAGCACTTTAACCTGGTTAATGATTAGGCAAATTCATAATAGCGAATCATTCTTGTTTAATGCCCTATTCTGAAGCTATTTGGAAATTTAAGGACCAATGACAAATTTTAAAAGTGATTTGGGAAAGGTGATTATGTAGCCCAGTGTGAATGTATGAACACACTTTAAAAGCAAGTTAAGGAATAACTTTGCAATACATTTGGAATTGATTACAGGTGGCCCTCGACTTACGACCACAATTGAGCCCAAGATTTATGTTGCTAAGTAAGACAGTTGTTAAGTGACTCTTGCCCCATTTTATGACTTTTCTTGCCACAGTTAGTAACATGGTTGTTAAGTAAATCTGGCTTCCCCATTGACTTTGCTTGTCAGAAGTTCACAAAAGATAATCACATGACCCCAAGGATACTGCAACTGTCATAAATATGAATCAATTGCCAAGCAGATGAATTTTGATCGCATGACAGCCATAGGTGTGAAACATGGTCATAAGTCACTTTTTTCATATTGTTGTAACTTCGAACGACCACTAAACAAATGGCTATAAGTCGAGGACTGCCTGTATAACAGGAATGGTGGAAAGCCAAGGCTGGCTTCTAAAAAGAAGATGTGCTGAGCAAAGTTGAAAAAAGGTAGTTTTGGTAACAGCCACGGTTAGTTACCAATGGAATTTGTTTCACACTCTTGCTGCACCCTAAACAGTTCAGAAGTGCAGAATTGCTGATGTTAAATTAAGACAAAAGCAGATTAAACTATCAACTCAATTTCAGGAGCATACAGATCTGTTTGGAATAAACCCAATCCATGTAGCTCTAGAGCAGTTTTATGCATCTTAGAATAGAATAGAGCTGGAAGAAACCATGAAGGTCTTCTAGTCCAGCCCCCAGCTCAAGCAGGAGAACCTATACCGTCTCAGACAGGTGAATGTCCAGTCTCTTCTTAAAAACCTCCAGTGATGGAGCACCCATGATTTCTGGAGGCAAGATGTTCCACTGGTTAATTGTCCTCACTGTCAGGAAGTTTCTCCTTAATTCCAGGTTGCTTCTCTCTTTGATCAGTTTGCAACCATTGTTTCTTGTCCTGCCTTCTGGTGCTTTGGAATTTGAGGCCCTCTTCTTTGTGGCAGATATTGCAGATCAACTGAATATAGATAGCTTACCTAAAGGGTTTTCCTCATACTTTCATTCTCACACTGTGACGTTCCTGGTTCCTGTGGAAGAAATGCTTATCTTAAACCAGAACAGGATAATTTATAATCTTCTTGCTGACTAGGAAAGACCCTTCTTCTTAGTATTCAAGTGTGAGACAAAAGATGTCAGGTCAGAACCTTAAGCAAATTAGGTCAATAGAGATGAACTACAATTCACATTATTCTTTCTAGAAAATGCCAGTATAATTCAACCGTACAATCCAAGCCGGAAGGAGGCACTATTAAGTGTCAGAAAGTAAGGCACTATTAATTTCATGCTGCATGCAGAAGAAAGAGACTAGTCCCAAGTGAACGTTTGCATCCCTAAAGCAACTGCTCTCTGCTTTGTCTCTTGAGCACTGAGACTGTTTGGCAGGTGCTGAGGGAAACATCAGACCTGGGAATGAGGGGTATGTGCCTCCTGCAAAAAACAAAATAAATTAATATTTGATAATCTCTTGTTCTTGATTCATTTTCAGGATAATAATAATAAAGTTGGAAGGGACCTTGGAGGTCATCTAGTCCAATCCCCTGCTCAGGCAGGAAACCCTTTACCCATGGTGGTGAACCTATGGCACAGGTGCCACAGGTGGCATGCAGAGCCCTCTCTGTGGGCACACGTGCCGTCGCCCCAGTCCTAGGCCTTTATGCTTTAGCCCTCTGCCACGAGGTGCACAAAAAAAGTTCAATCAATCAGTTTCAACTTCTTGCAGGAAAAGAAATATCGCAAAGTTGGAATTGATTTACTGAACCTTTTAGTCCCACCCAGTCTGCCGTTACCACCACAGCCATGCCCACCCAATGGGCCACACCCACCCAATGGGCCATGCCCACCCGGCACCCGACAATACATAACTGGGTTTTGGGTTGCAGTTTGGGCACTTGGCCTCTAAAAGGTTTGCCATCACTGCCCTATACTATTTCAGACAAATGGCTGTCCAGTCTTTTCTTAAAAACTTCCAGTGTTGGAGCATTCACTGCTTCTGAAGGCAGATTGTTCCACTGGTTAATTGTTCTAACTGTCAGGAAGTTTCTCCTTAGTTCCAGGTGCTTCTCTCCTTGATTAGTTTCCATCTGTTGCATCTTGTCCTGCCTTCAGGTGCTTTGGAGAATAGCTTAACTCCCTCTTCTTTGTGGCAGCCCCTGAGATATTGGAACACTGCTATCATGTCATCCCTAGTCCTTCTCTTCATTAAACTAGACATACCCAATTCCAGCAACCGTTCCTTATATGTTTTAGCCTCCAGTCCTCTAATCATCTTTGTTGCTCTTCTCTGTACTCTTTCTAGAGTCTCAACATCTTTTTTACATCGTGGTGACCAAAACTGGATGCAGTATTCCAAGGGTGGCCTTACCAAGGCATTGTAAAGTGGTATTAACACTTCACGTGATCTTGATTCTATCCCTCTGTTAATGCAGCCCAGCACTGTGTTGGCTTTTTTGGCAGCTGCAGCACATTGCTGGTTCATATCTAAGTGATTGTCCACTAGGACTCTGAGATTCCTCTCACAGTTACTACTATTGAGCAAGGTACCCCCTATACTATACCTGTACATTTGGTTTTTCTTGCCTAAATGTAGAACCTTACTTTTTTCATCATTGAATTTCATTTTGTTAGATAGCGCCCAGTGTTCAAGTCTGTCCAGATCCTCCTGTATCTTAAGCCTGTCTTCTGGAGTATTGGCTATTCCTGCCAGCTTGGTGGATGAGAGTCTATTGTTCATTCCCCCTTAATTGTGGAGATCAAGGTAGATGACAATACACATGAGCATTACAAAGAAGTAGTAAAAGAAGAGGATGGGTTCTGGGACAGTGAAATCTAATGAGAGTTCTTTAATACCCAGGTAAAAATGTAATGAAATCCTCATTTCTATACCAGATTCTAAATATATATTATTCTGAACTGAGAAACAATAGGAAAAGAGTCATTCTTTATAGATGGAGAAAACTAAAGACTTTAGAAACAGTGTTCTTCATATGTTGTTATTTATATAATGAAATAAATCTAACAGATGTTTTGAAAACTGTGAAGGATTTGCTAAGATCATGGAGAGCAGATGAGCTAAAATGTACCTGTAATCTTTATGTACGTGATGCCATATTGTTTGTTAAGAACTGCCAAAATTTGCAGCAAATATTATATAAATGTATGATGCCACAAAGAGTCTGGAATTGAAAATTACAGATAGTTCTTGACTTACAACAGTTCATTTAGTGACTGCCCAAAGTTACAATGGCACTGAAAAAAGTTAGCGTTTTTCACACGTTGCAGCATCTCCATGGCCATGTAATAAAAATTCATACATTTGGCAACGGACTATTTCTGATGCTTGCAGTGTCCTAGGGCTATGTGCTCACCTTTTGCAACCTTATGACAAGCAAAGCAGCTGGCTTTCATGGCTAAGGCAGGACTAGAACTCACGTCTGCCTCTTTCTAGCCTGGTGCCATGGTCACTAGACTAAACTGGCTCTTGTTGTATATGATTGCCAGAGAAATTATCCGGCATGTATAAAAGCATTTGAAACGTATTTTGGAAATGTGAACAACATGAACAGAATTTTTATCATGCATGCTGGACATGTAAAAAAAAGCTAAAAAAAAATAGTTTCAAATATAGGTAGTTCTTAACTTACAACAGTTTGTTTAGTGACCGAAGTTACAACAGCACTGAAAAAAGTGACTAATGACCATTTTTCACACTTATGACCATTACAGCATCCCCATGGTCAAGTGATTTACATTTGGATTGTTCACAGCTGATTGATATTTATGACGGTGGCAGTGTTGTGGGGTCATGTGATCAACTTTTGCGACCTTCTCACAAGCAAAGTCAATGGGGAAGCCAGATTCACTTAACAACTATCTTACTAATTGAACAACTTCAGTGATTCACTTGACAACCGTGGCAAGAAAAGTCATAAAATGGGGCAAAACTCACTTAACAAATGTCTCATTTAGCAACAGAATTTTTGGGCTCCATTGTGGTTATAAGTTGAGGACAACCTGTATTGCATCAAACACCAGGTTAATTCTAATTAATAACCAAAAATTAACGAATAATTCTTAGTTATATATAAACAGTGAAAAAACTATAATAGATGTATTTGTATAATGTTTACTGAAGATGCAGAAATGGATGGAAACATTTTGTCAGAAAAATACCAGCATAAATTAGCATAAGGATATTTTTTAATCTTCATTCTGAATAGATTGGTATTATTAAACTTGGAGTATTTAATATTTTGCTGCCTTGATGCAATAAGAAAGATTTGTGCATGTGAATAGCCTTCTGCTTGAGTTGCTGATATGAAAATGAATTTTGATGCTTCTCATCCCATACTTTTTTTATTTTGAGGGGGAATCCATCCCAAAACCTATGAAAAAGAATATTCCAATATAATTATGAAGATCTTTAGGGAATAATAATAATAATAATAATAATAATAATAATAATAATAATAATAATAATAATAATAATAATAATAATAATAATAATAATAATAATAATAATAATGTTGGAAGGGACCTTGAAGGTCATCTAGTCCAACCCCCTGCTAAGGCAGGAAACCCTATACCATTTCAGACAAATGGCTGTTCAGTCTCTTCTTAAAAATTTCCAGTGTTGGAGCATTCACCACTTCTGGAGGCAGGTTGTTCCACTGGTTAGTTGTTCTAACTGTCAGGAAGTTTCTCCTTAGTTCTAGGTTGCTTCTCTCCTTGACTAGTTTCCATCCATTGCTTCTTGTCCTGCTTTCAGGTGCTTTGGATTAAGTATTAATACCCCTGCAATTTCTCTGTCCTATGCTCCCTAATGATTCTTTTTCTTTAAATATGCCCCATAGATCAATCCATCCATTCCTCATCAAATGGTGAAGAATGTACAAGGTATAACCTTATGACCTGTGAAGAGCTGGTAAGAAAAACATCAGCTTAACTCAGCTTGAATCTGAGGTAGGGAAAAAAAATCGGGGAATCCCATAAGTCTTTGAGATTATTGACATTTATGTGCAGAGAATCACCTGAGTGAATTATAAATAAATATCTTGAAACACTAAAATATCATATGTTCTCTGAGAAATAATTAGGATGAGTGAGCAGCAACATTCTGATGTTAAACATTTCTAACTGAAATGCCATTCATGACTGAAACAAAATCATAATCTGCTCTAGTTGACTACTTGGCTCATATATTCTTTACTGCTAATCTAATTACTCCTGATACTTGACTCTGTTTTTGATATTTTGGCTCATATATTGGTAAAGTTCTCTGACCCCAGTTTGACTCTTTGATTTCATCTTCAGCTCCAGACCTTATTTCTTTGCAAGACTTCCTAAATTTGATTCTGTACAGATTTATAAGAGTGTTGTAGTTTGATTCTGTTCCCTTTGTGAATTGCAGAAGGATATTTCAGAGCTCATAGAATAATATAATCCTGAATGAACATCTCCTCAGACAGAGAATCTCTTCAAACAGAAGATTATGTCCTCTTTGACACATGGTCACCATAACATATGACAGAAAATTTGGAAAGGGAAATTCTACTTAGCAATGGCAACAATCTGCATCTAGAGATATCAGTGGTTCTACTAAATGAAGCATAGTGCCAAACATGTCAGGTTTTTGAGCATGTGGAATAATATTAATTCTTTAAAATTAAATGTCAGAAAATCTAGACAAAATCAAACATACCGTCTCCCCTCATAAGTATTTATCTGGTCCCATTAAATGCTTCTTTGAAATTTAATTTAACTTCTTGAGGAGTATTTAAATCGCTTAATAATATTATTTTAAAAGGGGGCTATTCTGGTGGTATAGGCAGTTGTGCCTTCTGCTAAATCTCAACATTTCATCATTTCCTTTCTTCAGGATTATTGTGATCCCAGCTGTTATTCAGCAACCTTTCTAAAAGATTTCAGCCATCTCTTTTAACTGCATTCCAAACTTTGTTAATTTCTTGCAATCTCACAAACATGTGGAGAGATGTTTCCTTTTTGAAGGCAAACAAACAGAATCCTTGCCAGGAGCATTTTATCCCACTACACCAGTCAAAACTCCTTTTGAAAATACTTTCAACTCTGTTGCAATCAATGTAGTATTATTCCTTGCATTTCCTTTTTTTTCTTCCATGTTTTACATAATGCATATATATCCCCAATTCAGTGTAATGTATTGCACGGATATTTTTCACTGTCAACACACTTCTCTCAAGTTCCAGAGGAGTAATGAAGGAGCCTGAAGAAGCAAGCCAAACATCAAAAATAGAAATAGAGATAAAAATAGTTCTAGTTTTGTAGGAGATATTAGAGGCTCTACACACATTTCAGAAGATAAAGCTCACTTTCAGCTGAATTTCATATAATATGATGAGATATTTAGCATGACCGGGAAGTCACCATATAACCTTCGAATAATAGGTGTTTTAAGCTCATATATTTATTTGTTTATTGTGGGGTTTTTTAATTTGTCAGTACCAGAACTTCTATGAATAAGTTGCAACAGGATTTAAAGCAATAATATGATCTGGCACAAGCTGCCATAATCCAATAAATTGATTACATAAAAGAGAGCAAGAGGAAAATGTATTGTGTTAACACCACTGTTATGATATATTTCAGGGACTTAAAATAAAACTAGTAAGTTGCTTGAAAAATATGTTAGCTTGTGCTGGGAAGATACTAGGCTTCCAGAAGCCGGGGGGGGGGGGGCAGAGGGAAGTGCTTAACTGAGGTGGTTTCAGCCCTTTGAGGTAGGCTAAATCAGAAAATAGACTACTCAAGGGCTATGTTATAGGGTGCAACAGCAGAATCTTGAAAGCCTGACAGAAACTCTCTCTCTCTTATACTATGCAAAATCAATATGGGATTCTTCTGAGTCTCTTTCTAACCTTTACTTTTTTCCTCAGAGCTGAAATTGCATGTACTATCTTTTTATATATTAGAGGTGTTCACATTTTCCCATGATTCCACAAAATTGTAACTCCTGCTTAACCTCCCTTGACAGAGAGCCTTTACCAGGCAATTACATAAGTTATACATATGTACTTGGAAACAAAATATCTGAATAGAAGTAATATACTACATCTCTCTCTTAACTGGTAGGATATGGGCAATACTATATTGACCTGGAAGGTAATCCCTAAATTAAATATTCTAACCTGCATGGAATGTTTTAGCATGCTTGGAACAAAACTGGGTTTTGATTTCAGTTACAGTAAAAGGTAAAAGTAAAGGTTCCCCCGCACATGCGTGCTAGTCGTTTCCAACTCTAGGGGCCGGTGTTCATCTCCGTTTCAAAGCCAAAGAGCCAGCGCTTGTCCGATGACATCTCCGTGGTCATGTGGCCAGCATGACTAGATGCCAAAGGCACACGGAACACTGTTACCTTCCCACCGTAGTGGTCCCTATTTTTCTACTTGCATTTTTACGTGTTTACGAACTGCTAGGTTGGCAGAAGCTGGGACGAGTAGCAGGCGCTCACTCTGTTACGCGGCACTCGGGATTCAGGATTCGACCCGCCAAACTGCCGACCTTCTGATCGACAAGGTCAGCGTCCTAACCCACTGAGCCACCACGTCCCTTCAGTTACAGTACACTGTCCAAAATATGACCAAAGGTACTGATATTCTCTTGTTAGGAGGAAATCCTCCATGTGGCACCAATGTGATTAAAAAGCATTATGTGAAGACTTTGATGAATCAGAACTAAGGTTATCCCATCTACTAGTCTGTCTACTCTTGACCATGGCTTGGAAAGATTGTGGTGTGGAATGTCAGAGGAGTAATGCCACAAACAGATGAAATATAAGAAAGAAAAAAATATGTTGTGTGCTGAAAGTTGAAAGAGTTAATAAAGGTGAGTGAAGATGGTCTGTTGTTATTGGTTAGATGTAATGAATATTTTCAGGGAAATGAAGTAGTGAATGAATTTGTGAATGAAATAGCAAAAATGTACATCAGATAGTATGAACTGCTTTCATTTAGACTAGTATGCTTATGAATGAAAGCATGAATTCATATCTTAATGATAGTTGCATGCTACGTTCCTGTGAATGATAATAGCAGAAGAACCAGAAATACATTTTGGGAAAGGGTGCTATCTGGAAGGGGATGTTTTCCTAATCGACATGAAATGATGAGAGGGTGAATGTATGGAAAAAGTTACTGAGCCATTCATAATGACTGACAATTGTGATTTCTTACTACTGAATATAAGTATATAATCATCATTGTTTGGATTATTTATGATGAAAGATTGATAATTAGTGAAAGGTACAAGGCTGCTGAGAAGTTCAAATGTGAGATAGAGGATTCCTTAGTAATGAGAAGATTAGACATTGGGGAAAATAGAAGAAAAACAAAGAAGTACAAGAATTTAAGAAGATCAGTTAATAATTTAATTTAATTTAATAATTTGATTTCTATACCGCCCTTCTCCCGAAGGACTCAGGGCGGTGAACAGGGCAATACACAATAAAAATCAAGTACAAAAATTAAAAAACCATTAAACATCATGCCCATAAAATCAATACATATTAAGTTAAAACTAATTTTAAAAACCCAACCCCATCCCGTCAGACCAGGCCAGCTTGTTCGAAAAAGAATGTTTTAAGATCGCGCCGGAAGGAGCGAAGGTCGGGGGCCGTCCGGAGCTCAACCGGTAAGCGGTTCCAGAGGTCTGGCGCGCCCACAGAGAACGCTCTCCCCCTGGGGGTCACCAGGAAGAGAAAATGTGAGCTCTATATGAAAAGTATTAGAAAATAAATTAATCTTCTAACAGGATTAATAGAAAGTGAACATAAGGAAGACAACGTATAAAATGATTAGAACAAAAGTATGTTATAAAGTGCCACAAAAAAGTGAGAAGTCTGATATGAAAAAAATGATTGATGAAAGAACGAAGTAGAAGAGTTAAGGGATAAGAAGAAGATAAATAAAAAATAATGATGAGAGTATAAAGCAGCGGTCTCCAATGTTTGCAGCTTGGCAGCCTGGGAGCGAGGGAACTGGGCCACATGAGTGGCAGGGCCAGCATGCACATGTGCGCCCACGCAGCCCTTGCACAAGTGGCGGGCTGGCGCGCACACACACAGCTCAACTTTCCTGAGCATCAGGCCAGCACGCAGGTGTGTGAATACCCGCTAGACTGACACATGGGCAAACTGAGCTGTGTGCACAAGCACACATGCTCCAGCCAGCCACTCACGCAGCCCAGTTTCAAGTAGGGCATGACCCGGTAGTGGGCCACAGCCAGGGGTTGGGGACCTCTGATATAAAGTTACAAAGAATTATCCCAAAGAAGCAAGGAACAATGAAAACAATTATAAGAAGGATGTTGTATAAACTACTACTGTATGTAGCTTGAACTATGTTTCCTTTTTTGTGGTTAATATTTCTCATTCCTTTTCCCTAGTCTGCATAACAATATTCATCACAAAATGATGTAATATGATAAGTATGAATGCATGTGTATACAGTATGAGGTTCTTAGAATCAGGAAGCGCGCTTACTTCCAAAAAAAGAATATACAGGGTTGCTTAAAAATATCCTATTTGATTATTATTTCTCAAGTATAGCAATAACAGAAATAAAAATGGACTGGGAAAATAATCCATAAAGCAGTAGATGATTCAGCTCTCAGCAATTTCAATGGCAGTCTTATTAACCTCATTGTGATTGTCAGTTTAGGATTGTGCGTATTCCTCAACCCTGAATGGAAGCAGTGTATTTAAGCTAACTTTCAAGTGATGTCAAATGGATATGTTAAACCAAAAGTGTCATTTCAGAATAACAAGAGTTGGAAGGGACCTTGGAGGTCTTCTAGTCCAACCCTCTGCTCAAGCAGGAAACCCTATAGCATTTCGAACAAATGGTTGTCTAATCTCTTCTTAAAAACCTCCAGTGCTGGAGCACCCAGACTTCGGGAGGCAAGTCATTCTATTGATTAATTGTTATAACTGTCAGAAAAATTCTCCTTAGTTCTAGTTTGGTTCTCTCGTTTCAACAATCACTTCATTTACTCACTTATCAAGTTTTTCAATTCCCCTTTTATCCTCCGTTTCTCCTACCCCAATGCTATGTATACATGCTCAGGACATACTGTCCTCTGAAGCACTTATGGAACCTATGCAGGAGAAAATAAAGCAAACCCTGTTGCGCAAATCCATTGTGTAATATTTGATGTAGTCATCATTTAAATAAATAATTTATTTATTAAATGTTTACAGTAAAGCAGATATTAATGATATGGTGCTTTTTCTTAGGTGAGAAAGAAGGGTATGAAATAGTGTGTAATCAGATAACTAAAGCATTTAATACAGATTAACTTTTTTCAACTTTATAAAAACAAAATATATTTCATATTATTTTATGTCTTTTAAAATAATAATTTAAATAAAGCAACTGAATGTATGATTCAGAGAAATTTAGTCCTTTGCAATTGATTCATTTTAATAGGTGCACTTGCTTAAGTCTATAATTTGAATGCTCTGTTGAAATCAACAAGCTGTCCAAATGCTGATCAGATTTGATCATCACATAGAAAAAGAGGGGGAAAATGCATTTGCAAAAAATAATCTGCTTAAAAATCTATGAAAATGAATAAAAATATAAAGGTGGCTGGGACAGCATATATTGTTGAAGAATGACTCTACATAGGTGATTGACATCATTGAAATCTATATTAATATTCATTGATCTGACAAATATTGACCAAAGTAAACTCAAAGTTCATATTTAACCAGGAGGAAAAAAATTCTCCGTAGTGTCAGTAACAAGTTGGTATTCACTGTCTTATGCAGATGCTTATAGAGAACGCTGAGCTGTTTTACAAGCATATAAGTCCCAAAAATAAAATAAATAAATAATAAATAAATAAATAATATTCAGCTTGTTATCCTTGTTTTACAAGGATATTCTATCAAGAATAGAATATAGACATTAGTTCACATTTTATCTCTTTTTAATCAAGTGTGCATCCTGCCACAATCACAAGACTCTCAGATGCTCATAAGAATAAGCAAACATAATAAAATGTATTTATAAGATATTCTTAGTATATTGTGTTTGCTTAACCCCCCACAAAAAATACATAGTGTCATGATACAAAGCCCTCAGAAAAGCTCCATTTTCAACTTTTTCCAGAAGGCAAATTATGTTGGAAATAGACAAACCTGCAGTGGGGAGCTATTCCAGAGGAGAGGCTCCATCACTGAAAGACAACAATCCTGGACATCAGCCCTCCTAACTACCAGAAATGGGAACAGGCAGCTGCCTCTCCCAGCATGATCAAAATGGCCAGGCCAATTCAAGTGGAAATGCAGGAAACCTGCTACAAGCTATAAAGGGTTTTATGGATTAAAATCAGTACTTTCAATTGTATCTGCCAGCTACAGATACAATATATGTCCATCCACGATCACCAGGCCACCTCATTTTGCATCATGAAGATTCTTGGTTGGTCTTTAAAGGTAGCCTGTAGAGTTCATTGCAGTAATCTAAATCAGGGTTTGAGGAACTTTTTTTCTAAAAGGCCAGATCCTATCCCTCCTCTGCTACCACAATCATGGCTGCCAGGTCTGCAGGCCAAAAAGCAGAACTGTGTCTTTTTGTTGACAAGGAAGCTGTTAATAGGTTGCCACAGACACCCAGGGCACCCATTCTCAATTCCTGCTCCTGGCCCTTGACGTTTGACTGAAACGAAGGTCTGACTATCTGCCACTCATCCACTCATAGGCTGTATAATCAGGCGGGCCAGATTTGGTTTTTAGATTGTGATTTTCCAACTCTGATCCAAATGCATGGTGAAAAGACTGTGAGTCACTATGATTAGATTCTTCTTCCCCCAACTAGCCCACCACTGCCACACCTATCAAAACTGGGGAAAATCCTCTACCTGCTGATCCACTAGGAGCTGTAAATCCAGCTGAACCTCAAATCATGGACCTTAAGGGACAGTACAATCCTGTCCAAAGAAAAAATGCAGGGCATAGATAAACTATGATATAGAAACTGCACACATACCTCCTACTGTTCATTTTAAGCAGGTTCTCTCCTATCCAGACTCACACAACCCCCCCCAGGCACTGGGACAAGACTGCAACAGCATTTCCAATCTGGCTTGGGGTTACAGGTAAAGTTGAATATTGTCAGCACATCAATAGTTTCAACTCTGAACCACCAGATACTTTTCCCAATAGCTTTATGTAGATGTTGAATAACATACAAAAAGTTAATGCTTGGTTAATGCTAAGCATTTTTGAGTCCAGTTACTTCAATGGGAAAATTAACCCAATAAACAAAATCCTTCCTTTCACATACAGATCAAGACCAAAATGTTCAAATTAACTTTGTCTGAAGCTTCACAGCTATATCTATAGCAAGGCCAGTGTAATATCAGCAAAACACATCTTTCCATACTGATAAGCTTTCCATACTGACAAGCTATTCTGATGTAAATATGCTTATATGCTAATGTGCACCAGTTTCTTCTCCTGTTATTAAAAGATTTATCTGTTGGATGTGAGCTGTTTCATAACCAGCTACTAATTATTACAGTGTTAAAAAAGAAAAGATCTACATTTCACTCCCACTTTCCACTTCTTCACAGCTACTAATGAGATGGAGCTGATTGTCACAACAAAGATAAATGCAAATTAATATATATTCCAAAGGCTCAAAGCTAGCAGTACTTTAAAACTTTCTTCAATGCTGGGAAGATACCCCATAAAACAATGAGCCTATTAAAACCAAATAAAGAGTATTTGAATGTCATGTCACATGAGGATGGCAAATGTTCAACTAATTTTTACTAGGATATTACAGTCAGAGAATCTACAGTTCAGTTGATATTCTGGGTGGGGTTTGGGGTGGAGAGTTTTTTGCTCTGTTTTCAGGAGTAATTCAAAAGCATCAAATCTTGTTCTCATATTCTCAGACTGTTTATTATATATAAACACATATACTTAAGTAAACATTTGGAATGGAACCTCAGCTGAAGACTTACTTTTAAAAGTTGTGAATAATGCTGAATTAAGGGACGCGGTGGCTCAGTGGGTTAGGACGCTGAGCTTGTCGATCAGATGGTCGGCAGTTTGGCGGGTCAAATCCCAAGTGCCGCGTAACAGAGTGAGTGCCTGTTACTTGTCCCAGCTTCTGCCAACCTAGCAGTTCGAAAGCACGTAAAAATGCAAGTAGAAAAATAGGGAGCACTACGGTGGGAAGGTAACACCGTTCCGTGCGCCTTTGGCATCTAGTCATGCCGGCCACATGACCACGGAGACGTCCTCAGACAAGCGCTGGCTCTTCGGCTTTGAAACGGAGATGAGCACTGGCCCCTAGAGTTGGAAACGACTAGCACACATGTGCGGGGGAACCTTTACCTTTACCTTAATGCTGAATTAATATTATTTGGGAGCTGAGTTAGATAAATGCCAGTAATATACTGATAGCCGTTTAATGGAAAAGCTACAGTATGGTACATTATGTAAAGAAAACTAGATATTCATGTGTATTTTTGATTAACTTGCAGCTATTTATGTGAAACTATAAATGCAACAGTGGTGGGATTCAGCCAGTTAGTACCAGTTTGGCAGAACCAGTAGCTAATTTTTTGTTGCCCAGGCCCAGAATGGACTTCCGGAAGTGGCATCCACACAGAGAACCGGTTGGTCACATATTTGAATCCTACCACCGAAATGCAACATATGCGCATTCATTGCACTCAGTTTGCTTCAGCCAGTTTCCAGTTTCTTTCCTTCACAGTGGGGAAAAGTGACATCCCAGCTTTAATCACTTGCAAGCTTTATGGGTCCATTCTGTCTAAATTTATTAGGAGACAGTTTTATTTATTGAATGAGCTGATTCTATAATGTATTGACCCATTCATTCATTTTTATGTCACTTTTCTGCCAATAGTATTCCTCCCTGATTTGAAAAACAACAGACTTTAGGCATATAATTTAAAAAAAAAAAAATCTAAAATGGAAACAGGATACAGAGGAACTAACAGAAAAGCAACACAAGAACAACTTCTTCAATTTAAAGTAGTTTTTATGTTGAGTTGCTGCTAACAATTCTGGGAAAGCTAAACCCCAGCAACTTGATCTTCTGCTGCTGTGTCTTCTCTCTGAAAGAATATTTTTAGTATGATGAAATTAGTAGATGGAGGAACTAAATGGACCCTGGCAGGAAAAAAAATATTTTTGTAATGACATTTCTGTGTTTAGTAAAAAACTTCAAGCAGTTCAGGAGCACCTCTTTCCCTCCGCTTGAGTAAAGCCTCTTTCCCCCAACTCTAATGAAATTAGGAATTTTTAATCATGCAAATTATTAAATACTAAACATTAAGTAGCTATTTATGCATCAGATAAATGCCTTAGGGCAATTTGACAAAGAGTTCTCAACGGTATTCTCTATCATGTTCTGTCATCATATTATAAAGCTGTTTTAATACTCTGTATTTAAATCTTTGCATTCTGAAATAAAACATAATTATGCTTATAATAAAACTAGTTATAATAAAACTAATATGCTTAGCTTGTATTCCATAAGTATAGATAGGTTTTTGGCTTCACTGAACAATTTCCCATCCCTCTCCCTCTCCTTATCAACTTGCCCCAACCTGAGCTAGATTTTGCATTTCCAGGAAGGCAGTATATTATCCTTAAAGGTAAAGGTAAAGGTTCCCCCGCACATGCATGCTAGTCGTTTCTGACTCTAGGGGCCGGTGCTCATCTCTGTTTCAAAGTAATATACTACATCTCTCTCTTAACTGGTAGGATATGGGCAATACTATATTGACCTGGAAGGTAATCCCTAAATTAAATATTCTAACCCGCATGGAATGTTTTAGCATGCTTGGAACAAAACTGGGTTTTGATTTCAGTTACAGTAAAAGGTAAAAGTAAAGGTTCCCCTGCACATGCATGCTAGTCGTTTCCAACTCTAGGGGCCGGTGTTCATCTCCGTTTCAAAGCCAAAGAGCCAGCGCTTGTCCGATGACATCTCCGTGGTCATGTGGCCAGCATGATTAGATGCCAAAGGGGCACGGAACACTGTTACCTTCCCACCGTAGTGGTCCCTATTTTTCTACTTGCATTTTTATGTGCTTACGAACTGCTAGGTTGGCAGAAGCTGGGACGAGTAACAGGCACTCACTCTGTTACGCAGCACTCAGGATTCGACCCTCCAAACTGCCGACCTTCTGATCGACAAGCTCAGCATCCTAACCCACTGAGCCACCACGTCCCTTCAGTTACAGTACACTGTCTAAAATAAGACCAAAGGTACTGATATTCTCTTGTTAGGAGGAAATCCTCCATGTGGCACCAATGTGATTAAAAAGCATTATGTGAAGACTTTGATGAATCAGAACTAAGGTTATCCCATCTACTAGTCTGTCTACTCTTGACCATGGGTTGGAAAGATTGTGGTGTGGAATGTCAGAGGAATAATGCCACAAACAGATGAAATATAATAAAGAAAAAATATGTTGTGTGTTGAAAGTTGAAAGAGTTAATAAATGTGAGTGAAGATGGTCTGTTGTTATTGGTTAGATGTAATGAACAACCTGCCTCCAGAAGGTGTGAATACTCCAACAATGGAAGTTTTTAAGAAAAGACTGGACAGCCATTTGTCTGAAATGGTATAGGGTTTCCTGCCTGAGCAGGGGGTTGGGCTAGATGACCTTCAAGGTCCCTTTCAACTTATTATTATTATTATTATTATTATTATTATTATTATTATTATTATTATTATTATTATTATTATTATTATTATTATTATGCACTGAGGGTAAACAGAAGCTTCTTATAACTTTTTAAAGAGATTTTCTGTATCTGTAGAACCCATTTATTTATTTATTATATTTATCCTGACTTTCCTCCAAGAGTTCAAGGTAGCATAAATACTACCGCCTCTAATTTTGTCCCCACAATTTCAATCCTGTCAGATAGGTCAGGCTAAGTGAGGCTTGTTCAAAATCACCACATGTTTTCATGGCTAAAAGTGAACATGAACTAGAATCTCCACCCCCAACTCCCTCCCCTGCTGCCCAACAACTTAACCACTCCACCACACTTGAGCAATCAGAGTAAAATGAAGCTGTGTAGTAGCTTTAAAAGAGGGGAGACTTCAAAATGGTGCTTTGCTTAAAGCATCATCAAACAACGCACAATCCTTATCTCTGGTAGCCATAGTACTTCCCAGTCCTACTGGGCATTGTTGCTTCCTTTGGGTTTCAGAAGGAAATGTATTACCAAATTTCACACTTCACGTGCAAAGCCTTTCTTTGACAGTGATATTTTGGAAATTGGGTTTCTCCACATGAGAAAACCAAAGAGGGAAGAAGAAAATAGCTGACTCTCAGTTGGGTTAGTTTGTCTGAAGAAGAGATGAAGATATAGATTTTTGTCCTTAGAAACCTACTAGTAGAGCTACCTTTAAATCACAAAGTTGTAATTCTTGTAGAAAGGGACTGCTTTAATTAAGAAAAAAGCAGAATATATATCAGATAGATATGAGAGAGAGAGAGAGAGAGAGAGAGAGAGAGAGAGAGAGAGAGAGAGAGAGAGAGAGAGAGAGAGAGAGAGAGGGGGGGGGGCACAGAGAGACAGAGAGACAGAGAGACAGAGACAGAGATTGATTCTGGTTTTCATGAGTAGGACCTGTCTTTACTACCAGATTTATTTTTAGTACTGAGTGAAAGCAGTATCATTCTAGAATTCCCTATCTTGTTGTACTTCTCTTCCATAAAAGTTTGCTTTCAATCCAGCTTCTATAATTAAAGAAGGGGCTTACTTGGTAAATAATGTGTGTTAGCTATTAAATTCCTGAACAAATCTTTGGAAAAAATGTTGCTAGGATGGTAAGAATAGCTTAGGTTCCCCTTTGGGCATACATGACTTACTTTACCTATCCATTCATATCATGCTGCCAGTTGCAAGCAGGATAATCTTATCATGTTAGATGAGTTGTATAGATATTTAAATTCTTTAATAAAATGAATTGTACAAAAAATTCTGATTTGCAATGTTTATGTGGAGTGATTTCCTGATCTGGCCTATGTAATGGAGCTCACACAAAAATAATAAAAATGGAATAAAAAATAAATAAGTAAAAGTAAATTTTATAAAAATTCTTTTTGAGATATATAAAAATTTCAATCCTTTTAATCACATTTTTACCCATTAACCAAAATTCATCATATTCTCTTCAACATGTTTTTCCTCAGTTTAAAATTTTAACAAAAGTAATACATTTTAGTAATTGCATGTTCATCATCAATACACAACTATATTTCAAATCCTGTCTTACTTTGCTCAAAACCATAAATCTTTTCAGTCATTTAAAATCTTTCAGATAACTATAAATGGAAAAACCATTGACAGCTATATCCTTCTGCTATTAATTACTCTCTTGATTTAATTTTACATTTCCCTTAATAGTTTTCCAATAAAACCCAATATGTTAACCATTTATCTTTGCCAGTTCTCTTCTATGTTTTACTTCTTATGCTAAGATTCATAAAGGTGTTTTCAAACACAACTTGAGTTTATATCTAATCCACATTCTCAATATGGCACATCTAGTATTTTTAATTGTTTTTAGTAGATGGATTGATTGCTTTAATATATGACTGATTTTTTACAAACCGCCTTGGAATAGGGCAGTATACAAATAGATGTAATAAATTTAAAGCTAAAAAGATGAGCATTCCCTTTATAAAGGAAGGGGAAATTCTATATTACTACTGTGCTTTTTCACTTTAGAATATGGCCTCTGATGCTTCCTCCGGAAGTTTTGTGAGATAATGTACTAAAGACAAAATTGTTATCCTTAACATTTGCTCTATTCATTTTCATTCTTCAATACAAAAAGTTAAGTTCTATTAGAATTACAATATGGTATAATTTTTTGATGATAATCATACTTTCTAAAAATTTCCTTCAAAAACAGCCTATTATTGCAGCGTCCTAGGGAGTCAAGAATTTGGGACATCTGCTGTTAAAAGTAACTGTGATGATAAAAGCAAATTAAGCTACTCCAGATCCAGAGAGGGCATTATAAACCAGGAAATAAATTTTCAAGAGTGAATTATTAGCAGGGTTTTGCATGCCTAAAATCTTTCTTGATTAAATCCAGATTTTGTGCCAAAGAAAGGAGTTGGGTCTTTGAGTTAAATTCAAACCTGGTTGTATTTCAAGGAGGCTCACTGAAATTAATGCATTTAAATTAGTTATGACTAAATTAAATGTAATTCATTTCATTTTGGATAATCTATACTCAACCTGTTTGGATTCAATCCTATGCAGTAACACTTTTTCTTTATTTTATCTAATGTATTCTAATTTCTTGATTGTGGTTAGGGAGACATATCATTCAATCAAGGTACATCGCTGCAACTTGATTGCTGAAACTCACAACTTATTTGTTTTGCAAAAGCTGCAATTCTAGCCTAATCATAATTGCATCACAAAATATCCTGGCTTACCAAGAATTTTTTTTAAAGAAAAGAGCTATTGTATAGGCCTAAGATATAATTTACAGAGCAATCCATTTTATCTCCAAAGTTCCTCACCCACCCCCACCACAGGATATCTATTTTTAATGGAACATGTCAAAGTTCCACTTTGCACAAGAACATCACTAGCTCAAACATGTGCTTTTTCACACACACATAAACAACTTTTTTGCACTCACAGAAAGTGACCTGGTTGAGCAATATAACAACCAATAAAAATGTCACAAATTTCAGAATCGAGTATATGTTTTGCCACTGAGATTCATGGCTGCTTTACTAATCAGCAATTCTAGGCATGTTGAATAACCATGAATAAGGAATGTGGTATAAAATAGAAGGGAGACTAGCTCAGATAGTTAACCTCATCCCCAAAACTCACTGGGGGGGACATGTTTTGAAATACGAGACCTCCTGGCTTCCCTCATATTATTTTTGAAGGGTTTAACTGTTGTTTGCAATGAAACATCTAACTTTTTTTTCTTTCAAAGGAATATGAGGACCTTGATCAGCAAAGAAAACTGATCTGTTTTGTCTGTCTTTATAAAGGCACAAATAGATAGTGTTCAGTGGAGGGGGGAAGCAGCCAATCCAAACTGGTAAACTCCTTGCCTCCAGCTTCCACCCTGCTTTTCTTTTTAAGTCTTCAATCTCTATTGTCTGGTGGTTTGTTCAGTTAATCTCCTGTCAATACATGATGAACAATCTGCCTATTGACTGTCTCAGCAGTTTCTAGATCCTCTTCCACCACCCTCTATGCCAAGATTCCTCACATTTCTTCTGATTGCTCTTTTAGTGGGGAGAGGGAGGGAGGGGTGGAAAAGAGGAAAGTTATTTTTCTTCCCATCCCCTAAAATAAATTATCACCTGCTCCTGAGATCTTTCCTTGGCCCCTTTTTTGATCTGGTTCTTTACACGGGTTTGAGAATCTAAAACACGCTCTCCACACTATTGCTTCCCCTTGAAAGTTTTCCAAATGACTTTCAGCTGAGCACAGAAGGGATTCTTGTCCTATCGTTTCTTGTTTGCTCCAAGGAAAACAAATATTGGTGGAATCGGAATAACCATTTTTAAGGGGTCGTCCATATATTAATTGAGTTCCTTCTCTAATGGTGATGCTAGTAACACTGCATTGCTCGTAAAGAGGATTTGGGAAGGTTTTTGCCAGAAAAAAACAAGAACCATAGAGGAAAAACAAGCCACATCTTTGGAACAAAACAGGAAGCTGGCCATGTTCAAGAAGCAGACATGATCATTTTAATCCAACTTGTTTCGTTACTGAATCCCTTAGGAAACACATAATGTCGAGTTTACAGTATTTCCATTCAACCCTGTCTCAAAGCTGCAAAAAGTGTTTCTTCAACTGCTTTGAGCAATTTAGCTTAGCAAAGATTCCCTATTTAAAATTTGCTGAATTTTGTTTTACCAGCTCAGTATTTGCATTTCTGGTCACTGAGTCCTTGTCTCCTGTTTTTAGTTACTTATTTCAAATACCTATCTCCCATTTCCTATATGGAGGCATCTGGCTAGGGTCAGAAAATTCAGGATGGTAACAGCAAGTATAGAAAATCTGCCCCCTTTGTGTTGCAGATAGGTTGCACAAGCAACACACGGAAAAAAGGTGCAAGGCTACAATTACATAGTCATGGCAACTTTTTTGACATATACATACAGATATGTCCCAGTCCCATACAATCTTGTTTCAATACCAGCTGCCTACACATGATTTAAATAGTATTAAATAGTGTTAAAGACCATGGATTTAAACAACATAAAGGGAGAAGAAGGAAAAACAAAACAAAATTGGTTATGGAATACTCATATAGACAAGACCTGGATGAAGAGAAACGTCTTCAACAGGACACCTATAAGATGGAATAGCAAATGAATTTCAGGATACGTTTTCCAGAGAAGCTCCACTTTCCTTTCAACTTCAAACCATGTTTGCTTCCTATCAGAAGCATTGTGACAATGGAAAAATTGGGCGCATGATCCCATTGTTAGTCAAGTCTTTATTCTTTTAAAGTATCAATACTGTTAAGAAAAAAAATAAAAAATATGAAGAGTATCTTGAGAGTGTCAGTTTTCCTTATATGCACTGTTTAAAACATCTTCAGCTTTCTAGCCATTTTCTATTTAATTTAATAATTTAATAATTTGATTTCTATACCGCCCTTCTCCCGAAGGACTCAGGGCGGTGAACAGGGCAATACACAATAAAAATCAGATACAAAAATTAAAAAACCATTAAAAACCAATTAAACATCATGCCCATAAAATCAATACATATTAAGTTAAAAACTAATTTTAAAAACCCAACCCCATCCCGTCAGACCAGGCCAGCTTGTTCGAAAAAGAATGTTTTAAGATCGCGCCGGAAGGAGCGAAGGTCGGGGGCCGTCCGGAGCTCAACCGGTAAGCTGTTCCAAAGGTCTGGCGCGCCCACAGAGAACGCTCTCCCCCTGGGGGTCACCAATCGGCATTCTTTGATTGGCGGCACCCTGAGGAGGCCCTCTCTGTGGGAGCGCACTGGACGGAGGGACGTTGACGCCGGTCGCAGGTGTTGCCGTAGGTAATCTGGACCCATGCCATGAAGGGCTTTGTACGTCATAACTACGTCATATTGAACTGCCTCAGTTTTTATTTGTTTTGGGGAGAGATTAGCCATTGATTAATCTTAAACAGATACTTTTTTTAAGAAATTGGACTTCAAAATGTGACAGATTTCCCCCCCCCAAAATTATCTCCAGTCAGCTGGCTAAAAGCAAACATGTTTTCCTACATTTCAGTACTCATGCCTTATTCAGTGCCACATTCCCAAGAGATATAAATCCTTGTGGGATTGGTATGGCAGAGATGCGTTCTTGTTTCTCTTGGCAAGAGCAAATTATGTTATTTTGCTGAAAAGATTTAGCCGTGCATAAACTGACAATTTCCTTTTGTGCAGTGGTTTATGTTTTGAAGTTCTTTGGAACTTTGAACTGGAGCTATTATCTGCAGTTAAATTTTCAGCAAAATGTCTGATATCAAACCCTAGAATAAAATATACTCACTTCACCTCTGTTCATTTTCTTCAGTGAATCTCTTCCAAAAGTTTCCACCAAAGGAAAATTTACTAAAGTAAATTAAAATGCTCTGTATAATTAACTAAAGAATTGCTAATGAAATAGAGATGCACCAAGGCTGTGTGTGCCTCATCGGTCTCTGTTACACTTCAGAATCTCATTCACACATTCTTAAGATGATGATTAATCAAATGCAAGGTGTTAAATAAGATGCTTTTAATTAACTTGATTTCAAAAGTTTTTCTGAGCCAAAGAAAGGCAAAAGTTGCATTTGCTTTTGTCTGCCTTTTGCTTTCTCCCTTCCCATATCATTGTCCTTTGCAATGATGCTAAGTACAATTTACTAAGGATGCTTTAGAATGTATCAGGCCAAAATAGCCTCTATGGCTCCCGATGTGTCCACACTCTCGACCCTTGAGGGAGGGAGGGGGAAAAAGATTATTTTAACATTGTTAAAAAAGTAAATGAGAGGCTGAAATGCTTCAGAGCAAAATGCCAGTCTCAAGCATAATCATTATTTCAGAGAATGCTGAGGGACACATATCGGCCCCAGAGGCATTCTTAAGACAATATTAAAAAATGATAGGAGACAATAGCCTAGCATTCAGTTTGAAAAGTGCCACCTCCATAAGCAAGCTGAAGTAACCAAGAGCATCCCGAGAATACCATAAGAGGTGGTAGCAAGAAATTGTGCCCTGTGTTTTTGTCAAATTAAGAAAATGTCAAGGACACATTCCAAATGTGCCCTCAATGTTGCAAAGCCCTGATGCGGAGACTTGGCAATATCACAATAAATTCCCTCTGCAGCTTGCTACCTTCTACTTATCCATTTAAATACCTTGCTATTAATCCAGTTTCCTATAGATTTGTGGGTGTGTACGGGTTTGCACCAGCCTTCCTGGCAGTTGATTCCTGGCAAATGCCTAAATGTGTTCTTGCTGTTTTCTTGGCAAGATTTTTTGGCAATTGCTTAATTCCTAGGGCTGAGAAAGGGTGACTGGCCCAATGTTACCTGCTGTCTTTGTGCCTAAGTGAGAGTAAAACTCACAGTCTCCTGGTTTCTTGCCTGGCGGTTTAACTACTATCGTGTTTCCCTGAAAATAAGAACCACCCAGGAAATAAGCCCTAGCCTGATTTTTTGGGGTGGGCCTAATATAAGCCCTACCCCCAAAACAAGCCCAGGGGGTGGGGGTGACCAGCACAAGAGATGGCGAGGGAGTGGGGGCCAATGGTGTCTGGCAGCAGCCATGGCCCACCAGCCCCTTTGCGCAGCACAGGTAAGTCCGAGCGCGAAAGCAGAGACAGAGGGATGCAAGCAATCTGGATGTGCTGCGTGGCCCTCTGGCTCATATGTGGTGGCAGTGGCAGCAGGCAGAGTTACAGACATGGGGTGGGAGGCAGGTGATCCAGATGTGTTGCACAGCCACCTGGCTCAAGTCAGGTCTGCGGGAGGCTTGCATGTCGGCACCAGCAACAGGAGGAGGCAGAGGCACGGGGAGGGAAGAGGAGGCAGGCGATCCTGATGCGCCATGTGGCCACCTGTCCCGGTGTGGCCATGGGCAAGCCAAGAGATGGTGGGACAGAGTGGGCAGTGCATCGGGATCACCTGCTCTCCCCCTTGCCTTTGCCGGTGCCACCATGCTAGCCTCCCATGAGCCAGGCAGCTGCGCAGCACATTCGGATCATTTACCTTCTTCCCCCAGTGCCTCTGCATCCGTCTGGCTCTGCCGCACACTTTTCACCCAGGGGGAGACTGGAAGCTTCATCTGCTTGCAAAAGGAAAGAGTGTGGCAGGCCAAGGGAGGTGGCAGAGGAGGCTTGCACTGCCTGATCATTTGGCTTTCCCCATCTATTCAGGCTCTCCCCCTCACCGAAGGCACATTTTGCTGGCACTGCCATCACCTCCCAAGCGTCTGCCCTGGGAAGTCCTGTAAGCCGTTGCAGCCACAGTTAAGCAGACAATGCAAGGGAGCTAGCAGGCAGCCGCAGAGTCAGATATCTCCTGAAAATAAGCCCTAATGGGTCTTTTGATCCAAAAAATAAAAATAAAAAGACCCAGTCTTATTTTCGAGGAAACACGATGTAGCAAAGTGACTATTTATATAAAATCAACAAAGCTTATTTTGTAAAAATCTTTTTTCCTTATTACAGAGCAAACCAAATCAGGTTCACACCAGTACAAACACTTACCTTTGCTTCTTTACACTTGATTATTGTATCATCAGTGACTGGCAGTTGTAAATGATCTAGATGAAAACCTCTGAGGTGAGAGGAAATGTAACTCAGTCTGCGGCACCAACCACACACATATCCCATTTGCACATAAATGCCATTAGTTGACACCCAAACCAAAAATAAGTGAACATTCAGGGAGAGACATGCATGTGTGAATTAGATAACCTTAATATAGTTTGGGACTGCTTAATATGTTCAAAAGCATAATAAAAGCTCAAACAGCTCACCAACAAGAATGAGCTGCTGGACCCTCAAGGAAATAGCCAATTGCATCAGAAACTAACTGCGCAGGACCTCTGCCCACCCCTATAGCTCTTCACAGGGGATTTCCCGTAAATGGGAAAAAAGCAACGTCCTATTTATTTATCCAACTCTATGACATGACTTAACCTCTTTCTTCCTTTCCTGACTTAGGAAATAACTATTTTGATGATGTCTTTAAGCTTTTGATATTCCAGTTCTGTCCTTTTTTGCAGTATGGTTTACAAAGTTGTGCACTAAGCTATGATTGAGTCTGCACTCAAAACTATAAGCTAGAGTACATGCTATAAGCCACCCAGAGTCACTTCGAAGTCAGATGGGCAGCAAATACAATAAATAAACAAACAAACAGACAGACAGATAGACTGGTTTCAGTGCAAAGATCAATGAACACAGAGCATCTGAATTTAAAGTATTATTTTATGGTTCCACCTCACATAATGCCAACCTAAAAGAATGACCAAGCGGTTTTCTATCTTTGAAAACCTATCACTCTCTAAGCCATTGTTTCTCAACCTTAACAATTTTAAGCCATGTGGAGCTCAACTCCCACATGCTTCTGATGGCAGAATAATCATTCTCTGACAATACCTTTTGCCTCCTCTGTCCTAAGATTTCTTAGTTTGATTTATTAGTTCTGTGTCACCTTTATCTTGTTAGTCAATGAGGCAGTCTTAAATTGCCCTTAGCAGTACCCAGGTTATAGGAAGCTTCCCCCCTTATTCTGACACAGGCTAAGGACAATCTTAACACTAGTGCAATCTGTTGGAATTGATTATCTTGGAGAAAAAATGGAAGACTGCAGGGGATGGAAAAAGACAACAGGGGACAATAAAATTACCTGCCAATTTGAAGATGGGTGGGAAGTACAGTAATTCAACTCAGCAGTGCCATGACTTACTGGCAAGGAAGACCAGATTTGCAATGTTGTTGTTGTTTTCATCCTGGTGAGTAGCAAGTATCCTATGCTATGTCAACTGTGCAGATTAACACAGTTGAGAGGACTGAATCAAGTCCATGTGAGCCAAGGATGCAGCTTTGGATGCAGTTGATTTGGCTGGCTGGTTGGTTCATTCATTCACTCATTCTTTCAAAGATTTATAAGGATGCCCAATTCAAACAATATGACTTTATGATGGATGGTATAACATACAAACAAGCAATAAATCAAAACAAGGGGGAAAACCCCCACAAAAATACAACATATAAATACTAAATATAAATTGGTGACCAAGTATATAACAGCCTTCTCATGTTTACATTTTTAAGTCTTTAGCCAGCTATCACCAGCAGTAATCTTCTACCCAGCCAGTTCTTTACAGGTGTAGTATAAACATCAATGCCACTGAATTCCTTCCCCTGATTGGCCTATGCTGTAAAAACCAAAAGGGAAGAGTTAATACTGTGTTACAAATGAAACACACACACACACACACACACACACCCCTTTGTCCATGCTCAGAAGCAAAGATGGGAAGGTAGAATAAACCATACCAATGTTTATGCTGTAATCTTCTGCATATTTCTTGAAATAAATACTTTAAATTCATGGCACCTTATTGCAAACAGACATTTTGTACAAGATTAGTCTCTGAGTGATTTTATACCCACCTTTTTAAAAGCCCAACAACATCATTCATGAATGATTAAAGTAAATAGCCTAAATGACAAAAGTCTGCTTGTGGGATTGCGGCTACACTTGTATTATACTTTTAATTTGTCATTAATTTCATTGATAATAAGAAGTTTAGCATTTTTTTTCTACTACTTTCATTGGGTTATAGATTTCCCACCACAGAAGCAGATTTCCACTCATGGAATGGAAGCTTCTGTTGCACTTCATTCCCTTGGGTCTGTCCCTCCATGGCTATGATATTTTGCCAAACCCACTAGGCATTTTGGAGAGTCCCCTTCCCCCAGGGCCACCAGAGGGACCAGGAAGCTGATCTGCTGTGATGACCATTCCACTGGTATACAGATGCAACCAGATTTCAATCATGTTCATGATGAAACACAGAAACATGTGCAGTTGTGATACTGTAAAGTCAGCATGTGGTAGGGTCCCTCCCTTTCCCCATTCCTTTGTACAGAGCTGGCAATGGGAAGCAGCTAGACTGTCCTTGAACAAAGCAAACCTTGTTAAATTGTGTTAGGCTCAGCAGCAGTAACCCAAATGAAGTCATGAACAAATTTATAAACCTTTGCATCAAGTTAATTGTTAATGAGAAGCATATATCAAGGCTTTTGTAATAATCTGTCCCTCTGTAATAGCAGTATACAAAGCAAAACTCAGAGTATTATTAATTTGGAATGTGGCAAGTTTCCTGTAATCTCTTTATAAGACAGAGAGCTTTTAACAACGCCAGAGAAATTAATCTGTAAAACCAAGTGCTTAAACACATCTGACTTATGGCTTACAGGTCACATTGATACCTTAGATCAGGAAAAGTCCAATAAAGTAATTACACTACTGTGCTCTCCTTGACAAAGTAAAAAAAAATGTGAATAAAATGAATAAGTTGACATGAGGTTTCTCAAGACTTATAATTTAGACAGTAGCATAGCCAGTTTGATCCAATTTATAAATGGGTGCATAAAGCATAGAGTTAAACTTACTGTTACATGACCAGACAACCATTCACAGCAATCTGGAGAAAATGCAGGAATCCATTTAATCAACAGCATCCAATCCACCAGCCAGCCAAGCAGCATTGGGCACAATTCAATATTTTAATTTACTAGAAAAATATCCATCTAAAGTATCCAATAAGTCACAATAAAGAGAGAGTTCAGGAGTGGGGCTAGATTTACAGACAAGAGGTTTTGATCTGAGATTTAACATACCCATAATTTCTTCTCTTTCTTTCACATATAATAAAAGAGAAATCATATTGGGAATAGGATCAAACTATGTTGTGCTCTATGATTAAGGGGTCCTTGGTGCTCTCTAAGCTTACCTGTTTTATTGCTGATGTTTCATTATCCAAACTAGGTAACACCGATGAAACGTCTGCAAGAAAACCCTCATTTCAACCCTGATCTACAAATATTCTCCTTTATTGGCTCTTTGAGTGACATAATGTTTTTCAAATTTTTTATTCAAAACTTCACTCAAGACCCCAAGTATTTCAGAAGATATGAGATTGAGTGGGCACTCAACTTGAGTGGGCACCTCCCCCCCTTCATAAAAAACAACAGCCACAGGGATTGTATAATATTTTTACAAGTGTTGAAAAAAAATTCTTTGGATCACAACTGATTCTTAATCATCACGGACAGGCAAGTAAGAGACAATTTTTTATAAACTTTATCTCAAGCACATTTTGAGAAATACCTTTATATTTTGTGGTGTTTTTGCCAGGTTTTCCCATGGAATTTTACTACTAATTTACATCCCTCCTGAGTCATAAGATTTCATACCATTAATGGTTACCCTTAGCTTAAAGAAGCTAAAAATACAGTGCCCTTGACTAGTTAGACAATGACGTTTTCAGTGTTCCAGGCATCTATAGCAGCCAGCACTGCCATAGAAACCCTTTCAAGGAAGCTCATTAGTGTCTGTCAGATTTTCCCACTATGCACTTCCATGCACGTATGTTGTTAGTTGAAGTACACACACACACACACACATCCTTAAGAGCTGGACGAAAAGCTTCTCTTATGAGCTCAGGCTTAAATAATTCAAATGCACATCACAGATGCAAGGAAAACAAGCAATCTCTGAAGCACAACAACATTCAAAGGACAAATAAGTTATCCAAGATGTTTCTTTACTTATCAAAGTACAGTTTGCTAACCGAGAGCAGTTCTCTCTTTTCCCTCTGGACTGATTGCCCAACTTACTAAGATTGTAAAGGAACAAACAATTCAGAGAGTGGCAGTCCCAAATAGGACACCAGGAATCCAAATGAGTGTATTGTACTATTTATGGCAAGAAGATCTAGTCAATCATTGCATCAGTACCAAAAGCTATTCTCTCTTGAAGTATTTATAGAATTTTGATTTCTGCTGTTCTGCTCCAAGGCCTAGAAAAATTAGGACTGCTATATCAGGGCTGCAAAAAAATCCAGACCAACAATAGATGGCAGCAAAAAGATAAGCAAAAATGTTTCTTGGATTTCTTCAGTCCACATATGGTAGTCCTAAGCAAAATTAATACACAATGAAGGGAACAAAACATAACAAACAGATGATTAAAACCCAGAAATCCATTCAAAACATTGGGGTGAATTTAAATTAGAAATGGGTCAACTTCTCATGTTCTTAAATGTTATCACCTGTTGTTCCAACCCTGTGGAGAAAACACTACGCTTCCCTTCAAGAAGCTAGAGAAGGATGGTGATTTGGATATAATGATTTAACAATATTGCATTCCCAGGAGCCAAATGCAGTTAAATCCCATTTTTCCCCACCCAATTAAATGACCATAATGTATAAATATTGTTTTAGTTTCATCACAGAAAAAGAAAGAAAGAAAGAAAGAAAGAAAGAAAGAAAGAAAGAAAGAAAGAAAGAAAGAAAGAAAGAAAGAAAGGAAGGAAGGAAGGAAGGAAGGAAGGAAGGAAGGAAGGAAGGAAGGAAGGAAGGAAGGAAGGAAGGAAGGAAGGAAGGAAGGAAGGAAGGAGGAAGCATTCTTAATTTTGTCCCACAAACCAGCTTTGCCACTAAACAAAGTGCCACACTCTAAGCAAGAAACAAGAAAGAAGCAGGGGAGAACAGAGGTTTTTTTTAATTTCCATTCTCCATCCTGCAACGTTTTCTGGGTCAAGGACCATCCTTGGCTTCTAAGTGACATGCCAGACACCACATTCCAAAACTTAGTAGATAACGCAAGGACATGTCATGTATATTTAAATGTAATCATAATAAAATGTGATTAATATGTTTGGTGCCCAGTCATGTATTTAATAATCTTCTCTTTTTGTCTCGTTAAACATGATTATTTGGTAACAATTCTGAGACTTCCAGTTGTCCTAAGCTGTCAGTCTGTGCTGAGATGTAGTACTGAATATTATCTAAATATTAGCTGAAGATTTAGTCGCCAGTGCAGTTGGCTTTGAAATGATTAGAAAATAAAAACATCCAATAGAAGAGAACAGAGACCTCCTTGCCTCTGGCAGCAACATGTTTGGGCTAACTCTGTTTCTCTTCCGAATTCTTTTTTGTGCAGTTTTTTATAAGATCTGGTAGATATGAAAGGAGATAAGTGAAATATTTCCATATTCTTTAATCATCGTTGTATGCCAAGCGATTCCCTGGTGGTTGTTTTCTTCCAGCTCATTGTTTTCACAAATTTAGGAAATTCCTCCTTTCTGGAGCATTGAACTCTAGAGTCAAAAAAATAATCAAATATCTGGAATTAACTTAAAAGACATGTACAGATTCTACTGATGACAGTTGAAAGCAAAAAATAAATAAATCTTTATATAAATTGCTTTATGGGGAAGAATATATTCTGAAGCAAGGCAAGGTGGTGTCTTTTCAATCATTATATATCAAAAGTAAGCAAAACTTTCCTACTCTGAATATAAAGCTTTACATTTTTTTCCCACTTATGCCATTCGTTTGATGTGTTAATTCTCGTCTGACTGAATTTTCCACCCTTAGAGAAGCTTTCCCCAGCTTCAGCTTTTAAAGTTACTTCGATGTGTTCTTCAGTTCCAACAAATACCCCAAGAGCAATTATTTTATTCCATGAAAATGCCATTGCTTATAGAGTATATGCCCTGGAGCCTTCTTCCTATAGTCACAGCCTATGACAACTCAGATCTCATTTTTGGGTTTCATCAAATAGAGAAAATGTTGACATCTTCATCTAGTACAGACATGTCAAACACAAGGTCCGGGGGCCAGATCCGGCCCGTGAAGTGGTTTCATGCGGCCCGCGAAGCCATCATGGAAACAGTGAGGGAATGGCCCCACTGCCTTGGCCCTGGCCCAGAGACCCTCCTTCTGCCAGAGACCCTCAGATCTGTCCCACTCCTGCCCAGGCCCCCATAGGCACCCTTGATGGGAATGATGTAGTGCTGGCCATGCCCACCCAGTAGGCCATACGCACTTTAGCCATGCCCACCCAGTAGGTCACACCCACCCAGGCCACACCCACCCACCCCCCTGAGGGCTGATGCGGCCCTCAATGAAATTGAGTTTGACACCCCTGATCTAGTAACAATGGTTTTGTTTGGGTGAATTTTGGCAATTTCAGTCCAAACTTAGTAGGTTTACCTACTTTAAAGAATTGTTTTCAAAGGTGAAGGCAGGTCCCGAGTTTGATATATTTTTACCACTCTCGGGAAGCAAACACTTCAAATTGTCCTGCTAGGCTTTGTTAAGGGGCATTCAGGATACAAAAACAAATCATCCATAAAGAGAAGCAAGATTTATGCAGCGGCTAGTAAGAGTAAAAGAGGTAAGTGAAATTTTAGCATTTGAATTTTAGATAACATTATCAGAGAGCTTGGAGGGTTTTTCTTCCTTTTCCGTTTAGCCTTCAAAGGGTTGTTTCTTCAATTGTTTGTTTAGTTTCTGGTTCTTAAACATATGCTGTGTTGTGTTGAAAATTCTGATGCTTATTTTTCTCTTTTGTCCTTTTGGACATGATTAGTCATGGTCACATGGGGAGATACTTGGGTTAAATCACTTGTCTTCATTAAGATTTCAGGGGATTAGAAATGCTGATAGGATGCTGAAATGTAACAACAACAACAATAATAACAACAACAACTTTATTGTCACTTGGAATGTACACTAATTGGCATACATTAAAATGAAATTTCATTGCATTCAGCTCTCAAAGGGTCACCACCAATATACACTACATAAATATGACAAAAATAAATAAATAAATACAGAATTATGCATATACCCACATATATTAACCCACATATATTAACTAGTGCTCATAAAACTGTATTGTGAGGATGTGGTTTCTCATTCTAACACTTTATAATTTGTTCCCAATATTTCGATGCTGCTCATACTCATTGTAGCTGTCCAAAATGAGTTTTCCTCTAGTGGGGGTTGACATTGCCCCCCAAGTTAGCTTCTTTTCCTTCTTTGGGTCCCTAATAACCAACATTCCTTTTCTTGCACAGATTCTCTTCAAGATATTTCAACAAATAGCACTCTTGTATTTTTAGATATTCACAGGTTACTAGATATATTGCATATATACTGGTAGTCCTTGTCTTATGACCACCCCTGAATCCAAAATTTATGTTGCTGAGTAAGACATTTGTTAAGTGAGTTCTGCCCCATTTTACAGCATTTCTTGTCACAGCTGTTAAGTGAATCATTGCAGTGGTTAAGTTAGCAACATGATTGTTAAGTGAATCCTAACACTGACCTTGCAAAAGGGGATCACATGACTGCAGGACACTGCAACCGTCATAAATATGAATCAGATGCCAAGTATCTAAATTTTGTTCACACATGGCTGTTGGGATGCTACAATGGTCATAAGTGTGAAAAATAGTCATAAGTCACATTTTTTTAGTCCCGTTGTAACTTTGAATGATCACTAAATGAGCTATTGTAAGCCGAGGGCAATGTGTACAGATATATTTTTAATATATAATATATTCCTGGAACCAAACCATTCAATGCATTCATGCTGGTAGGGAATGTTGAACATCCCCTTATCATTCATGTGATAAGATGGATGGGAACCCTTTGTGGTGACTCCTACTTTGTGGAATAGCCTTTGGCTGGAGCGTAAATTGGCACCGACTTTGGCATCTTTCTGCAAAGCATTTTTAAAAATGGACCTTTAAATGGACTGAGTACATGTGATTATTCCACTGCTTTCCTTACATTTTCATTTCAATTACTGGGTACGTTATGCGGCTTTAACTTTGCTCTTTCACACATACAGACATAACCATGCTTTTATTTTGATAAACAGCCATAAAGGTTATGATTTGGTGATCTCTAAATTCAACAAGCATGCACGTAGGTAAAAAATATTCAGATATTCTTCTGAATATTTTCACTAACTGTGAAAAAAATGAGGAATTCATGAATCTGAGGGTAAAAAAAAATCTTAACATTACTGTATTGAAAAATGTGAGAGCCATTATTATATTTTAAACCAAGGTTCCGAGAGTCATGCTAGATAGGTTAGAATGATTGAGATAAATGATACCTAATTTTATCATAACTTAATGTCCCACTGGCTTCAATAGATTTTCCCTCAGTATTAACAGGTCTATGTATCTTCCATCGTATTGAGTCTTCTAAAGGAAGTATATATCTGCAAAATAATGCTTAAGAACTGGAAATGCTGAAGATTTACAAAAACATTCAAGGAGGCATTAAAATCTAGTCTTGCTAAAGCTTAGAGATAAAATAACTAGGAAGAAAACATTGTTCTCATGTTGTGATTACAGCAAACTATTCCTATGTGTAAATTATCATTTACTGATCTTTCTCAATTGAATATGTATGCTTGATATGGATGTGCACTATGCAGGCAGAAAGAGAAAAGGCCGATTATTAAACAAGAAATATTAAATTATCACAGTTTATTTGAAGCCCAGTGAAACAAATCTATCATATATTCTTCTTGGAATAACCTTCCAGGCATCTGTGGAACTGTAGCCAATAAAAAAGAAGAGAAAATATCCACTGAAAAATGCTATACATCTTCGATTTAATGGCATGGCAAAGCGGAGATAGAGAAGAAGCAAAAGCTTTCTTATGACCGTGAATGCATTAAATATGAAATCAACTCCTCTTAAAAAGGAAGCATGACAGACAAGCCTTAGAAAATTTGCAGGCGGTTATATAGCCATTAATATGAAGGAACAATTCCCTGCTGGAGCAGGGGATAAATGGGACATTGGGATGGTTCTAAGATCTTTTCTTCATTGGTAATTTATAGTGTCACTAAGCCATCAATTAGATAATATAAAGCCAGCTTTCACTAATGTTTGGATGCTGCACTAAACAATTAGTAAGGATATGCAGTTATGAAGATTGGTGGGAGATAGGGATTCATTTATTTTTTTCACTGCAGAAACATTACAAATAGTACTTCCTGAGCAAAAGAAAAAATGTATTTTACCTCCGATTGACATATACGCTTGCTTGGCAAAATACACTGGGATTCCTAGAAACAAATGAGTTCCTATTAAGCCTCTATTGCAAAATAGAGGAAATGCCTTGGAAAGCTTCTAATTCTTGCCAGATCTAGCTAAAAAAAATTCTTCCTGAGAAATCCATGAGAAGTTTGGATGGCGGTGTTGTTCTGACATAACATTTTTCTTGAGCTAGCCTCTATGGGAATAGTTTCAAAAGCATTCCCATGGAAGAGAACAATTTTAGAATATTTCTGTCTGCATGTGCACATGTATGTGCACACGCAACAACTCTGATTGGAAGTCATTTGGCAGAGCTCTTGCTGTTTTCTCCAATTTCTCAATGTGATGCATTTCATTATGCAAATATAAGAAGTGTTCTTTGAAAAGAGATTGAAAGATTTTTCTAGTCTAGTAAATACTTAATTCATTTCCAAAGGAACACAGTGATAACCAGCATGCTTTTCCCCTTCAGCAATCATTGTCTAAAAAAAGAAAACCTCCAGGAGCACTTCACTTCTGTCCCTTCCCCTGGCTGGATGCCCAGTCTCAGTATGATGCTTTTAAACCTTCCCCCACAAGCTACAAGATTTCTTTAACGTTATTATCCTGTGCAATGCACAGGGAAGCAAAACAGGATGATATGATATGATATGCAGGCAGTGATCCACCAAAGCAGATCCATTTGGGATGCATATGAAATGTTCAGTGCTGGACGCAAGGCTCTGTACATGGAAAAGGTCACAGGATATTGATTACATGCATATGCAACAGCAAACAAAAGGCTTATCAAGTTATCTCGGTATATTTTTCCCTCTGATTTATTTCACAGATCAGAGAAAAGCTCTCTGTTGGCTGCTTGGTTGAAATCGAGCAGTCATTTCAATAAGTGGGGAGCAACGGGCTGATAGAGATAATTCAAGACCAAATAACTATTCTCAGTCTGATCCCAACGATCCTATAATTATGAGAAATAAAAGTGAAGAAGAATTAAACTTCCTGCACACTACACGCATCGTGACCCTCAGTCAGATGCTATACAACTATGTTCATTCAGACTGTAGACTGAGTGTGTGTGTGTGTGTGTGTGTGTGTGTGTGTGTGTGTGTGTGCAAAACATCTAAAAAGCATCTGACTTCAGTTTGAAGTTCTCCTGCCATTGCCCAGTTCAGAGGAAGAACAATTGTACAAGCCTCAGCCATGGATCACAACCATCATCTTGTGTAATAATAATAATAATAATAATAATAATAATAATAATAATAATAATAATAATAATAATAATAATAATAATAATAATAATAGTAATAGTAATAATAGTAATAATAGTAATAATAATAGTAGTAGTAATAGTAATAATAATAATAATAATAATAATAATAATAATAATAATAATAATAATAAGAAGAAGAAGAAGAAGAAGAAGAAGAAGAAGAAGAAGAAGAAGAAGAAGAAGAAGAAGAAGAAGAAGAAGAAGAAGAAGAAGAAGAAGAAGAAGAAGAAGAAGAAGAAGAAGAAGTAGTTGTTGTTGGAAGGGACCTTGAAGGTCATCTAGTCCAACCCCCTGCTCAGGCAGGAAACCCTATACCATTTCAGGCAAATGGCTGTCCAGTCTCTTCTTAAAAACTTCCAGTGTTGGAGCATTCACCACTTCTGGAGGCATGTTGTTCCACTGGTTAGTTGTTCTAACTGTCAGGAAGTCTCTCCTTAGTTCTCGGTTGCTTCTCTCCTTGAATAGTTTCCATCCATTGCTTCTTGTCCTGCTTTCAGGTGCTTTGGAGAATAGCTTGACTCCCTCTTCTTTGTGGCAGCCCCTGAGATATTGGAACACTGCTATCATGTCACCCCTCACCCTTCTCTTTGTTAAACTACACATACCCAATTCCAGCAACCGTTCCCTATATGTTTTAGCCTCCAGTCCCCCAATCATCTTTGTTGCTCTTCTCTGTACTCTTTCTAGAGTCTCGACATCTTTTTTACATTGTGGTGACCAAAACTGGATGCAGTATTCCAGGTGTGGCCTTACCAAGGCATTGTAAAGTGGTATTAGTACTTTACGTGATCTTGATTCTATCCCTCTGTTAATGCAGCCTAGCACTGTGTTGGCTTTTTTGGCAGCTGCAGCACACTGCTGGCTCATATTGAAGTGATTGTCCACTAGGACTCCGAGATCTCTCTCACAGTTACTACTATCGAGCAAGGTATCACCTATTGTTGTGACTCAGGGCCAGCCTGTGGGTCCGGCAGCCGGCTCAGATGTCTCGGATGACTCAGATGAGGGGGAGGAGGAGTGTGTGGGAGACGAACCGGCTGATGATGGTTTGGAGGCTTCGCAGAGCCCCCAGCCGGGGCCCTCTTCTCAGCTGCGTGAGCCCGATAGTGCGGAGGATGATGACCCACAGCTGGCCCTGTTCAAGGACGCCCGACGCAGGAGGCAGTCGAGCAGGACCAAACAGAGAAAGGCTGTGGGACTCCTCGGGAGGAGGCACAGGGAGGCCACACCCTGATCTCTAAATAAAAGGAGTGTTTGGGGAGGGGCTGGTTGCTGAAAGCAACCCTTCCGTTTGAGGATTCAAGTTCCAGTGTTTTTGTTTCTTGTTCTGGTGTTTGAGTAATAAATCTTGGCAGACGCTTTTCAGCCTCAGACGCTCTCCAGTCTCTACTGTTTGAACAGGGGTTTGCCTTATTGCAAGGCCGGTAGCAGGCTGGTTCAGAACAGTTTGCTTTCAGCCTCCCACCCCTTACTACTACGATGGAGCAGCTACGTGCCGAGAATGCTCAGCTCACCCAGCAACTCACTTTGCTGGCAGCTCAGGTGGCTCAACTGCAAGCTCAGGTACATGCTGCACCCCCACCCAGGAGGAAATGTCAGATAGCAATGCCGGATAAATTTGCTGGCAATCCAGAACTGTTTCCTGCCTTCCTGGGACAATGCCAGCTTTTTATCAGCGTGAGAGCAGCTGATTTCCCCACTGACCGGGATAAGGTGGGATTCGTGTTAAGCCTTCTGTCGGGGGATGCAGCTCGTTGGGGCACGCCTCTGCTGGAACAACCTAGCCCTTTGTTGGATAACTTTGGGGGGTTTTGTGACCATATGCGCCTCATGTACGAGGACCCAATTAAGGTGCAGACTGCCACCCGACGCCTGAAAGCTCTGAGGCAGGGTCAGCGGCCTATATCAGCGATTTCCGGCTGCTTAGCCAGGATTCCGCCTGGAATGAGGCTGCGCTCGTGGATGCCTTCCAGGATGGCTTGTCGGAGGAGATGTTGGATGAGCTGGCCCGCGTGGACATTCCCTCAGACCTGAATGGGCTGATCCATCTTTGTCTGCGGATCGATGCCCGGCTGCAGCAGCGAAAGAGTCGCCGTGCCACCCCACAGACCCCTGCCGCCCCTGTTGAGCGTGAGCCCCCAGTCCAGAGGGAGGAGCCAATGGAGCTGGGTGCCGCCAGGTCCCGTCTATCGGTGACGGAAATGGACAGACGACGATCGGGGGGGTTGTGTTTTTACTGTGGGGACCCTGGACATTTGGCTGCTTCTTGCCCAAAGAAGCGTCAGCGGGCATCAGTGACCAAACCTGCCCCGAGAAAGTCCCCTACTTTGCTGTCGGGAAACGGCCCGAGCCCGATCTAGACGGTGTGATAGATCGGGCGACCCACAACGACCACACCGAGCGACGCCGTTCCGACGGTGCCTGTGAACCTCCACGGCATTTGATTTTGGAGGCACGTCTGATCCTTCCTGGCAAGCCAGAGGGGATTCCGGTCCATGCCTTAATTGACTCTGGGGCTACCACAAACTTTATGGACTCGGCCTTTGTGGCCAAATGGGCTGTTCCCCAGTGTCCGGTGGATCCTCCCATGCTAGTGGAGACTATCGATGGTCGAGTGCTCCTGTCCGGGCCTATTACGGCCGCCACGCAACCAGTGTGTATGGCCATCAGTTCCCATGTGGAGGCCATCCAGTTCTACATCACTTTGGATCTGCACTTCCCTGTGGTCTTGGGACTGGCGTGGCTCCGGGCGCATGATCCACAGATCTATTGGTCTCAGAACTTGGTCACCTTCCCAAGTTTGCAGTGCGTGGACCACACCCGCCATATCTGTGCCGGCCAGGTGGAGGGTTCCCCAGGGGTTTCCTTGCCTCCCGAACTGTCCGACTTTGCTGATGTGTTCAGCGAGTCAGAGGCGGATCAATTACCCCCGCACAGGCCCTACGACTGCTCCATTGATCTAGTCCCTGATGCGCCTCTCCCAGTGGGGCGATTGTACTCCATGTCGGAGCCCGAGTTGGCTGCATTGCGGGACTTCCTGACAAAGAATTTGGCTCGTGGTTTCATCCGGCCCTCGTCCTCGCCAGTGTCTGCGCCTGTGCTCTTCGTCAAAAAGAAGTCGGGCAAGTTACGGCTTTGCTGTGACTACCGGAAACTCAACGCCATCACGGTGCGTAACCGCTACCCGCTGCCCCTCATCCCCGAGCTCTTGGACCGACTCCGGGAGGCTAAGATCTTCACGAAACTGGACCTGCGTGGAGCTTACAACCTCGTCAGGGTTCGGCCGGGTGATGAGTGGAAGACGGCGTTTGGTACTCGCTATGGACATTTCGAGTACACGGTGATGCCGTTTGGCCTGACCAACGCCCCCGCGGTGTTTCAGCATTTTATGAACGACATCTTTCGGGATCTGTTGGACCAGTTTGTCGTGATTTACCTGGACGACATCCTGATTTACTCCCCGTCGCGTGAAGCGCATCATCAGCATCTCCGTCAGGTCCTGCAGCGCCTCCGGAAACATCGGCTGTTTGCCAAGTTGGAGAAGTGCCAGTTCTACCAGGTGACCATCGATTTCCTGGGTCACCGCATTTCTCCTGAGGGCATCGCCATGGAGCCGAGTAAAGTTGAGTCGTTGCAGAGTTGGCAGCCCCCGCGTCGCGTGAAGGATGTTCAGCGACTTCTTGGATTTGCCAACTACTATCGAACATTCATCCCTGGCTTTGCTGCCTTGACAGCCCCCCTCACCCGGCTCCTGCAGAAGAAGACTCGGTTCCAGTGGAACGCCCCCGAACAACAGGCGTTCCAGGCTTTGAAGGACGCCTTCATGAAGGAGCCCATCTTGAAGCATCCCGACCCGCAACGGCCGTTTGTCGTGGAGGCGGACGCCTCCGACATTGCCATTGGGGCCGTGTTACTCCAGGCCACGACGCCCAGCGGTACCCTCTTCCCTTGCGCGTATCACTCTCGGAAATTGAACCCCTCGGAGCGCAACTATACCATCTGGGAGAAGGAGCTGCTGGCCATCAAGGCGGCGTTCGAGGCTTGGAGGCATCATCTGGAGGGGGCGCGGCATCAAATCGAGGTCCGGACGGACCACAAGAATCTGGAAAGCCTGCAGACCGCTCGGAATTTGAACCAACGCCAGATCCGGTGGTCCCTTTTCTTTGCGAGGTTTGACTTCCGGGTGCGGTACATACCAAGCGGGCACAACCAGAGAGCGGATGCTCTGTCCAGGAAGCCCGAATACACCCGAGTGGAAGACAAGCTTCTGCCCAGGACAGTGATCCCCGTCGAGTCTTTTGCTGCGGTGCGGGAGCCGGTTGATATACGGGCTCGGATCCGGGAGGCGCAGCAGCAGGAGGCGTGGGTGGCTCAGCGGAAGGAAGAGGTGGGGCCAGATTCGCCTTGGTCGGTCACGGATGGACTTCTGTATTATCGTGACCGGCTCTATGTTCCGGGAGGGCCACTCAGGGGACTCGTCCTCAGCCAGTGTCATGATAACCCGGCTGCGGGGCATTTTGGCCTGTTCAAGACTCTGAACCTGGTCTCCCGTACCTTCTGGTGGCCCCGAGTTCGACACGACGTCCAGTCTTATGTCACCTCCTGCATCCCATGCAGGCAGGCCAAGTCAGCGACATGGGCCCCGCCTGGTTTACTGCAGCCTTTGCCAACACCCAAGAGACCCTGGGGGGCTGTGTCCATGGACTTTCTGACGGATCTACCCCCATCCTCCGGCTTCACGACAGTGTTTGTGGTGGTGGACATGTTGACCAAGATGGCGCACTTCATCCCCTGTCGCGTCTTACCGTCAGCTCGCGCCACTAGTCGCATGTTCATCCAACAGGTGTTCCGGCTGCACGGCCTTCCCGATAGAGTCGTCTCCGATAGGGGGGCCCAGTTTACAGCCCGCTTCTGGCAGGAGTTGATGCGTGCGTTGGACATTAAGGTTTGCCTCTCGTCCGCGCATCATCCTCAAACTGACGGGGGTACCGAGAAGGTCATCGGTATCTTAGAGCAGTATCTGCGCTGCTACATTAACCTGCAGCAGGACAATTGGGTGGACTATTTGGCCATAGCCGAGTTTGCCTTTAACAACTCGCAGCACACCTCCACGCAGATGACACCGTTCTTGGCCAATGTGGGTTATCACCCCCGATTTTTCCCCCTTTCTCCCGTGGACTCACCGGAGCCGGCAGCGAACGACTTCATGGCGGAGTTACAGGCGATCCATCGGTTGGTGCGACGGCAGCTGGAGAAGGCCAAGGCCGACTACAAGAGGTTCGCCGATCGGTCGAGAAGGGATACGCCTCCACTATCGGTGGGGGATCGGGTCTGGCTGTCCACCAGGAACCTACCATCCACACGGCCGGTGAGGAAGCTGGACCACCGTTACCTTGGACCGTTCCCAGTCGAGGCTGTCATCAATCCGGTCGCCTATCGTTTAACTCTGCCACGTTCCCTGCGCGTGCACCCCGTCTTCCATCGGTCCTTGTTGGTCCCCGAACAACCGGCTTGTCCACTTCGCCAAGCGGAACCTCCCCCATCAGGACCTCGTGATGGAGGCAGCACCCCTGAGTACGAGGTCGCCAGCATCAGGGACTCCCGTTGGCTGAAAGGTCGCTTCCAGTACCTAATCGAGTGGAAAGGGTACGGGCCGGAGGACTTCACATGGGAAGACGCGACCGCCGTTCATGCCCCTGCGTTGGTGACTGCTTTTCACGAACAATTCCCATCCCGACCGCATCCGGATCGGCAGCCCCGGGGAAAGGGCCCTGCGGTGCGGGATAGTGTTGTGACTCAGGGCCAGCCTGTGGGTCCGGCAGCCGGCTCAGATGTCTCGGATGACTCAGATGAGGGGGAGGAGGAGGGGCTGCCGATCCGGATGCGGTTTGGGGATGTTTGGGGAGGGGCTGGTTGCTGAAAGCAACCCTTCCGTTTGAGGATTCAAGTTCCAGTGTTTTTGTTTCTTGTTCTGGTGTTTGAGTAATAAATCTTGGCAGACGCTTTTCAGCCTCAGACGCTCTCCAGTCTCTACTGTTTGAACAGGGGTTTGCCTTATTGCAAGGCCGGTAGCAGGCTGGTTCAGAACACCTATACTATACCTGTGCATTTGATTTTTCCTGCCTAAATGTAGAACCTTACTTTTTTCACCATTGAATTTCATTTTGTTGGATAGCGCCCAGTGTTCGAGTCTGTCCAGATCCTCCTGTATTTTAAGCCTATCTTCTGGAGTATTGTCTATTCCTGCCAGCTTGGTGTCGTCTGCAAATTTGATGAGTTTTCCATCTATCCCCTCATCCAAATCACTGATGAAGATGTTGAAGAGCACTGGGCCCAGAACAGAGCCCTGGGGCACCCCACTACACACTTCCTTCCATGTAGATGCAGTTCCATTGAGGACCACACGCTGAGTACGGCCTGTCAGCCAGCTACGAATCCATCTGGTGGTAATGCTATCTTACCCACACTTTTCTATCTTATCAAGTACTAGGTTGTGATCTACTTTATCAAATGCCTTACTAAAGTCTAAGTAAATTATATCTACATCATTCCTCTGGTCCACTAATTTTGTCACTTGGTCAAAGAATGCAATAAGATTTTTCTGGCATGATCTGTTTTTGACAAACCCATGTCGACTTTTAGTGATGACTTTGTTTGCATCAAGGTGTTCGCTGATTTGTTGTTTGATTATCTTTTCCAGAATCTTCCCAGGTATTGAGGTCAGGCTGATAGGTCTGTAGTTTCCTGGATCTATTTTTTCCCTTTTTTGAAGATGGGAACTACATCAGCTTTTTTCCAGTCCTCTGGTAGTTCTCCAGTGCTCCAGGATCTTTGAAAAATATAGTTCAGTGGTTCTGAGATCACGTCTGCCAGTTCCTTGAGATCTTTGGGGTGTAATCCATCTGGTCCTGGTGATTTGAACTCATCTAGGCTGGACAGGTGTTCACTTACTATTTTCTTGCCTATCTTAACTTGCGTTTCTATTCTGGTTTTCATGGCACTGGTTTTGGTAGGTTGGACTGTTTTTTCCCTTTGTGTAAAGATAGATGCAAAAAACGAGTTAAATAGTTCTGCTTTCTCCCTGTTGCTTGTCACCTTCTTGCCACTTTCCCCCACTAATGGACCAATAATTTCCTTAACTTTTTTCTTGTTTCTTATATGTTGAAAGAAGCTTTTTTTGTTATTTTTTACTTTGGTCGCAAGCCTTAGTTCATTTTGAGCCTTAGCTTTCCTCACTCATCCTTAATAAGACCATCAATACCATTAACGAGATTTATTCAATTAATCAATGCTGAATAACAGTAATAGGAGTTTCATTCTCTCTGGACACTTCTGAAACCTCTCCTGCCCTCCCTACACTAGCTTAGATATGGTAACGCATCAGCTGAGCCCTGGTGGCATAGTGGCTAGAATACAGTATTGCAGGCAAACTCTGCCCACTGCCTGCAGTTCGATACTGACTGGCTCAAGGTTGACTCAGCCTTCCATGCTTCCAAGGTCGGTAAAACGAGGCCCCAGATTGTTGGGGGCAATATGCTGATGCTGCAAACCACCTGTGCTGTAGAGCACTATGAAATGGTATTATATAAGTCTGCTATTGCTATTGCTATCAATTCCACTGCAAGCATTGAAATGAAAATCAAGTCTCAATCCTGCTGACTTTTCTTCATGAACATGGAAGAGTGTTTTCATACCCTTCACCTTGGTTAGCTTACCATAATGGACCAGCCTTGTCCTGATCACAGGTGGCTATTATGGAATACTGAGTAAGGTGCTGGACTAGTATAAAGGAAACCAGAGGTTCATGTCTATCCACATCCTTTGAAGCTCACTTGGTAACTTTAGTCAACTCACCCTCTCTCAGCCCACCCTAATTTACTGGCTTGTTCTTGTAAGGAGGAATGTATGTATATATATACAGTATATGTGTGTGTGTGTGTGTGTGTGTGTGTGTGTGTGTGTGTGTGTGTGTGTGATATATATATATATATATATATATATATATATATATATATATATATATGTATGTATGTATATGGGACGCGGTGGCTCAGTGGGTTAGGACGCTGAGCTTGTCGATCAGAAGGTTGGCAGTTTAGCGGGTCGAATCCTGAGTGCCGCGTAACAGTGAGCACCTGTTACTCGTCCCAGCTTCTGCCAACCTAGCAGTTCGAAAGCACGTAAAAATGCAAGTAGAAAAATAGGGACCACTACGATGGGAAGGTAACAGCGTTCTGTGCGCCTTTGGCGTCTAGTCATGCCGGCCACATGACCACGGAGACGTCCTCAGACAATTGCTGGCTCTTCGGCTTTGAAACGGAGATGAGCACCAGCCCCTAGAGTTGGAAATGACTAGCACGCATGTGCGGGGGAACCTTTTAACAAACAAACGAACACGGGGATAGAATTAAAAACTAAAACAGTTTTTATTGCTAAAAAATCAAGCTTTCGTTGGCCAACTGCCAACGTCGTCAGGATGCAGATGCTGGGGTGGGGAGATTCCGTTTATACTGTTGGTGTCTGCACTCTGCTCATGGAGCGTGCTCAGATCTGTTTGTTGAGGTCTGCTGTATTTCTTTGAGTTGTCGTGCATCCATTTTTGGTTTTTTTTTCCTCTGGGTATCTGTTGTTAAAAGTGAATTGTTTATAGCTCCATGCGTTGTAGCCATAACTCTGGTCATTGTCCGTGTTCTCATGCCAGGGATCTTAAATGGTTGTTGCTCTTCTTCCTTGTGTTCGACATTGCAGAGTGGTTGTGTGCTGGTGCAATCTTGGATTTGATGCAATGAGGTAATCTGTGAATGCTTGCACTGTTTGTCTTCATGTCGCGCACGTCGTTCCTCTTCCCAATTTCTTAGTGCCTGGTATGCAGGGGGGAGGTCTATATGCCGGTTGATGGAGGAGTGGTTTGAAAACCAAGCTTCCTTAAACAAGCGGCCGCCTTTAGTGTTGTCGCTGGCAATTGCCTCAGACAACCACTCAGCAATGTCGAACACAAGGAAGAAGAGCAACATTTGAGATCCCTGGCATGAGAACACAGATAATGACCAGAGTTATGGCTACAACACATGGAGATATATATCCATATATATGTATGTATATATATATATACATATATATATATATATATATATATATATATATATATATATATATATATATATATATATATATATATATATGTGGATCTTTGGTCATTCGGGTTTTTCCCCACGTAGAATTGAAGGTGGGGAAAAACCCGAATGACCAAAGATCCACATACAAACACCCAATTTTTTTAATAGAAATTGAGAATTACTGGGTGGAAAATCTTAGAGATCTGTTTTGTTGGCAACTCTGGGGGAAGCTAAGCAGATCCTTATTTATTTTTATTTTAGATGTCTTTGAATCAGTTTTTGACTCCAGTCCCTACAGTTTTCTTGGAAAAAAAAATTCAGAAGTGGTTCGCCATTGTCTCCTTCCCAATGCTAAGGGAGAATGACTAGCCCGAGGTCACCTAGCTGCCTTAATCATTACACGAAACTGGCTCTCTTGTCCATATACCTGAACATATTTCTACTGTTAACAGTAGAAGAGTGCTACTCTTCTGCTACAAGAGTGGCAGCAGAGCTGGGGAAGTCCATTATGCAGGAGATGGAACATTGAGATAAAAAAAAATCATGTGTCCTGATTGAGAATGGATATTGAGGATTTTTTCCCCCACCGTATTGCTATATTGCAGTTTGTTGTTAGCTTGTTAAATTTATGTGCTATCTATTTCGACCAGAGATACCTTTTGTTGGGGCTGCCTTTGGGCTCTTACTGAGAGCAAGACTTCTATTCTTTCCATGGGATTACAGAGGGTAATGTAAGTGCAATTTGCAATTTGTCCAGTGTAGGGATGGTCAGTTTGAGTTTGAGATGATTAGGTTTAGGAGCTGGGTTTGACCCTGGTCACATCCAAAAGAGGAAGGAGGCACATTTTGTTTGTTACATCTATTTTCTCTACCATAAGTAAGTCTAATGGATTTTATATATCTTGAGGCTCCCTTGGCAGAGTGTTGAAACAAGCGGCCAAACATTAGCACCATGTTTATAGCCAGGACAATTTAGGCCTATGTCACTCATGCATTGAAGAAAAGATGAAGGCAATCTTTTGAGAGCATGAGTGGAAAAAGGTATTATCAGAGCATCTTTGGGCCATAGTGACTTAAAAGAGTGAAAAGACTATTCGGTCCTTCTCACTTCATTTGGATTACAGTTGGATTAGTTAGGAATGATACAAGCTGTAGATTTACGCATCTGGAGACTGCTAGGCTGCCCCCTCCCCCCCCAAAAAATAGTGCCCGTGTTGCAGCAGACAATAACAACTATTTGAATCTTAGGATCTGTAAATAATCCTAAAATATCACTTAAGCTTCTTCACCAGAATGGAAAAATGAACAGAAGCAGATTGCCACATTAAGGCTATGGATTTGCAAACTTTTGAACAGATTCAGCCAGCAAAATCTTGCCAGAAGGGAGCCGAAAACAATTGTTTCTTTGGCACGATGCACACTATGTCTTTAAGCATCAAAGTTATCTTTGCCTTACTGTTAGCCTCCAGCAAAGGTATCATGCTTGCGATTTCATTGATCCTGAATAACTTACTTAAAGTTCTATCAACCTTAACCTGAGGAATATGTGCAACTGAACAGCCATGGAATATTACACAGCTCCCATTTTAGCATCCAAAGTATGCCCTCGTCCAGCTTCCTGCTGTAAGAGGTTTTCTGACAAGCAAGCCAAAAAGACAGCGAGAAGGCAAGTAGAACAACTATTCCATGTCTACTTTTGCACTCCTTTGTGCTTGTTTTTTCTCCTCCCCATCTCTAGAGATCCTCTGCCTTAAATTTTCTCCATGATTCTATTAGATTTATTGCTCCAGTAAATCTCCAAAACAAACAAACAAACAAACAAACAAACCAAATACACCCAGCCACTGTCACCACATAAAAATAGACCGTCCAGGGTCCTCTGGGAATGACCCCATGAGATCACCTGACTGTTTCCCATTCACATCACAGCAAAAACATTCCAAAAGTTTCTATTGTTTGCCAGCGCTAACAAGAGCAGGAGAGCAGCAAAGGCAGGAGGCAAAATATGTTTAGAAAATAGTCATAGAGGAAGTGTGTAAGTCCACCTTAAGGGAGAAAATAAACTCAGGTAGCTAAGAAAGGAAAGGAGCTTGAAGCCGGCAGAGGCAGGTGGCTTACTGTAGTCCAGATGCAATTAGTTTTGGAAGCTGCCACTATAATTGACACTAACTATCTGTTCTTAATAGTACTTATCCAAGTAGGTGTCCTTTTCTGTTTCGTACAACTTCCATAATCTCTGGCACTGATCTTGCTGACCATCTGGAGGGTACAACTTTGATCATCCTTCCATTATGTTTACATATGCTCTCAGATAAACATTATGCTAGCTGGATTTTTAAAAGGATCTTATTTCTCCAAGTTGTGACAACATCATCCACTTCTGGAGGTGGAGTGGGGGCAGCAAAGTCCTTAGTGATGATAAATTTAGTTCAGCATCCCAGGTTGCTGCAACATTGTATGAGAATGGGGTGTTTAGGGTGTTTGTAGAAGAGAAGGCAATTTAGCTGGGATCTAGTCTTTCCCGGTATCCATTTCCCTCTTTGACAAAATAATGGAAATAAACATTCTTATTTATCTCATTTATATAGCTACCCATCTCACAGAACATGACTCTGAGTGATGAAGAATAAAAACACACCATAAAAACTAAATTAAAAAACATTCTACCCTTAAAAACATCACTCAAAGCTACCATTAATAGAATAATCAAGGGACTATTATGAAAGGCAATACAACCATCTCACTAATTCACCATTTTTTGACATCTCCAAGCCTGATGACAAAATTATGTTTTAAGGGACCTCTAGAAGGATGTCAGGAATGGAGCCAATGTCACTTTGGGAAGAATGATATTCCACAGAGTAGGACCCATAGCAAAAAGAGACCCCTCTGTGAGGTCCTGTAGCATATCTCTTCTGCTGAACTTAATGGTTATAGGCAGATGTAGCTGAGTGAAGGCAGTCCCTCAGGAAACTCAGCTCCATGCCATGAAGGGTTTTAAAGGTCAAAACCAACACCTTAAATTGGACCTGGAAGGAAACTGGCAAATAATGCAGCTTGCAGAACCCAGGTATAACATATCCTCTTCTGGAGGCATTTTGTACCAGTTGAAGCTTCCAAATCCATTTCAATGGCAGCCCCATGCATTGCAACAGTCTATCTGGGAGGTAACCTATGTGTAAGTAATTGTGAGGAGAGCCTCCCAGTCCAATAATGGGCACAACTAGTATACTGAATTCTGCAGAACCCCACAAAAAAGGAGCCAGGGCAGAATCTCATCTCCCCAACCATCAACAATTGCTATTAACCCCAGAGAAAGGAGGAAAACCAGCACAATGCAGTGCTGCTTACCTCAAATCCTAGGACCTAGTCCAAAGGGATACCATGGATGATGGTACTGAAGGCCACTAAGAGGTAAAGAAGAGCAAGAAGAGATGTGCCAAAAATTATTAAAACCCTCTAAGAGTGAAATCTAATCTTGAAGTCACTCATTAACATGACCTAAACACTGGAGTAAACAGTGCAACAAAGTCATACATGAGAATTCAAATGCCTGAAGAACCACCTTTTTCACCTCTAAGTAGCTGAATCCAGTTTAAAACATAGTCAAGACTGATCCAAACCACTCTATTTTGAAACTTTCAGATATCAGGTTACTATGAACACTGACATATTTGCATGCATGCAAGTCTAGAGCAAACAGGGAAGAATCAACCAATAAGAGCCTGCTCTTTCTTGCCCACAGCTAAGCAATAGAGAACTCTCAGCAATAAATACTTTCTTATCAGACAATTACTTGTTGCTTTGTTGCACCCTGCAGTATCATGTCTGAAAGCAAATCCAGTTATTTCTTCATACAAATAAAAAAATAGATTACCAGTGTTTCCCCACGTCCCCCTGCTTGCTAATCTCCTCTGCCTTCTAGTCTCCTAATTCTGGGATATTGGCAGTTCTGCATGTGGGCTCTTTTATCTAATCAAGCCAGTATGGTGCTATGACAGAAACCTGGCAAGTGGGAGGCACAGTCAAGACTCCTTCCAATGATTCCAGCACAGATCACTTTTTCAAGCAAAATCAACCATTTGCTGCTATTTTTGACACAGAGATCATTCCTATCAAACTGCATTTCCCTGTAGATACCATTCCATTGGTAAAGGGTCATGCCTGTCCTCCTCACCATTATGATATCACACTCATTCTGTTATGTATTTAATGTTATACTGTTAAGTTACGAATTCATGTTAAACCGTTAAATCTGTGAGGTAAATACTGTTGACAGGAATACATGCGGCTTCCCTTGCCTGACAAAGACCCCGACCCAGCCCCCGCAGGAAACATCCTAGCTATCTCAGAACTACCTGAATGCCCCTTATCCGCAAAAGATATCACCTCTGCCACAGCCAAAGAGAGGACCCTCAGCAGAGTATTAAATTGGGTAACCGCAGGGTGGCCAACCAAATGTCCCGGACAGGAGTTCCAGGCATATTTCACCAGGAAACAAGAACTGTCATCCCATCTGGGATGCGTTCTATGGGGCAACAGGGTGGTGGTTCCTGAAAAACACAGACCTCAAACATTACGCACACTGCACGAGGGACACCCTGGAATGGTTAAAATGAAAGCTCTAGCCAGCAGCTACATTTGGTGGCCGGGCATTGATAAAAACATAGAAGACCATGTAGCGGGATGCTACCCCTGTCAGCTAGCAAGGCCAGCACCACCACACGTCCCAATCCATAGATGGGAAACAACTAGGAATCCTTGGTCCTGGGTACACTTAGATTTCGCAGGACCCTTCCAGGGGCAAGTATTCCTAATTGCTGTTGATAGCTATTCCAGATGGCTGGAAGTCATTCCGGTCAACAGCATCACTACGGCCGCCACAGTGCAGGTATTTAGGGGGCTTTTTGCCACACATGGCCTCCCCGACGCCTTGGTCTCTGATAACGGGCCCCAATTTACTTCTCGTGAATTCCAGATATTCACCATGGAGAACTCTATTAGGCATGTCATGTCGGCTCCGTTCCATCCCTCATCTAATGGTCTGGCTGAAGTCATGGTGAAGTCAACAAAAGATGCCCTCCGAAAAATTATCAAGGGGAACTGGCACCGGCAGCTAGCCCAGGTCCTATTAGCCCAACATGCCACCCCCTGCACAACCACGGGAAAATCACCAGCGGAACTGCATTCGGGGCGACGCCTTGTTACCAGGCTTGACAAAATGCACCCTGACAGAGCAAATGCCGATGCAGACCAACCCCTCCCGCAAAGATCCTTGGAGAACGGACAGACCGTTTGGGCAAGAAACTATGCGGGGGGACATAAGTGGGTGCAGGAGGTTGTCATTGATCAAACGGGTCCCTTGTCATATATCATAAAGGTAAAGGTAAAGGTTCCCCCGCACATGCGTGCTAGTCGTTTCCGACTCTAGGGGCCGGTGCTCATCTCCGTTTCAAAGCCGAAGAGCCAGCGCTTGTCCGAGGACGTCTCCGTGGTCATGTGGCCGGCATGACTACACGCCAAAGGCGCACGGAACGCTGTTACCTTCCCACCGGAGTGGTCCCTATTTTTCTACTTGCATTTTTACGTGCTTTCGAACTGCTAGGTTGGCAGAAGCTGGGATGAGTAACAGGCGCTCACTCTGTTATGCGGCACTCGGGATTTGACCCGCCAAACTGCCGACCTTCCGATCGACAAGCTCAGCGTCCTAACCCACTGAGCCACCGCATCCCTTTTGTCATATATCATAGACATTGGTAAAGACTGCCACATTCGAAGGCACATCGACCAACTGAGGAAACGAAGCCCTCAAAACCTAATGGAACCCACAATTCCTTCCTCAAGAGAGAAGGTTCCCTTACACGCCGCTCCACTGCAACCTGAAGAGCAACTCACCAGCCAAGCACTGCCTGAGACCATCCCCGTACAACCATCCCTCCAGCCAGAACAGGGGGAAGGGGAGCTGGACGTTGAAACACCACTCCGTCGCTCCGGGCGAGCAAGAAAACCACCAGCATACCTAAACGACTACGAATGGTCGAGCAACAAGTAACAACAGAGGGTGGGCAAACATCAGTTCAGGGGAAGGGTAAGGGGTGTTATGTATTTAATGTTATACTGTTAAGTTACGAATTCATGTTAAACCGTTAAATCTGTGAGGTAAATACTGTTGACAGGAATACACGCGGCAGCTTTTGACAGCTGTCAAAAGCTGCTGCAGGCTACCATGCACACGTGGCAGCTGACAGCTCTCAGCTGTCAGCACAAGCCGCCTACTGCGCAAGCGCAGCCGCCACGAGGACTCCTAGCTGTCAAACCGAGCCACCGCCGATTGGACCAGCTTTCCGGTGGGAGAAAGACGACAAGTGGATTGGACAGCCAGCCACTGGCTGGCTATAAAAGAGCGGAGCCACTGCCCTGTCAGCTGTCCGGTACCTCAATAAAGTGTCAACCTGAGCCAGCTGTCTCCGCGTGGTCCTTGCCCTCGAGTTACTTCATATGGACTTCATTTGGAAAGCCTTTAAGCTTGCTTACGTTTTGTTCTTCGGTTACATGCTTCCTTTTTGTTGATGACATGTAAATGGTACAGAAAGTAAGCGTATTATGTTTTTTCTTTTTTCTTTTTCTTTTCTTTGGATTAGTAATTGGGGTCATCAAGTGACAAATGACTCCAGGAAAGGTACTAATTCAGACATTTAGTTTTGACTTTATGATAGAATGGGGTTAGCCATGTCATTATCTAAAATTCTCCAACTATTAATAATAAGGGATATTTTACCTGTTTTATATCAAGTTTATTGCCTTCTTTTTAGACATAGAAATGAAGCAGAACAAACAAACATAAATGCCTAAAAATAGTTCCATGGAGCAGTATTAATCCCTGTTCATGCCTCTTTCCAACTTCCACCAAGAGCCCGAGCTGCCAAATTAAGTCACAACTTCCACACTTCTCCCTGTCAGAGAGATTTAACAAGCTTTAATAAATATCATTGACTAAGGTGATAGACAGCTGATCATCAGATAGATATTAGAGATTCTGCAACTATATGTAATACATTAAAATAAAAGGTATTTCAGAGATTTTAGGTATGTATCCTGCAATGTGTTCCAGATAATTCCAACTTTAGATCTGGATGAGGTCATATTCTCTCCCCGCTCCCCCCAATATCAAACTGGCTCATAATTTGGATGTTACTCAGCTACTGCTCAGGAAGCAGGTGGTAGAAGAGCCACTTCACACAGATTTAACAAGTATGCCTCTTGGAACATAGTTACTGAGGCCTTAGCTACCTCTCAGTTGAACAACTGCAAGGTGATCTACATGGGCCTGGGCTCACAAACCATTCAGAAATCGCAGGTGGTATAGAAAACAGCAGTCTTAAGTAGTTATGGGTTAACCCAGGGGTAGGCAACCTCGGCTCTTTTATGAGTCATGGACTTCAACTCCCAGAATTGAATTCTGGGAGTTGAAGTCCATGAGTCATAAAAGAGCCAAGGTTGCCTACCCCTGGGTTAACCTATTAACACTGCTGTTTGCCAATGGTTAGAAAAACGAGGTAGAGAGAAAGGAGTTTAACTGGTTATAGGTTAACTGGTTATCAACTGGCTTCTATGTGCAATTCAAATTTTGCTCATGTTTTTGATAGTCCTTCATGGCTCAGGGCTGAATATCTGTAGATTGTCTTCTTCAAAGGGTTGTCAAGAGGGGCCCACCCTATTGAACAGATAGAAACTTCAGCCTTCTCTAGCAGTGTCTCCTTCCCGTGGAACAGAGTTCTCTCAGACAAATATCCACTGCCCTTTTCTATTAAAACTTGACTATTTAAACAGAGTCTCTGGTCTAAATGATCTTTTTCCCCTTCAGCTATTGGAAATTGTTAACGGTACTTGCTGACTATGTTTATTCCTGACTGTTATAGACATGATTTTATTGATTAGGCTATATGGCGTTGTTTGTCATTTGTTATGTTTTTATCTCAGAGGACAACTTTATGCTGCTCAGTGTTTATTCTGACTAAAACAGCCTATAAGCAAGCAAGCAAACATCAATTATCCCTGTGTACAATAGTATGCTCCTGCGACAGTGCTGAAAATGTGAGAGGATCTAATAAAAAAATCCAGAACATTTTACCTATTAAAATGGATGTATCAGTTAATAATCAACGGTTGACTAAAACAATTAAGAATAGAGAAATAATTCTATTAACCAAGCAAAATAATATTCTATTATTCCATTATTTGTAATTTGCTTGCTTTTAAATCTGCTAATCCCATCCCCATATTGTAAATGATTTAAATGTGCCCTGCTGAAGAAAATCAAAGAGAGGAATACGAGGGAGGAAATCCACTAAGATGTATTAACTGGCAAGTCATAAAGCATTAGTCCTCACTGGCAAATTATAAATCTTACACTGAAGACATATAACCCTATCAACCGTGAATACAATTACTGTGCTAAATGCAGGAATTTATTCCCAGAAAGATGGTAATGTGAAACACATACATTGATTGCTTGAAGTTATCTAATCAAAATAAAGAGACACCTTTCTTCTTAATCCATAGCACATCTCATACAACCAAAAATTCTATTTTACCTTGTATAAGTTCAGCTTGCATGACTGTAGTCATTTATTAGAGTGTCAAATAAAGTCCACCTGTTTTGGAAGCTAATCACTCACCATTTTCAATTATTGGCTAAGCTTGAGGGTTTTTTAATAGTGTTTTTTTTTGCCTCCTACAGGATGAATAAGGGTCAAAAACGTATGTAAAACTGTCTAGATTTATTTTGTTGGTTCCATTTACACTCCAATTTTGCATAGGGGGGAAAAAACAAGGACAGATAACAATTGAAGCAAAACAAGCAAAAGATAAAAACCTTAATAATAAAAAAAATAAACCAGCAAAATTCTGCAGAGAAAACAAACCATTAATAAGAGGTTTAGCCACATTCAACCGTAACATCTAATCATTCATAAATACTAATGTTAAAAGAAAGTAAAGCAAGTCTATGATATACTTCCTGGGGAAAATTTGGGGTGGAAAAATACTTTGTGTCATGATTTAATAAATGTTCCCCAATGCCACTCTGAGGTAACAATTTAATAGTAGATTAAGATCTGAGAGACTAGGTCCCAGTCCACCCTCAGCCATAGAAGCCACCAAGTGACTTTGAGGCAGTTATTCTGTATGAACCTAACCTACCTTGCAATATTCTTGTGGGGGAGGGACTGGAAATGGAGTGCTAGATCTGTTGCCTTGATCTCTAGATCAAAGGTGAGATGTACAAAAAAAATCAATGAAATCAATCTCAGATTGTCTATCAGAGGCTTGGGAGTTTGAGGATTCTGCACAGTATCTTACCTGTTGCTAATAATGCAGAGTTAAGCAAAGCCCTGGTGGGCAGAGAGCTCTGGTGTTGTTCCTGGGATTTGTTGGAGCCATTCTTCCAGTTTAGGAGTCACAGCCCTGAATTCTCCCACCACTATTAAGACTACTTTAGCCTTTACTTTCCTCTGTAGTTCCTCCTTCAGCCCCTGGTACTTTTCCAGCTTCTCAAACTCCTTTCTGTTGCTGTCACTTGGCACGGTTACATCAATCAACCCTGTTGCCTTCTGGCCCTTGTCTAATACCATGATGTCTAGTTAATTGACCAGTGCTATCTGAATATGGAAAGCACACTGAATCTTAACACTGTTGTATTCCATGAGCTTCTGTGGAATCTCTCATCTCTGCATAGTCTGCACCTTGAGTCTTGTCTAGTGTGGTAGATCCCTGCTTCTATAGATCTGGTACTTAAAGTCAGCTTTTGTGTTGCTATGGTCAGTGTCTCATTGTAGTCTTTTAGTTTAGCCCTTTACAGCCAATGGTAGGATTTCCCAATGTCTGCCACTTCAGCTATCTGTTGACGGTATATCTTGTGTAGGGTCTTGTCTTGCTATGGCATTTCCTCTGCTCAGTCTTCCATGTCTGCTGCTGCCTCAGGCATTTTCTCAGCAGCCCACCTTTGGGTGCCACCTTACTGAAGTACTCCTGAATGTCCTGGGTTTCATCCAGCTGGTGTACAGTCTCTGGATATTGGATTTGGAGTGGAAGCCTCTGTACACTGTGAGAAGCTTCTGGGTCTTCACATCAGCAGCTACCATGTCTTTATTTGGTATAGTATCAGATGATAGCAAGGGCATACATGTTGATGGCATGAATCTTGTTCTTCCCATTGAGTGGGTTCTTCAGAGTTATCTTTTGGTAGTATTTATATGTTACTGTCTTCATTGCCTCCTCATTGTGGTTTCTGTGTGAATGTAAGATACCAACGTACTTGTAGCTGGTCCATATGTCTGCTTTGTGGCCCACTGGTAGTTCCATCCCATAAAACTTAACTATGTTCCCTCTCTTGACTACCATCTGACCATACCTTTCCAATGTCCTCACTATAGATCCATATCAGGCAGATGAGCGAATCAATGTCTCTTTCATTCTTAGCATATAGCGTCAAGTTGTTCATTTTGATAAAAGTGGCTGACGGTAGTTCAGCTCTTGAGCATGTTCTATATACAGTTTTTGTGATTATCTGATTCAGGGAGCTCAAGCTTATGTAGAACAGTACTGAGGACAGTTCATCACCTTGATATGCAGCACTTGATGGCCACTTGTGTGAGCTGTATTGAATTGACTTCCAGAGTGGTCTTCCACAATCCGATCAATTCTTGAGGAGAGTCCTTAGCATCCTGTTGCCTTTGTATAGCACCAGATATTCACATATCCATGTGTGTGGCACTGAATCTTAGGCTTTCCTGTATCAATCCAGACTTGTTCAGATTGATCTGTTTAGACTTTGTGTCTTGGTTGACTGCTTCTCTATTCAGCTTCTGCAACATCCAGCTCAGGAGGAATCTTCCAAAGGAACAGGCACATCAGAAAAGATGGGCAGTGATTGGGGCTCTAAAACAGATCTACATAACATCCTCCTGGATTCACGACTCAATTTTGAAGACCATATAGGAGCCGTGACCAGGGGGGCTTTTGCCCAGGTTCGCCTGGTGCGCCAGTTGCGACCCTATCTGGGCCAAGATGCCCTACGCACAGTCACTCATGCGCTTGTGACCTCCCGTTTAGACTACTGCAATGCTCTCTACATGGGGTTGCCCTTGAGGACCACTCGGAGGCTTCAGCTGGTGCAGAATGCGGCCGTGCGAGTTGTGATGGGGGTTTCCCGATACTCCCATGTAACACCTCTACTCCGTGAGCTGCATTGGCTTCCGGTTGCCCTCTGGGTGAGATTCAAGGTGCTGGTGATGACCTATAAAGCCCTAAATGGCTTGGGTCCAGGTCATCTGAGGGAACACCTGCTGCCGGCATCAAGCTCCCTTCGTCCAGTGCACTCCCACAGGGAGGGTCTTCTTAGGGTACCACCGGTAAGAGACTGCCGGCGGACAACACCCAGGGATAGGGCCTTCTCAGTGGGTGCGCCTGCCCTTTGGAACCAGCTGCCAGTGGAGCTTAGGACTGCCCCCGACCTCCGTTTGTTCCGCCGGGACCTGAAGACCTGGCTCTTCGAGCTCTCTGGCCCAGGCTGAGAATTTTAATTTTATTTTTAATTTTAACTGGGGTTTTATTTGTTCAGGGACGGATATAATTTTTTTAATCTGTTTTTAACTTTTGTATTTTTTGTTTTAATTACCCTGTAAACCGCCCTGAGTCCTTCGGGAAAGGGCGGTATATAAATATAATAAAATAAATAAAAAATAAATAAATAACATATGGCTATCCCAGCATTTATTCTTATTTTTTAAAAAAACAAAAACCTACAGCTGCCAGAAGCTTCTGCCAGCAAGAATGATCTGCTGTGGCCACCTAGGTTTTCACGTCCACTTCTTCCTCAAAGGTCATGCCCCCAGTGCTTCCAGACCTCATGGATTCTGCCAGCTCCATCACTACCTCAGTGCTGCTTGCCACCAGACTGTTTATTTATTGGCACATTAGCTGTTCCTTTGTGGCCCACGATTATTTTTATCAATCTTCCCCTTTTTCCCTACCAGTTATGCAGCAATGTTCTAAAGGGAGAGTGTTCCAAATAATAGAGAGAGAACAACCAATAGCATCTCTTCCTGAAACTTGTCATAATAAAGTCAGCAATAGACATTTTTTAAAAAAAAATTGAGAGCAACTTCAGAATAAGCTACAAAAACAGAAGCCCCCTTTTTAGTGAAAGAAATATTTCAGGATTTCAAAAGAGCTTAGCCATCTATTAACCAACATGTTTGAGGAGAAAGATTACATGATTAGCTTTTTACAAAATATCATATTCTCAACCCTGCAGTTTCACATTTATAAGCCTCAAAATTTATGTTGCAACAATCAGGTTGGAGATCTCAAGCTGTTTTCAAGAGCCTGACTCAGAGGATGCTGGGTGCTGAGCACAGTGTAAAAGTCTGAACAGATGTAAATAAAGTTTGCAATAACAAAATGAAATAGCAAAATCAGGTGCTCAAACAATGATCTGAGAATCAGTTACTGAGCTGATAAACAAGCTCTACTCAGAAATTATTAAAAATATCCTTGTCTCAGTTTTTGTTTAATCATGCTTATTTTAAATTCTACTACAATTGCAAGCTTCATATCTTAGTCATTTCATAACATATGAACTGTTTGTTTTAGTACCTCATTTATGGGAAAGAAAAGAGGATTTAAGACTATAAACTGTTAATGTGGAGCTTCATGCTGGTAATACATAACAGATCCTAACTATCTCATCAGACTTGCTCAACATTAAGTTTAAACAAAATATTTTAGAAAGCTGCTATGTTATGTAACTGCCTTCTTTCTTTCTTTCTTTCTTTCTTTCTTTCTTTCTTTCTTTCTTTCTTTCTTTCTTTCTTTCTTTCTTTCTTTCTTTCTTTCTTTCCAAAGAATCAACTTCTGCTGTTTGGTTAGTGCGATCCCATTGTTTGAACAATGATCTCAAAAATCTGGCTTTTACTTTCCTTGTTACTGGATTAAAGGATTAAAATAAAGGACACTTGAGTTTATTAATTTAATGAGCAAGAAAAAGAAGAAAAAAGGACTGCAGAGGTTTCCCTGATTGTTATGTTGCCCAGCCGATATTTAACTAACTAGCTAATCAGCCAGTCATGTGCTTCTTGTTTGGCTGAAATCAAGATATGTTATGTCAATGGCATTCCTGCAATCTATTAAGAAAATTACCCAATTAAAAAAATGAGATAAGGTTGTTCTAGAGAGATTTTTCTTGAGAAAGCTATGATGACTTGTGGCAATTACTGCATTATTTTCCAGGTATTTATAAACTGATGTTTATGAACTGTTCAAGTATCTTTCCAGAAATGGATGTTAGAAGAGTCTGTAATTTCTTCAATATTCCTCCTCATACACAACCCCCTCCCCCACTTTTTGGAAGATAGGAATAAAATATCCTCCTTCTGGTACTTCATTTGTTATCCAAGGCTTTTCAAAAATAACAACAAAAAAAGGTTTGGTCAGACCATCAGCTTGTTTCTTCAGTACCTTAGGAAAAATCCATCTGGCTCTAACAATTTAAACTAGTTCAGAGTAAAATAATATTCCCTGATCATGTTTTTTTTCATCATTCCTGCCCCTTCATCCTCTCTTCACAATTATTTTTCAAAGCTGTTATTAATGTGGTATTTCCTGTTCTTCCACACTGGACAAATAGTTACCGGTATAAAAAGTTATAAGTAAGAAGTTATAAAGTTTGATACTATTCTATCTCGGACTTATCCGTAAGAACTTAATTAATTAGCTCCTTGGATCTCTTTTACCTATGGGGCTGTTCCTTCCCGCTTTCATGTACTTACATGATATGATATACAGTACATTTTCACCAATAATATTTGAAATCATGTTATTAAAGATTAAGTAAATAATGATCTTTCATTCCCACTTCAGCTTGTAAACCTGAACAGGATTTTACTAAGAAATAATCATTCTCTATTTAAAAAAACAAAACCTGAAGCACATGAGCAGAAACATTATCTTATCTATACTAATCACAACCATTTTTTCTGTACAATATTTAAAAAGTCATTGGAGTCAACCATCTCATAGTATATCTGTCTGCATCTGTTTGGCTTTTGACATATGTTGTTAATCTACAATTATACCAGGGCAAACACAGATCAGTTTAGTCGTGTGCCTTTGACTCTATAACCCTAGGTAGATAAGTTATTATATGCAATCACTTTCTTCATCCTATTAAGTATTGTGTTAAAAAACCCAGATATCTGGCAATATTTTTGTACTATGGTAGTTTACAACATGATGGAGAAGATTATTTCTAAAATACAGTGGTTTATTTTATTAAATCGCTCTGCTTACTTTCTCCCATCATTTTTTTTTAACTTTGTAAAGGCAAACATTGCTGAATCCAAGGCACAAAATGATTATTTTCACTTTATCTGAAGGTAACCCCTCTCTGACTAATCTTAAAATATGTGGGCTTGATGACTAGACGATTATGCCACATAGCTAGATAAAGTCCACAAACATTGAGCAGAGATACATTCCAAATTAAGTGTTTTTATTAAAGGAATATAATCACCAGGATAACTAATCACATCAATAGTAGATAGCTAATTATATCCATTACAGTTACCATTTCCATAGAAAGGAGGTCAAACAAAGTAGCCTGTCCTTTCATTCTGCTATGCAATAAACAATATAGAAATTAAATAAAGTTCAACTGCATTTAACTGTAGTTCAAAAGCAAAAAATATAACAAAAATATACCACTTAAACAAAGATTCTGGGCAGGCAGAGTATGTCTGTACAAGCTTCTGTAAGGTTTTCAAAGAGTCTCATGATTTATTGTACTGTTTTTCAGATTGAAGAAATACCTGTTAAAAGAAATAACAGATGCCCTTGGAGAAAAAGCTAGCAGCAGAATATCAAAATATGCAGATAGTTAAAGTCCTCTCCATGATACACAACTTTTTTAGATACTTTATGATGTAAAGGTAAAGGTAAAGGTTCCCCCACACATGCGTGCTAGTCGTTTCCAACTCTAGGGGCTGGTGCTCATCTCCGTTTCAAAGCTGAAGAGCCAGCGCTTGTCCGAGGACGTATCCGTGGTCATGTGGCTGGCATGACTAGATGCCAAAGGCGTACTGAACGCTGTTACCTTCCCACCGTAGTGGTCCCTATTTTTCTACTTGTATTTTTACGTGCTTTCGAACTGCTAGGTTGGCAGAAGGTGGGACGAGTAACAGGCGCTCACTCTGTTATGCGGCACTCAGGATTCGACCCGCCAAACTGTTGACCTTCTGATCGACAAACTCAGCGTCCTAACCCACTGAGCCACTGCTTCCCTACTTGATGATGTACTTCCTCTTTAATTAGGAACTTTGCTTCATACAGCCTCTTTCTCTGACACTGTTGCTGACTGGCAATCAGTGGCTTGCATAACCATGGCAGAAGGTCCCAACTTCAATAGTTGGCCTCTCCTATGACAAAAAAAGCTAAGAAAGAATTCTAGCTGAAGCCCATACTAATTTCTGTGAGTCAACCTAGATGGCAGATGACCATCTGCATGCCTGGTGCAGCAAAAGCCATTTTTCTTTTGTTTGAAATTAAAAATGTGTGGGGAACTCATTAGGAAAATAAAAATTATTGACTGAATATGTTTTCTACTGTATCTGCCTCTTGTACCATCGTTACATCTCAAAACTGTCCCAAAGCAGATTGGGAGGATGCAAAATGACAGGAGAAACATCCTCCATAAACTCCCACCAGCTTTTCCCAACCTCAGAATTTTCACTCGTGTTGTACTAAAGCTTGATTCATAATTCTGTTCTGACAAATGGTGAACAAAGTGGAGTATGATCCAATCTAATCTCTTCCATGTTCTCACTGAGGAAGTCTGTACCAGGACAAGACTCAAATGGTCAGAAACATCTGAAATCCAGAAATTTTCCATTCTTTCACTTCTGCTAAAAAAAAAGTCCATAAAACCTTTTTATGAATCAGGATCTCACATTTTCCTTTTGTAAAAAGGGCCTGGAATTGCTGTCTCTGATGTAAAGTACTGATATGAAGAATTTTCATCATTACCAAGGCTCTTTTTTCCAACTCTGATGCTGGAGAGCGGGTAGGCAAAAGTCAGCAGATTACTGGGGATATGTTTTTATTCTCCCATCTAAATAGTGCAAGCAAGTCATTGTAAACTCAGACTCTGTTTTCCAGCAGCTTTGAGTGATTTCAGCTGTAATGGAACAGTTTATTCTAGTAAGCACACAGCATTCTACAAAGTTGTGTACATGGGGTAAATGCCAATTTTATTCTCTTCAGTTTGGAACAGTTGTTTTGGCAAGCAGGTCCAAAATGTTATGAAGAGAAAAAACAAGAGCCAAATTTTTTAAAAAAGTTCTTTTGAACAGTGGCTGGAACATAGATCATCCTTGAAAACTTCCAATTAAGAGAATTTTTAAAAATGCCTAGAACAGAAAAACAGAGGCAGTATACAAACACAAACACAAAATTTGGTGTTTTAAGTTTAATATTGTGAGTTTTCTATCACACAAAGAGATAAGAGTTACATAAGATTCCTAATTTCTGGTATTTTCCAGTACTCTGGAATGTCAGTTCCAATTCATTGGACTGATGGATTCTTGCACTTCATTTATACCATTATAATGTCATGAAATAGTTTGCAATGTACATTAAATAAGCTCACTGCCGAGGCAACAAACTACTTGAGAAATTCCATAGAAAAGAAGGCTATTCAGAGCAATCTCAGGATCTATATTAACTGTATTTAAAAAACAAACAAACAAACCACTTACATTTATTGAAGTTATACTCTGCCTTTCTATTCCATCCAGAGTATCTTCCTACAATAAAACCAAATACCATATGTAAACAAAATAGTGTTCTGGATAAAAAAATAAACATTAGAATAAATAAATTAATGGCAGAAGAGGTGAGTTACTTATCAGGAGAGTTGTGGGCAAACACATCTTGCACATTCTATGTGCCAAACAAAAGCAAGGATAAATGGTGCTAAATCTGGCTAATTAAGAACGTATTAGAACCCATAGCCATAATTGTGCAAAGATATCCCTCACTATAAAGCCAGTCAAACTAGAGGTCAATGAATACTCCCAAACTGTGAACATGCTCTTTCCCATGATGTATAACTCCATCCATAGCTAATCTGAGTCCATTTTTTTCCTTACCAGTAGTACTTCTGTTTTATTTAATTTCGACTTGTTTTCCCTCATTCAGACCACTTAGAAACAATTAAGATTGAAGTAGCTTTCTGTTTTAGAACTAAGTAAATCCACAAGAGACAATATTAAAGGCTACAAATACCTTCCTTGGTGAGATGAGAAGCAGGCAAGATGGATATCATCAATATATTGATCTCCCTTATCTCCAAAACTCCAGCATAGGAGACAAAATAGAATCCTGAAAGACTTAACTATCAGCCTGTAGTTGTCCTTTAACATTATCTTCCTGGAATTTATTGACATGGAGGATTGAAACCACTGTAGAACATTAGCACCAAACCTCAATGTGGTCAGGCAACCCAGAAAAATTTCATAATCAAATTTGGGCAAGGAGAGAATCTGAAAATTCAAGAGTACCCTCAAATTGTGCACCAGTTCTATCTGAAGAAGTAGTACAGTCCCATCCTACGGCAAATCCCTGATACAGGGTTATGGTTAGAGTTTACGTTTCTTCCTCCCCATCCAGATCTTCACTGCTTCCAGGCACTGGAATATCAGCCTAACAACATTGTTGATGAGCCCAGGATCAAGATGTACAACTGAGTATCATCTGCTTACTAATATTAGTTCTCATGTTGGTGGATAACCTGATACAGTGGTTTCATGAAAATATTAAATAAAACAGATAAAAAATATTGAGCCCCACAAATAAGGAAACAAAGGCTCAACTTTTTCCTCCCATCAGGCTGTTTCTCATGTCATCTCATGAGCAGTCACTGACTTACTAAAAAGTAATTTACTGTGTATTTATCATTTTTGGCTGTTCTTCTGACTTCCTAGAGGTGAAACATTTGACATTAAACAAAGACTTGGCTAGTCACCCAAGGCATGGGTCTTAAGAAATGTTGATGGTGAATGTTGGTAAACATTCTATTATTTTTACTCATTGTGATTTACTCTGAGATCTACTGGTACACAGGACTCCATACACCTATTTCAGTAAAGAAATAATTAGGAACTAACATCAGAGTGAGTGCAACAACAAGATAAATTGCTCTAGTGCAACATCTTAACAGGATTACTATGCATTCTCCAAATGGGGAAGCTGGATAAGATACTGTTTTTATCTGTCCATGCAGGCTACTTAACTGAACATGAAAGATGTTGAGTTCATTAAGTGGCTAGGAGCTATCCTTTGATAGATGTTGCCTATATTTAATTAAAGTTATTGCCTGGTAAGAATCTCAAGTCTGATCACAATATGCGTACATTTACTGTATTTGACCCAATTTTGGAAGTCTTTAATCTGGTCTGTGAATGATGTGTTTTCAGTGCTTTAGGTGAAACCAGTCTGGCTGTGTGATCATCTCAGCATGCTTTAAAGTTGCCTCTCATGTGAAGTGCTCCTCTGATTGCTCTATCATGGGACTACATGATGGGGGATGTAGGAAAAGTTACTTATCCCATCATGTGCTGAAAATGGTTTCATAAGGCACCCGGGACAATCAGCTTTCACTATACTACATGCTTGCAATGTTTATTGTGTTTATAGTTGCAAATGGAAATAAATGTTATTCATAAGAAATACTTTTAAACTAAATAATGGGGACAGTGAGTTAATTGATACAGAACCTCCTTGTCCCTGGCATTCTTAAAATTATAGGGTTATCAGTGTGTGTAACATAGATGTTTGTGTGGACAAGAATATCAACCTTGCTGTCAAGCAAAATCAAGCTTTTAACAGTGAGTGCCACACAAAGTGCACTAACCAAACAGGTGGTAAGAAAATAGGAGAACTCAGGCACCACACAGGTTATGTAGAAAATAAACACAGGGTCAGTCATAAAGGGCTCAAATGTCTATACAACAATGCACAGAGTATGAACAGTAAGCAGGGTGAACTAGAAATTCAGGTAAATGAGGGCAGATATGATATTGTTGCCATTATGGAAACATGGTGGGATGAAACCCACAAATGGAACACACAGCTAGAGGTATTTAAATTATTTAAAAGAAACAGACCAAACAAAAGAGGAGGTGGAGTTGCTCCCTATATAAGAAATAACTACATCTCTACAGAAATAGAGCACAACAATGATGAAAACTGTCTTGAATGCATTTGGGTCGATATAAAAGAGGGGGGGAGAAATGACATTCCCATAGGTGTATACTATAGGCCACCCAACCAAACAGAGGAACTAGATGAACTTTTTGCTAGTCAGCTAACTAAGGTATGTAGTGTCACTGCACGTTTTTTTTGTTCGTCAGAAAGTTCATTTCTAACTGTACATTTTCCCCTGCTCTCTGCACCTGTTGTGATAACTTATCTGGTAACCATAGTGAATCCCATATGACTAGCTATGTTATGGTTTCAGTCTGTTTAGTGCGCATGTCTAGAGAAAGTTCTGAGTTGTTATCTGTATTGTTTTCTTCACTTTGCTGTTACTGTCTGTTACATTTAGGATGTAGTGAGCTAGCTCTGTATAATATATATTTAGTTTTTATATTTTTGTAAGTAAAAGGTATTTAGTAAGATTATGCGTCGTGTTTTTCTTGCCTTCCTGCAAGTGTATCATGCATTCTCTGAAGCACGGTCCGTCGCCCTCTACAAAGGTGATTTTTACCTTGACATTTTGGTATCGAGGATGGTTTGATTTATGTTTTTGGAGATGCATGTTTCTGCGGCTGTTATCAGTTAGTTAGTGCTAGTGAGGCAGCGGTGATTAACTGCTGAAACATGTCAGGAAGGAAGCCACGGCTGAAACGGGAGGCCAGGAGCTTGTCTGTTGGGCATCTCCCTTCGACCTTAAGGACTCCGATAGCTTCGGCCACACGCCTTGGAGAAGACGCACCTGCTCCTGTCTACGATGCAAGGTCAGTCACTCCTTTTTCTACTTTTCCAAGCTCCCTGGCAGCTGCTTTTGGAAATGTTCACACTCCAGGGGCTCAAGATGAATTTCAAAGGCTTGGAGCGAAACCTAAAGTTCAGCCGAAGATAATTTCTTCTGCTCCTTCAAGCCTCAAGCAAACTATGCGAGATAGGGCTATGCAAGGCTACTGTGAACAAATTGGGGTTTTTGAAAAGCGTTTGCAGCAGGCAAAGGAATATGTGTCAATGGTTCAGCAATATGAGAGGAATTATGAGCATGAACCGGCCATATTGCCACACCCACAAGGAGAGGCCATATTGCCTCCTTCTTCCCCAAAGCCAAAGTCACGCCCATCATTGAGTGTCATGCAAGACGAATGGGAACCGGAGGCTCCTATGTCACATGATTATGGGCTGTCCCAAAGGACATACAGAGCCACAGTGATGCCTGAAGCAAATGTTATAGCACCATCTACTGGTGAAGCTGCATTAAGACATAAATTGGAGCTCTCACTCTCGCAATTGTCTATGGAGGAGTCTTTGCACAGAGATACAAGATTTCTGCCATTATCTGAGGCTCCAGTCCCTGATGGTGCTAGGATTCCTGTTACTGTTGCTTCTTCTGTTAATATTGCTTCTATGCAAGCCCCTCTACCTGGCAGAACACAGCCATATTTAACCCACATGCAATTGCCACCGGGTTCTTATATGCGAAGGCCAGTGTCATCTGCAGATTATGCTAATGCACCAGCCCCAGCGCCAGCGCCTCCTGCTGGCCAGGGTGGAATAGCAGCTCAAAGACAGTCACAGCCAGCACCAAGACTACCGGCAGCTTCAATGCAACTGCCGCATGTCCAGGCACGGACGTCACTGGTGCCCCCTGCAGGTTATGGTCGGATTGCACAACCTGCACAGCCAGTACCTCAATTGTATATTCCCCATCAAACACCTTCCATTGTACCACTGGCTGGTGATTCAAAATTAAAGAAGTCAGGACAGAATTACAGGGCATGGGTCAGTGAGATTGGACTTTTGCTACGCAGAGAAGGTACTCACATGATGGTGTTTAATCCTCCTGCCCAGCCATGGACTCCTGACATATGGGACTTGGATAATAGAGCATGCACAACATTATTGATGTCAATGGACATTGAATTGCAGCTCACGTTTTCACAAGATGCAACTGCCCAACAAATTTGGACTCAGTTAGAAACATGTTATCGGCCTACATCAATTGAGTCTACATGTTTACTTTTGTCTGAGTTCCATGGTTCCAGATTAAAACCTGGTGAACATATTGGAGCACATTTGACTACAATGAAAGGTATTAGAAAAGAACTGGGTGAAAAAGGCTATCCTATTGATGATTTTCAAATGATCAGCATTATCATCAATTCTTTGAATCATGAGTGGAAAGATGCTATTTCCAAGATCAATCAAGTGCCTATTGCTCAACGCACAGTGGATCATGTATGCAGGATCTTAGCCGAAGAAGAGGCACTTATGCAAGCTGCGCCACATTTAAGGGAACCACCTGCATCAAGAGCTTCAGCGAGGCGTGCCTTCCGTGGAAGGACCTACGTTCCAAGAATGCCAAGATGCTACATCTGCAATTGTGTGGGACATGCCACCCGGGATTGTCCCCAGCGAGTTCCAGCGCCCGTCACATACCAGCCCAGAGGAACAGATTCCAGAGGAGGCAGAGGTAGAGGCGGACGACAAGGTCGTGGTCGTGGTTCCAGGCGTGATCCACAAGCTCCACTTGTCACATTGGTTGTGACCAACGATCCACAGCCTCAACCAGAGTATGACAGACGACTTCTTTGGACTTTGGACAGTGGAGCAGCATTACATGTTACCTACAGAAAAGAGCTTTACACTGAGATGCACGAGCCTGAACCTGAACTTCGTGAACTTTACTCTTTTTCCAATCATCCTGTTCAGGTCATGGGAAAAGGAACTGTCTACATTGAAGAGCTTGATGCTCTCATTCCAAACGTTTACTATGTTCCGTCTGCCAGTAGTAATTTGCTTAGTCAGAGTCATTTGTCTAGGTTTTCTCATTTTCAGGTCCACCATCTTGAAAAAGCAAGTTATATAGTCAAAGACGGAGATATTGTTGCTGAAACCATGTTGATTGGTGGTGTTTATTACTTAAAACCAAAGCCTAAGCAGCAAGAGCAGGCAAGTATACACGTTCCAAAGAGCACAGGCCCAGAGAGAGACGTCCCAGAGAGAGATCCTGTTGCTACTCCAAAGGTTCCTAATAATGATAAAAATACAAAAAAGACACAGGTTGCTCACAGCAAGCCTGGGGTTCCTAATAAAAATGCTAATGTTGAGAATTCACTAACAGGTAAACCTTTGCATTCCAGGTGTATCCATAAGTGGCACAGAAGATTGGGTCATGCCAGTTTCCGTGTTCTGAAGAAGATGCCAGAGTTCGCAAGAGGTTTGGATCTAAAGGGGTGTAAGGTGTTTTTGGACTGTGCTGTCTGCAAGAAAGCCAAATCCAAAGCAGCAGCAATTCCAAAACGCGCTACACGCCTGTCAACACGCATTTTTTATTTGGTACACACTGACATAGTTGGTCCTTTTGAACCCACACTTGGTGGTAAAAGATATTTCTTGACAATCGTTGATAATTATTCTAGATATGGATATGTATATCCTATGAAAGAAAAATCAGAGACTTTTCAGATCTTTAAAGACTTTGCTAGTCTTGTCTATACCCAATTCGAGGTCAACATTGCCAGAATCCAGAGTGATCGCGGTGCTGAATTCATGTCTCAGCGTTTCCAGGACTGGATGCGTGAGAATGGGATAGTACATCAGACATCCGCTCCTTATACTCCAGCTGAAAATGGGGTGGCAGAACGCAGAAATGGAGTTCTGCAAACCATGATGCGTTGCCTCCTTGAAGATGCTAACCTCAGTCTTCCATACTGGGGTGAAGCTATCAAATATGCTAACCATATCATCAACCGTACTTGGAGTAGTGTGATAAATCAGACCCCTTATTTCATGTTGTATGGACACAAGCCTGATCTCTCACATCTCCATATTTTTGGTTCCTATGCTATGGTGAATATTCCTTTAGCCCAAAGAAAGAAAGGGGGTCCTGCAGCAAAAAGGATGAGATTTATGGGCATTGATGATAATTCAAAATGGAGCAAATACATTGACTCTCATCATGTTATTGTGGTTTCACAATCTGCTACTTTTGAGGAAGATGCTGACTGGTCCAGGATTCATTCTAACGATCCTGGAGTTTATTTTCCTAGAGATGATGTTGCTGACGCCACACAACCTGATGATCAAGATTCACAGGAGAATGTTCCTTCCACGAGTTCTTCTCAACCTACTGTTCCGTCTTCGCAAGCCGCTGATGTTGCTGCTGGCGACGATGAAGACGAGGACGACACGGAAGAAGAATGGACGGTTGGCCCGAGACGTTCCAAGAGGTCCACAAAGGGAATCCCTCCAAAACGGTATTCGTGGCAAGTAACAAAAACACCTGTACCTTTGATTTGTAATGTTACACTTCCACCTGAGAAGTTCACACAGATCAAACATCTTCCTGAATCAGAACAAGATAAATGGTACTCGATGGGTCTACAGGATCAAAAAGAAGCCGAATGGTGAGTCGTTGTACAAGGCCAGACTCGTAGCCCAGGGTTTCGCTCAACGTTATCCTGAGGACTATACAAATACATACTCACCCACAGTGCGGACTGAAAGTGTGAAAATTGCTTTAGCCACTGCAACTATCCTTGGCCTGGAAGTGTTCCAGTTCGACGTTGAAACGGCTTATCTACACGCTGATCTTGATGAAGAAATCTACGTGAAAGGTCCTCCAGGTTTCAGACAGCAAGAAGGGGATACCTGGTTTCTACACAAAAGTCTTTATGGTCTGAAACAGTCTGGTTTAATGTGGTACTTATGTCTTTCTGACAAACTAAATTCAATGGGCTTTATTAAGTCCGAAACAGATGAATGCGTGTTTACCAAAAGATCCGGTAATAGGTATGAGATAATTCTTGTTTATGTCGATGATATTGTTTATATTGGTCCAAATAAGCAGATGAGTGAGGTTTTTGCTAAAGCTTTACAAAAGTTTTTCACATTGAAGTGTTTAGGATGTATTAACACTTATTTAGGTGTTCAAATTGCCAAAACTCAGAAGGGGTTCAGTCTTACACAGGAAGAGAAGATTGAACAACTGTTACATCACTGTAACATGGAGGACGCTAAGCCTGTGAGTATACCCATGCAAACTGATTTTCACATTTTGGCACATGAACCAAGTCCTGAGTTCGAAGATCAAACACTATATCGCTCAGTCATTGGGTCGCTGCTGTATATTAGTAGTTGGACTAGACCCGACATTGCACTTAGTGTTAATCTTTTATCACGACACGTAGGCAAGGCAAAACAGTTTCATTGGACATGTGTTAAAAAGTTATTGAGGTATCTAAAACACACCAAAGACATGAAGTTGTTGTTGGAACCCACACATACTGACTATGCAGAGTTATGTTGTTTTGCAGATTCAGATTGGGCGAGTGATAAGAAGTCACGGAAAAGTACATCAGGTTACATGATGTTTTTAAATGGATGTCCTGTTTACTGGCATGTGCGTAAACAGAATCTTGTTTCTTGTTCCTCTACAGAAGCTGAGTATGCTTGTGTGTCTGATGCATGCAATTCTTTAACCTGGTTTGATGCTTTAATCACAGATATCTGGACACATCCGATTCGACCAATCACAGTGATGGAAGATAATGAATCTGTGGTTTATATTTCTGAAACACGTTTTACAGGTTCAAGGTCCAGACACATTGACATCCGATATCAAAACATAAGGCAACTGGTGAAACAAGGTTTTGTGACATTACAGTATGTGCCTACACGTGATCAAATTGCTGACATGCTGAACAAACCACTTCCTACAGCCCAGCATGAGTATCTGCGTGAGAAGATGTGCCTTACTTGAGTCTTCACTTTGCTGACGAAAGAAGGGGAATGTCACTGCACGTTTTTTTTGTTCGTCAGAAAGTTCATTTCTAACTGTACATTTTCCCCTGCTCTCTGCACCTGTTGTGATAACTTATCTGGTAACCATAGTGAATCCCATATGACTAGCTATGTTATGGTTTCAGTCTGTTTAGTGCGCATGTCTAGAGAAAGTTCTGAGTTGTTATCTGTATTGTTTTCTTCACTTTGCTGTTACTGTCTGTTACATTTAGGATGTAGTGAGCTAGCTCTGTATAATATATATTTAGTTTTTATATTTTTGTAAGTAAAAGGTATTTAGTAAGATTATGCGTCGTGTTTTTCTTGCCTTCCTGCAAGTGTATCATGCATTCTCTGAAGCACGGTCCGTCGCCCTCTACAAAGGTGATTTTTACCTTGACATGTAGGAAGCATATCACAATAGTAATGGGGGACTTTACCCTGATATCAGCTGGGAGACAAACTCTGCACCAAGTGGAAGATCAAACAGAATCCTGACAAACCTAGCAGACAACTTTGTCTCCCAAAAAGTAGAAAAGGGAACCAGGAGATTAGCCATATTTATTTATTTATTTATTTATTTAAATTTATATGCCGCCCTTGTCCCTGGACCTAATCCTCACTAACAGAGATGAAATTATAGAAGGTGTTGAAGCCAGAGGAACCTTGTGGGGAAGTGATCATGTAATATTGGAATTCAACATTCTGGAAGCACAAGCAATAGAACACAGCCAAACTAGAGTCTTGGACTTTAAAAGAGCTAATTTCAATAAACTTAGACCTTGGGAAGGATTCCATGGATGAGAATCCTAAAGGGGAAAACAACTCAAGAAGCTTGGGAAATTTTGAAAAGTGAGATAATAAAAGCCCAGTCTAGCACGATACCAACAAATTAAAAAAAATAGCAGCTCTCAAAAGAAACCAGCATGGCTGCACAAAGAACTCTCTGATAAACTGAAAGATAGAAAGGACAAATATAAAAAGTGGAAAGAGGGGCACATAACTAAGGCAGAATATCAGCAAATAACTCATGCCTGCAAAGATGAAGTGAGGAAAGCTAAGGCTTAAAATGTACTAAGGCTTGCGACCAAAGTCAAAAATAACAAAAAAAAGCTTCTTTCAACATGTAAAAAACAAAAAAAGTAAAGGAAATGATTGGTCCATTAGTGGGGGAAAGTGGCAAGAAGGTGACAACCAACAGGGAGAGAGCAGAACTATTTAACTCGCTTTTTGCATCTGTCTTTATACAAAGGGAAAAAACAGTCGAACCTATCAAAAACAGTGCCATAAAAACAGAACAGAAACACAAGTTAAGATGGATTACACCCCAAGGTTCTCAAGGAACTGGCAGATGTGATCTCAGAACCACTGAACTATATTTTTCAAAGATCCTGGAGCACTGGAGAACTACCAGAGGACTGGAAAAGAGCTGATGTAGTTCCCATCTTCAAAAAAGGAAAAAAAATGGATCCAGGAAATTACAGACCACAGACCTATCAGCCTGACCTCAATACCTGGGAAGATTCTGGAAAAGATAACCAAACAATGAATCAGTGAACACCTAGAGGCAAACAAAGTCATTATTAAAAGCCAACATGGGTTTGTCAAAAACAGATCATGCCAGACAAATCTTATTATATTCTTTGACCAAGTGACAAAATTAGTGGACCAGAGGAATGCTGTGGATTTAATTTACTTGGACTTCAGTAAGGCATTTGATAAAGTAGATCACAACCTACTACTTGATAAGATAGAAAAATGTGGGTTAGACAGCATCACCACCAGATGGATTTGTAGCTGGCTGACTGGCTCAATGGAACTGTATCTACATGGAAGGAAGTGTGTAGTGGGGTGCCCCAGGGATCTTTTCTGGGCCCAGTGCTCTTCAACATCTTCATCAACGATTTGGATGAGGGGATAGATGGGGAACTCATCAAATTTGTACACGACACCAAGCTGGCAGGAATAGCCAATACTCCAGAAGATAGGCTTAAGATACAGGAGGATCTGGACAGACTCGAACACTGAGCACTATCTAACAAAGTGAAATTCAATGGTGAAAAAGGTAAGGTTCTACATTTAGGCAAGAAAAACCAAATGTACAGGTATAGTATAGGTGGTACCTTGCTCAATAGTAGTAACTGTGAGAGGGATCTCGGAGTCCTAGTGGACAATCACTTCAATATGAGCCAGCAGTGTGCTGCAGCTGCCAAAAAAGCCAACCCAGTGCTAGGCTGCATTAACAGAAGGATAGAATCTAGATCACGTGAAGCATTAATACCACTTTACAAAGCCTTGGTAATGCCACACTTAGGGAGTCAAGCTATTCTTCAAAGCAGGACAAGAAGCAACAGATGGAAACTACTCAAGGAGAGAAGCAACCTAGAACTAAGAAGAAATCTGCCTCCAGAAGCAGTGAATGCTCCAACACTGGAAGTTTTTAAGAAGAGACTGGACAGCCATTTGTCTGAAATGGTATAGGGTTTCCTGCCTGAGAAGGGGGTTGGACTAGATGACCACCAAGGTCCCTTCCAACATCATCATCATCATCAAGACCCCCTCACATGAAATAAAATTTCTATACGCAGATGAATTAGGCAATCCTTAAGATCATTTGGTGCATCTGTGTCTTTATATAATGCTCCAGCCATTATATTTGGTTTAGGCCTCAGCTTGAGAGATTTTGAAGTCATTCATTTTGATGTGAGAATTGATCAGAAATTGACTTTGGACCTCTGAAGCTTCATGCTTCAACAAATAATATATATTTCTTTTTTTAAAAAAAACAGAATTTGATGAAGTATACCGTAATCGATATTTGCTACCTCTGAGAGACAGCATGTCAAAAACTACAGGATTCATAGATATGTGAACCATCTTTAAAATAAGTTTTATTTTAAAAATATTTCTTGGCAAGAATGGATGAAATTTACAGTTTACCCTTCTGAAACTATTACACTTTTCAGTTTAGATTATCCAAAATGGGATTTGTGCATTTGAATCCTGCTTCCTTTGTATTTATTACTAACTAGACAATATTGGATCATTCCCCCTGACACACACTATTTTTTTTGGCCAGCCATAGATTTTTACCCAATGCAGGACAGACCCATGATCATCTAAGAAGAATATATATCCTAAGTTGAAAAATAATTGTAGTGGAAAATGTACCCATCTAAACAAAGAAACAGAATGACCACAAGCAGGCAAAAAATAATAATAATGGGAACATGATTGATTTCTGACTACCTGCCAGCTTCCCCATTGACTTTATTTCTGGGAACCTGGCACAGTATTTTGGAAATCACATGAGTGTGGGAATGCTGCAATAGCCACAACTTTGCAAATAAAAATGGTCTGAAAGTCATAGAAATTTCAATTCTATGGGAGTATTGGGTCCCAGATTTTTATGCATTCTTTAAGTTAGCAGATTTTTAGGCACCTTGATTTAAGAACTGTTGAGATAAAATGCACCTTTTGGCCTAACGTGAAGGTACAAACAGATAAGCACAATGAGAGGTTTAGTATATATGTACAGGTAGTACAATTGAGCCCAACATTTCCATTGTTAAACAAGATAGTTGTTAAGTACGATTTGCCATGGCTGTTAACTGAATCACTGTAACTATTAAGTAAATTATGTGGGCATTAATTCTGGCTAATCCTCAACTTACAACTCGTTGTTTAGCAACTGGTCAAAGTTCAAATGGACCTGTGAGATACTTATGACCTGGATTTGACGTTCCAGTGGTCGCATCCCCCACTACAGTCACACAACTGCTATTCAGGTGCTTGGCAACTTGATCACATTTATGGCCATTTTCAGTGTCCCTCAGATTCTTAGAAGCAAAGTGGATTATTCTCGATGGAAGAAATAAGAGGATTATGACACTGTGGCATATAGGTATACTTTCAAACATATTATTTTAAAAGAAATTCCCTTCACATGTTCTTTTTGGATTACTGTTTCACATATATACACACACACTTGCAATATGCAGAAGCACAAGGTTATCGGTTACAATAACCGATCACGATGAAATGTTCATAAGGCTAAAATTCAGTGGACATCTATTCATTCTACTTGAAAATGGAACATCATCTTTTTAAGCAATATCTTAAATAAGTTATGGGACATTTTATACTTACTGATATATCTTATAATACTCATACAAAAAGGTTAAAAAATCATACAAGAAGCTTTGAGTTAGACATATCAAGTGGATTGATTGATAGTTTGATTTAAAATTCTTATCATAATTTACCCATCCTACAGACAAGACAGAGAACCAGTTTAGTGTGATGGTTAAGGCTTAGGCTAGAAAGTGGAAAATCATAAATACTAGTTCCACCTAATCACAAAACACCTGAGTGACCCTGGGAAGGATCCCTAGAAGATTGGGGATCAGCTCTCTAGACCAGGAATCTAGTCATCAGTCAAAACTCATCTCTTCATGGGAAGGACACTTGGAAGGATCCCTGGAAGATTGGGGATCAGCTCTCTAGATCAGGAATCTAGCCATCAGTGTTGTGATTCAGGGTCAGCCTGTGGGTTCAGCAGTTGGGTCGGACGACTCAGAGGAGGAGGAGGAGGGTGTTGAGGAGCTTGATGAGAGCCCCCAGCCAGGCCCCTCTCATCTGGTCATGACGCAGACCCAGCTGTGTGAGCCTGACAGCGTGGATGAAGATGACCCACAGCTGGCCCTGTTCAAGGACGCCCGATGCAGGAGGCAGTCAATCATGAGGAAACAGAGGAAGGCAATGGGGTTCCTCGGAAGGAGGCAGAGAGAAGCCACACCCTGAACTGTATTTAAGGGGGAATGCGTGGGAGGGCTGGTTTGCTGAAGGCAACCGCTTGAATAGTTCCTGTTTCATAGCTCCTGTTTCATGGTTGGTGTCTGTTTTATATTAATAAATTTGGCAGGCTTTATTCCAGCCTCTTGCTGTTTGTAAAGGGGTTGTCCCTGCCTTTTCTGCAGGGCCGGTAGCAGGCTGGTACAGAACAATCAGTCAGAACTCACCTCTTCATCCCAACACAATTCCATATTGTGTGAGAGAGTGGTTGTTCATTTTCCTACTGGGTGTTCATTTTTGGGAGGGCATGATAAACAAAACTACAGAAATCCCTCAATCTCCATCCTTCACTTGCTCTGCACATTGAAAATAAGGGCATCAAGGGCATTGGATGGCATTATTATTGAGGAAAGATAAAGATCAGCAATGGGGACATCATATGCTGGTATAATTTTCTTCCTGTTCAGAGATGTGTGAATAGCACTTTAACTCGTCTGTGGAGAAGAGTCCAGAGATACTCCATTGAAAATAAAGATTTCCCCCCACTAGTGCTTGTTGTCCTCTGCACGAGGACAACAAATGCATTGATAGAAAGGACAGAACTGTTATGGATTTGCAGTTGAATGTGCTCAATGAACATGAATTTGGGCAAGCTCCAGGAGACAGTGGAGGATGGAAGACCTGGTGCCCTATGGTCATGATGTCATGAACAGTTGGACATGACTTAGTTGGACTCAACAACAACAATAACAATTGAATGTGTTTCTGTGGAAGATGATCAATGAAAGGTTCACATTTAATTCAGGATGGAGGCCAGGTTGGGGTTTTTTTAATTTATTCCTTCATTTGAGATCATGACTGTTCATAGCATTTTCATTTGCCTTGTGTTCTTTGTTCATGTTTAAACCTTCAAGTATTTAGAACAAGATTATTTTTCCCTATCTATCAAGCTGCTAGCTACTTCTTAATTTCCCAAAATGATGTGCTTTATTTGTGTTCAAGGACTGCAGCTTCTCAGTAATGCAATCAAAGGCACAAAACAGACAGGTTTCAAAAAGCTCCCTGGCTTCAGCTCTACACTGTTTGTTATTGTCAATATCTAATCCATCCATCACTGTGGCTGACTTGCGTGATCACACATTTCTGAACTGACATTGCATGGATGAAATGTCTTCAAGCATCACTTTGAAGGATGCCAGTTTTTATGCATTCACAGCACTGAGTCTTCCTCAGAAAGTGATATCAACATATGCATCTGGATCTCAAATATAGCTGGAATCAAAAGTAGGATTTATTTCAAAACAATATTTAGGAGAATTGTTATCACTACTGCTTATCCATTGTTTTACCATAAGACAGTAGCTCTATAAAGGATAATTCTCTGCTTTACTAATAGTGAGGTCATTTGGACTAAGGGCAGGTTCATGATCTTCAGCTGGGACAAATCCAAACTCTCCCCATCTCTGTTGGTGGTTTTTTTCCCTTAGAATAGTAATAGCAGTTAGACTTATATACCACTTCATAATGCTTTACAGCCCTCTCTAAGCAGTTTACAGAGTCAGCATATTGCCCCCAACAATCTGGGTTCTCATTTTACCAACCTCGGAAGGATGGAAGGCTGAGTCAACCTTGAGCCGTTCAGAATCGAACTCCTGGAGTGAGCAGTGAGTTAGCCTGCAGTACTGCATTCTATCCTCTGTGTCACCAGATGAGGATGACATTCAGATGGGGATGACATGCTGTGCTATACGAATGTATATGAATCAGAGATTTTTTTTGTTCAGTTGTTCATAACTCAGAGGAAATGAAGGCCACCTTTGGACTTTGGGTGGCATGCTAGAGGCTGCACTTCAAATAACAAATAGATCAAAGAACTAGTTAAGAAAAAAAAACCCTGTGATTTCACCAATATCTATATTGAATTCCAATTGAAATTCAATGTAATTATTACACTCCATATCTTTATTTTACCACTTTCTTTCTTTGTTGTTCCCACAAAAGACAACTCATAGTATACTAATTTTATAACAAGGTAATAGTGCATCTCTCAAAAAAGAAAAGGCAATATCAATGCTGACAATCATTTATTCCATGCTTTACTTATTAATGATTGCTTTTTTTCCTTGAATTTATTAACATTTCACAAGTACACAAGGATTTGAAGTATTTAGAGAAATGCAGCACTGAGGAAGTTGAGAAGAAAGGTAAAGTAGGCTTTTCAAACCATATTCAGTAGATTTCATAAAAGGAGGGGAGGCATAATAGCAGACATTTGAAGGTTTCTTCAGCAGGTCTGGATGAAGCTTGCTTGCTTGATTATGTGCCATCAAATCAGTGTTGACTCCTAGGTACCACATAAATTTCCTCCATGATGATGCATCCCTAATTTGGTTCTGCAGGTCTTCAACAGGGTACCCATTGCCCCTATATCTGAGTCCCTACACCTTACTGCTGGTTGTCCTCTCCTTTTTCTTTCCACCTTCCCCAGCTTCATTGAGCCTTTTCCAGAGAGAACTAGGTCTTCACATAATGTGTTCAGAATAGAATATATATACAGTATATTGAGATTGGCAGCTATGTAAATGTGATGAATGGGTAAATAAATGGATAAACAAATAAATACCACAAAACATAAAACTGATTGATGAAATATGCTCAGGATCAGTAATGAAGAAGTCTTTTTTAATCATTTAGTTCACTAAAAATTAAACTTAGAAGCAACGCATTTTAAAGAGCTGCTGAAGACTTACTAATTTTGTTTTTAATATAAACTGCATTGATTTTATTAACCCTGTGCTACTACATAGCAAATTCCCATCCTTTCTAAGGCTTTCTTGCCTTCTCACATCTGCCTCCAGTGGCCAAAGTTTCTTCAGTTAACTGACTCTATGACAGAATAACAGAATAATAGAGTTGGAAGGGACATTGGAGGTCTTCTAGTCCAACCCACTGCTCGAGCAGGAAAGCCTACACCATTTCAGACAAATGGTTGCCATTATATGGAAAATTTACAGTGTAATGGTTCCAAATGAATTCCAAGAATAATGGAACCAAAAGCAAGCCAAACTCTGTAACCCTTGTCCATGTAGAGTGCATGTTTATCCACAATTGCACCTGCCTTAACTTTGCCATTTTTTTTAATACTATGAGTAAAATATATGCCTAGCAAAATGTTGGGGTAATGTGATCCCTTAGAAAAGCTGGTGAATTATCAAAAAGATAAAGCAACCGAAAGACAACCACTTCTATTTTATCCATACAGAAAATTTTACTAATAGGTTTCAAAGGTTATGCAAACGAGGAAGCAACAATCAAGCAATGTAATCATGATAGTTAACAGTGCTGAAAAAAGCAGAGAAACAAAAACCAGGTCAAGTGTTTAGCTGCCTTTACATAATAGAATTTGGAAGTTCTTGCTGAGAAGGTCAAAATGTCTATGAAAAGAAGTGGTAAGTAGAAACAAGCGTAGCCAAATCCTTGCCTTTTACCATGCTCAATAGATTGATGGGAAATCAAATCCAAAACGTCTTAAGGATAACAAGATTCCTACCACTGAGCAAAATAAAAAAGAATGGGAGGGGAAAAAATATTTTCTGTACGTCCTGAAGCGTCTCAGAGGAAGTTCAATCTTCAGGGCACCTTATCTATGACATAAACTCAAGTATTTGTAGGTTTTCAGATTCCAAGCTACTAAGTCTCATATCAAAGACAAAAGGGTGCATGTTGCCTCTGCTTTCTCAGATTCCTTAAGCCTTTCTTAAGGTTTGAGATATAAATATACACCAGGCAATTCTACAGCCTTACGTAAGGATAAATGACAAGCCATTTCAGCTAAAAATACTCTAGAAACAAGTAGTACATTCTTCAAAGTGTGACCCTGACGATCTTCATCTTTCATCCTGAATCACATACCTTTTCTTCCTGCTGGGCTTTTCCTATTTACTTGGCAACGAGTGCTGTTTATAGGCTGTGTTTGTACTGCAATGGGTGCAAGCTTCTCCTTGCATGGAGCCATTGCCAGCCAAGACTCATAAACAATCTGTTTGTGTTGCAAAAACGTCCAGTGGTTGCATGGGAGAAAGTTAGTCTCTTAGCAATATTCAATATCATCTTTTGTGATTGTGATTATTCTTGTTTTCCTCTAAACTTTAAGAACCATTTAGGGGACATTAGCGGTAGAGAAATTTGAGAAAGAAAGAAAGAAAGAAAGAAAGAAAGAAAGAAAGAAAGAAAGAAAGAAAGAAAGAAAGAAAGAAAGAAAGAAAGAAAGAAAGAAAGAAAGAAAGAAAGAAAGAAAGAAAGAAAGAAAGAAAGAAAGAAAGAAAGACTGCTTTTTAGAACTTTTAAAATTTCACAGGAAATAATAGATATATTTTATGCCACGAAACCCATTTTTTGGCAACCCACTCTACAAAAGATGTATACAAATTGGAAGAGGCTTAAAGAACCATGATAAAAATAATCAGGAAAATGGAAGCTAAGTCCTACAAGGAGATAATTAAGTGGACTAGATACATCTACACTGGAAAAAACCAAACACTTTTCAAATCTCTGATGGACTGTCATACAGAAAAAAAGCTATCTATTGATTATCTCTCATCCTCCAAATCAAGGCAAGGATTTTGACAATGAAATCAATTAGTTAGGGAGATGGTGACTGCCCTTTTGATGGATATCTTCAAGCAGGAGCTATCCAATTATCTACTAGGGATTCATTAATCTGGATTAATGAGTAGAGAATTAGACTTGTGGCTAAAAGAGCCACTTTCTGCTTTACTGTTCAAGAATTCTAAAATAATGGTCCTAAACAATTTCCCCTTTTCCCAAATCAAATCCTCAATCCAAACCATCCTGTTGAACTTTTAAATGAAATCTCAATACCAGTAGGATCCCCTCCCCTTCTCCTTATCCACAAGATAAGGCTGGCCTTGTCTCACTGTCAACCCTCTGCATAAGCCAGGTCAAGAAACAGACTCCTCAAGAATTACTGTAAATTAATTGTACTGGATAAAATTTATTGAAATAGACTACAGCGATGGAATCTTAAAAGCTTGACTATGTTTCCCCTTCCATTGTTTGTATACCCTAGGGAGTTAAGACAGAATCAGTTTGAGTTTCTAATGTTTTCTTCATTTCACAAGCTTAAAACATGTTTTTTTATGACTGGTGCCACATAGTTTCTCCAAGGCCATCTTTGTGAAGAATAGTTTATGATTCAATCAAAAAGCGAGAAAATTCAGAAGACAGAGAAGTCCGTGATAATTTTATTATTTATTTATTAAGTTTTTATAGCACCCATCTCCCCTATGTGGTGATTCTTTTATCTAAGCTACCTTCCAAATGTTCCCAACCAAGGATCCAGAGGGTCTGCAACGAAGCTAACATGTGGCAAGATGGATGGCAAACAAATTTAATAAATAATAAAATAACACACCTATTGTCTTAATTCCTTCATATTGCAGCACAGCACTTTTTCTGACAGATCGTGCTTTTTTATTTCCTTGACTCTGATTTGTGGAAAGCCTCTACGGCCAGCATTATTCTGATATTGATGGCACAGGTATAAGATGCTAGAATCACTACTAACCTCTCAGCCTCTTGTCTCCAAGGCTCCAAAACTCTTGGCTAATGAGTCTCTGGGGCTAGAAACCTGTGCTCAGAAAACAAGACATAGTATCCACATCATCATTTGCCCCAGGAAGATAACCTGCTTGCTTCCTTCACACCTCCTACAAATTTGCTTTGTTGTTGTTGTTGTTAGCTGCGAAGTCGTGTCCGACCCATCGCGACCCAATGGACAATGTTCCTCCAGGCCTTCTGTTCTCTACCATCTTCTGGAGTCCATTTAAGCTCACGCCTACTGCTTCAGTGACTCCATCCAGCCACCTCATTCTCTGTCGTCCACTTCTTCTCTTGCCCTCAATCTTTACCAGCATTAGGCTCTTCTCCAGTGGGTCTTTCCTTCTCATTAGGTGGCCAAAGTATTTGAGTTTTAGCTTCAGGATCTGGGCTTCTAAAGAGCAGTCAGGGTTGATCTCCTCTAGGACTGACCGGTTTGATCGCCTTGCAGTCCAAGGGACTCGCAGGAGTCTTCTCCAGCACCATAGTTCAAAGGCCTCAATTCTTTGGCGCTCAGCCTTTTTTATGGTCCAACTTTCACTGCCATACATTGCAACTGGGAAGACCATAGCCTTGACTATACGCACTTTTGTTCACAGGGTGATGTATCTGCTTTTTAGTGTGCTGTCTAGATTTGCCATGGCTTTCCTCCCCAGGAGCAAGCGTCTTTTAATTTCTTGGCTACAGTCCCCATCTGCAGTGATCTTGGAGCCCAGGAAAATAAAATCTGTCACTATCTCCATTTCTTCCCCATCTATTTGCCAGGAATTGAGAGGGCCAGATGCCATGATCTTGGTTTTTTTAATGTTAAGTTTCAACCCAAGTTTTGCACTCTCCTTCTTCACCCGCAACAAGAGGCTCTTTAGTACTTCTTCACATTCTGCCATTAGAGTGGTATCATCTGCATATCTTAGGTTGTTGATATTTCTTAATTCCAACTTTTGATTCATCTAGCCCTGCCTTTCTCATGATGTGCTCTACATATAAGTTACAGTAAATAGGCAAGGCGACAGTATACAGCCTTGCCGGACTCCTTTCCCAATTTTGAACCAATCAGTGGTTCCGTGTCCAGTTATCACTGTTGCTTCTTGGCCCACATATAGGTTTCTCAAGAGACAAATAAGATGGTCTGGTACGCCCATCTCTTTAAGAACTTGCCACAGTTTGTTATGATCCACACAATCAAAGGCTTTAGCATGGTCAATGAAGCAGAAGTAGATGTTTTTCTGGAACTCTCTAGCTTTCTCCATGATCCAGCGTATGTTGGCAATTTGATCTCTAGTTCCTCTGCCTCTTCGAAATCCTGCCTGTACTTCTGTTAGTTCTCGATCCACATACTGCTGGAGTCTAGCTTGTAGGATTTTAAGCATAACTTTACTAGTATGAGAAATGAGTGCAATGGTGCGATAGTTTGAACATTCTTTGGCACTGCCTTTCTTTGGAATTGGAATGTAAACTGATCTTTTCCAATCCTGTGGCCACTGTTGAGTTTTCCAAATTTGCTGGCAAATTGAATGTAGCACTTTTACTGCATCGTCTTTTAAGATTTTGAATAGCTCAGCTGGAATACTGTCACCTCCACTAGCTTTGTTGTTGCTCAGCTTTTCTAAGGCCCACTTCACTTCACATTCTAGGATGTCTGGCTCGAGGTCAGTGACCACCTCATTGTGATTATCAGGGACATTAAGCTCATTCTTGTATAGTTCTTCTGTGTAATTTTGCCACCTCTTCTTAATCTCTTCTGCCTCTGTTAGGTCCCTGCCATTTTGATCCTTTATCATGCCCATTTTTGCATGAAACGTTCCCTTCATCTCTCCAATTTTCTTGAAGAGATGTCTGGTCCTCCCTATTCTATTGTTTTCTTCTATTTCTTTGCACTGTTCATTTAAGAAGGCATTCTTATCTCTTCTAGCTATTTTCTGCAATTCTGCATTCAATTGGGCGTATCTTTCTTTTTCTCCCTTGCCTTTTGCTTCCCTCCTTTCCTCAGCTATTTGCAAAGCTTCCTCAGACAGCCATTTTGCTTTCTTGCATTTCTTTTTCTTTGGGATGGTTTTGGTTGCTACCTGTTGTACAATGTTGCGAACTTCTGTCCATAGTTCTTCAGGCATTCTGTCTATCAGATCTAATTCCTTAAATCTATTTGTCACCTCTACTCTATATTCAACAGGGATATGATTTAATTCATACCTGAGTAGCCTAGTGCTTTTCCCTACTTTCTTCAGTTTAAGCCTAAACTTTGCAATGAGAAGCTCATGGTCTGAGCCACAGTCAGCTCCTGGTCTTGTTGTTACTGACTGTGTAGAGCTTCTCCATCTTTGGCTGCAGAGCACATAGTCAATCTGATTTCTGTGTTGACCGTCTGGTGATATCCATGTGTAGAGCCGTCTCTTGGGTTGTTGGAAAAGAGTGTTTGCTATGACCATCGTATTCTCTTGACAAAATTCTATCAGCCTGTGCCCTGCTTCATTTTTGCTAGCACAGTGTTATTATGGAACTTAGCCAGTTTGAATGAACTTTTCTTGAGTTTTCTAAGAAAGTATCTTACTGCCAAAATCATTTATCTTGCCTATGGACCTTCACATGAACTTTTTCTTAGCAATGACTTACCAAATAAAAAAGCCCAAACAAAATGAAAATCTTTTAATCGTGCCATTATTAATGCATGAATATGTTTTAATATTCTTTTGCACACAATTATCATCTGATTGTCTTCTCATATAATCAAGTAACTTGTGATGCACCCTAACAATTTAACAATTCCCTTTAAATCAGTGGATCTCAAAATTTATGGTATCACACTCTCATCAAATGATAAACAAATTTGGGTGATGCCCATAAATAAAATCAGTGCTTTCACTGGTGTTAAGGTTAAACACATCATTTTAAAGAATTACATTTTAATCTGTATATCACAGGAGTCCTCAAATGTTATAGCAGAGCAGCTGGCCAATGCAGGTGTATATGAACAAAATAGGAGCAAAGCCCAGGGTGATTTATCACAGTGTTCTGACTTTGCCTAGCGAGCTTGATCAGTTTAAAAAATAACGTTGCCTCCTTTCTAAGATTCCAGCTCACAATAAAGAGTCCTTGCTCTGTATCACCCAGCTCAATGCCAAGTAACTGCACTGAAGGATTACAACTTTCCAAGTTATTCTATCCATATTTTAAAAGAAATAAATTTTAATAAAACAGTCATAAGGTCAACATGTAACAAACAAACAAGCAAACAAAAGAGAAGTCAAGAAAGCAAAACTGATGCACCCACTTAATGACACGAATTTCATCATTATCATTATTTTCAAGTGCATCCACAAACTAAACATTAATTTTATAATTTCATAAACAATTTTAGCCAAATTGATTTTCTTAAACCTATGACATTTGGGGGGCGGGAGGGGAGGAAGCTATCCATCATATAGTGAGCAATACGGAGGACCCAAGGCTGATGGGCAAAGATATATCAGCCACCAGTTAGATTTATTCCTGAAAGCAATTTCCCTATGACCCTTCTTACATCTTTAACAACATAAAAGAGCCAAGGTCAACCATAATATAGCAAAGCAACTGGGAAAAGAAATACAGTGCAACAGATAGCCCCAATAGCATTCTCCGCTATCCAATTAAAATGTAACCTGACTCAGCATATCCACTTATGAGGGGCAAAGGCTAATATAAATTATACCAAGAGTCACATGTCAGATGTTGCTTTAGGCAAAAGAGCTGTAGCAGATGAAAGATTTTTTTAAGGGTTTTTTTAGTAATGGTATTCAGGATTGCAGTCTTAATAAATATAATAGACAGATAAGTTATTCTTCTAAAATGAGGGAGTTCAGGCTACTCCTTGATCACTTTTCTTCCAGAAGATGTTGTACATCTTAGAACCTACAGAGCAAACACCCAAACAGGTGGGAATCATATCTTTTATAAATGTATCAGTTTGGACTGTACATAAACATACATTGGGCTGATTTGGCTATCAACCAAGTATTAACTGTGAAAAGACTTCCTGACAATGAGAATAATTAACCAGTGGAACAGTTTGCCTTCAGAAGTTGTGGGTGCTCATCACTGGAGATTTTAAAGAAGAGATTGGACAGCCATTTGTCTGGAATGGTATAGGGTCTCTTGCTTAAGCAAGGGGTTGCACTAGATGACCTCCAAGGTCCCTTCCAACATTCTGTATTTTGTTATTAAAATTAGTGGGATCATTGGGGTTTTAAATTTTCATAATTTAATTTATTTTGTTTGCGGCTAAATCTAATCTAATTTATTTTTAACTTTTGTATGTTATATTTTAATTGCCCTGTACACCGTCCTGAGTCCCTCGGGAGAAGGGCGGTATATAAATCTAATTAATAATAATAATAATAATAATAATAATAATAATAATAATAATAATAATAATAATAATAATAATAATAATAATAATAACAACAACAACAACAACAACAACAATTTCTTCTGGTTGTTTTTAAAATATCATTCACTTTGCTTCCTGTTGATTTTAAGAGAGACAAAAATGTTTGGAGAAATTCTCAGTGGTGGGGTACCTATTTTTTTATTATAAGGGGCAGAATTATGTGAATTATTATCCTGTTACTGCACTGTATCACACTGTTATTTCAATATTTTATTTTGTAAAATGTTATTTTTATTAACATTTTAATTTTGTTACGAAAAGATGCAACAAACTTACAATACAGTGGTCTTTACTTTCCACATCCTCTTTACTTCCTCCTTCAGGCTCTGGTACTTCTCTAGCTTATCATAATCCTTTTGTGATGTTGCTCTCACTTGATATTTTTACATCTATCACCACCACTACCTTCTGTTCCTTGTCTAAATACAGGTAGGTACTATATATGTTTTCTGAGGTTTTCGCGGGTGTTTGTATGTGGATCTTTGGTTATTCGGGGTTTTTCCCGCGTAGAACTAAAGGTGTAGGTGCAACGTTTCGACGGAATCCCATCCGTCATCA